>NC_065544.1:39008292-39325792 GCF_932294415.1 Quercus robur | reverse complement strand
TTTTGTCGGTACTAAAAATAAGTTTTCTATCTTATTATACATTCTTGATTGCAAATTAAGATACACTTGTATATTACAAAATACATAACAATAGGTTCGCTAAAAATATATAATCATAAATCAAATCACATAAGCTGTTTTCTCCCAAGAAAAAAATATATATATATCTTAACTTCAACAACAACTATATAATTTGCATCATGACCCATATATTGCCCTCATATATGGGGTCATTGAAATATATCATGACAAAAAATCATTCACAATTGTGTACAATCACGATAAAATTAGTTTTGAAAGTGTAATAACTTAAGTGCTACAAGAATAGAAGGCGTTAATGACATCAGGCAAAGAGAATATCAATTAGTTAAGGATACTGTGAAATGGCTTGACTTTGGCAATACAAAGCAGATGGCCCTGCTGTAGTGGATTAGGAAACCAATTTCTAATTGGTTTTGAATTTGTGTAAATCAAACCATTGATTTACATATTTTGAGGGCAAATGAACATTTGTCCCTAATTTACAGTTATGCAATAAAATACCATTGTTTTTTTAACTTGATTTTACCAAATCGAGTTACATGTAGAACACGACAATAACAATGTTAAGTTTCATATATGTTTTGCAGAACACGACAATAACAATGTTAAGTTTCATATATGTTTTGCGGTTTCAAAACAAGAGTAATTTGCTGCATAGTTTGTAGATTAGGGACAAATACCCATTTTCCTCCATATTTTTGGAATTGTAAGAAATCTAACGATAACAAATTAATTCTATCCTTATTTCTCTCTCTTGCTTACCCAACATAAAACAAAATTCTTTGCTTTTTTCTCTAATCGTGTTTTAGGATATTATGTATAAGTAATTTGAAATATCAGTATCTCTCTCAAGTACTTTTAACTGATCTAGTTATTTTTATATTTATTATATCTTTTCTAACTTTTGTGGTTATTGTGCTTGCTATAATTGTTATTGAAGCTTTTTTCTTCTGCCTTAAAAACTTATTATAAATTTCTATGGGAAATTTTGTATCTTTATATTTTTATATTTGATTAAAATAGAAAACTTTCCTATATCATCTTACAAATATCATTTCCCTAATCCATCAGAGAAATTAATTTCATAAGTTTGACTAGTATCTAGACATAATAATAATAACAATAATAATAATAAGAAGAAGAAGAACAAATAAATGAACATTAACCATTAAGTGGATTCATGTGTAAAAATATATACAACATTTATGCATAACAAATAAATCAAATAATTAGTTGTTTTGTGATTTTAAAATATGATTTTAGAATTTTATGTATATTTAATTTGATACATCTGTGTCTCTCTATTGGTATTATTATATAGAAAAATTTTCTAACTTTTGTTGTTATTGTGCCAGCAATAATTGTTATCTATGTTTTTTTTTACAGCTTTTAGCCTTTTAAGGTATAATTATCTTTTATTTTAATAGGAAATTTATGTATCTTTATATTTTTGTATTTTCATATTATGTTATGTTATCGTGTATTAAGCAACAAACAGGTAAAGGAGTGGTAATCTATGTTACACAATAATACCCACTCATAATAACCCCAATGAACCCCACACAGAACACTTGAGTGGGGGTGTGAAAATTTTAACCTATATTAATTTTTAAGAAGTAGCAACTAATCATTGGAAGTTGTGATCACTAAAATCTTATTTACTTTATACTCTAATTCATCTAGGAAACTCATAAAGGCTCTTAAGCTAAAAATACTAAAAAATAAAAGAACATCATGAACCAGAACACTATAATACCCACTCATAATAACCCCAATGAACCCCACACAGAACACTTGAGTGGGGGTGTGAAAATTTTAACCTATATTAATTTTTACACAAACAGGTAAAGGAGTGGTAATCTATGTGAAAATTTTAACCTCTTAAACAAACAGGTAAAGGAGTGGTAATCTATGTTACACAATAATACCCATTCATAATAACCCCAATGAACCCCACACAGAACACTTGAGTGGGGGTGTGAAAATTTTAACCTATATTAATTTTTAAGAAGTAGCAACTAACCATTGGAAGTTGTGATCACTAAAATCTTATTTACTTTATACTCTAATTCATCTAGGAAACTCATAAAGGCTCTTAAGCTAAAAATACTAAAAAATAAAAGAACATCATGAACCAGAAATCAAAGATTTAGAAGTACAGTTATGCGTAAAGGCAGGTGCTAGTCACCCCACAACCCCTATTCAAAAGAATAATACCTCATTTCACATTTAATCTTAAAATCTCACAATTTAAACAACTAAAACATTTGCATTTGATTTTAGAAAGAATGAACACAAGTGAAATGAAACAATGATCAAACTCATCCTAGGATGACATGTGAGTTGATACATAAAAGTTTTCTTTAGTATTTGCAAGCAAATTGTAGACCAAAAAATTCAAATTCACAATTTCACATAGAGTGAGAATTCGAATTTGGCCATCCACTATTAACTCACATATACTTAAAAAATTCTATCTATCAAAATCTCTTTATGCATGAGATTATACAAAGAAGAGTTATAATAAATAAAATTTGAGTATATTAATTGATGTGTAAATTTTACATGACTGTGACAAAGTTTTTGCTTTTCGTCACAAATTTTAAACAAAATTAATTTTTTATTTTAAAGATAAGAAATGTTCCATAAAAACCATAGTCAGAGAATAAGTCATGAAAAATTTTCAAGATACGGAACAAAATCAGTATTGGAACTTCTTCTCAAAAAGAATTATTATTGGAACATATAAAAATTACAAAAGCAAATGGGAAAATGTGGATAATAAATGAATAATAACAATTGCTAATTATAAAATACAATTGTGATGGAAATAATAAATACAAATAGATGAAATAAAAACATACCAGATTAAAAAAAATACATCCGCTACCCGCGCTGAAAAGAACAACCTGAAACCATAAGAGACTGGGTTAATAAAGTATAAACTGTGAGATTAAAAAATATCACGCTAACGGGTGTCAGTTGCATTTAGAGCATGGTTAAAAATCCATTTTGGAAAAATTCTAACACATTATTAACCATTACCCATTTCTAAAAAAAACATACACACAGTTTTGCAACATATATCTGAGAGAAAAAAGGTTTAAAGGCTCTTCAACAGTTCAAGAGCATTTGACGGCAATTGAGGATGCACTTCATTATGACTCTCAGCCACCACTAATAATATACATTCTACTTGTTTACTATTTTGATCAAATGGCAGTTCAGTACTTGGGGGGTAATATCTAACAGATGTGTGTTTCTAATTTCTAACATGGACTAATTCAGCGTTCAAAAATTATTTATTAATTCAATTCTTGAGAATCAACAAAATGTGGGGAATATGCACAGGCCAAAGAGTTTACACAGACAGAACTATTTATTCTCATTAGCACTATCATATTCCGCTTTCATAAAAGAAGGTATTTCAAATTTCAAAATAGCTAAACTATCCAGTATCTACAGAAAACAGAGTCCCATGACTTCCTTTTACACAAAAGATCTGTTCGGCCTCAACGACACTCATCAAACTAAAACCATACAAAATTCAAGCTAAAAACAATATATAGAACTTGGAAATAAAAACAAAACCATCAGAATCCGGCAGCAAAAGATAAGATTGAAGGCATACCACCTCTGTTTAGAATCTTTGAGATCTGTTGTCTACCCAAGTTCTTTCTCAAAAGAACAGAACTATTAAAAGAGAGACACTTCTAGAATGTTAGGAAATGGAGAACTGTTTAGAAAAAACTATGAAGTGCTTGGGGACGGTTGCTATGGTTTTTATAGGAGCTTGGGTATGGTGTATTTACCCTTCGAAAACTATACATTAGGAGGTCTCTCTGTCTAAAGATTGGTATGTGTGGAGTAAATGAGCTGCAGGCTGGTAGTTGAGAGAGAGAGTCGCCGAAGAGTTTAATGAAAAAGCTGGTAGTTGAGAGAGTTGCCATTTGTGATAGAGAGAAAAAGCTGGTAGTTGAGAGAGTTGCCATTTGTGATAGAGAGAAAAAGCTGGGAAGGGTTTTAATGAGAGCCATTTGTGAAGAGAGAAAAAGCTGGGAAGAGTTTAATAAATAAAAATTGAAGAGGTAGAGTCCAAACGAGAAGATGAGAAAGCTGGAAGAAAATATTTTTAAAGAAGAATAATGGGGATAAGGGAAAGCTGCAGAAAATTTTACTATTACTCACACCGGTCCCTGCAATTTCTTTATTACCCCGACTTATTTACGCATCACTTTTTCGATGAAAAAAAATAAACTGACATGGTACACAGGACCCGCTTAATAAGAAATACAATTGATACGACTGTTTTAAGGCTCCAAATAAAAGAAGACCTCACTCCTAAAAAAATTATATCCTAAAATTTATTAAAAACGCTCCATTATATTTTAAAATGTAGAAAATTAAAAAAAATAGTCAAACTTTAATTAACAAAATTAAATTTTAATTGACAAATTTATTAATTCATTCTTAAAATATATTAAAATTAAAATTAATATCAGACAAATTTATTAATAATATAACATAATTATCTAAAAATATATTAAAATAGAAATTATAAGTTAAAAAAAAAAATCTCTTACCTGTCTATCTCTCTACCTCCGCATCTATATTCTTACCTTTCTTTTCTTCATCTTCATCTTGATTCTTGATCTCTTTGTAAAACCTAGGTCAGTCAGTCTAGCATAAAAAAAAATTTTGTTGATTTCCTTCGATTCACAGCAAATTCAAAATTGAAAAAAAGAAAGCGTACCGGTCTACTCAGTTCTTCCCCTCTTTGATGGGAGTCCCATCACTGGACACGTTTTTTTGTTATGATAGGACCATTCTCTGCTTAGCACACGTTTTTGCTTTAAAACTTAGTACACGTTTTTTGCTAATAGGACCCTTCTCTGCTTAGCACACGTTTTTTGCTTTAAGACCCTGATCACATCTGCACTGCACAGGCGCACGGCAGCACAGGCTGCACAGTGCGCAACTGTGCAGTGCAGCCCACAGTTATTACTTATAAGACAACACGGTTTCTCACAACCCTTTTTTTTTCTTTTCTTTTCTTTTGGTATGAACAACGTTTCTCATTTTATCTATTATTATAAATTATTATCCCAATTAATAATTTAATGTATATTATATCAACATATTTATATAATAGTGACATTAAATTACTGAATTATGTATTAAATTAATTTTTATTTATATGAGTTTAGACTTTAAAGTGATCATAGTTTTAAAAAAATTACAATAATCATGTTTTATTGTTCTATACTTTCATTTTTAGTTAAATTATTATTTTTAATTATAAATTGTATTTTATTTATCTATATAGTGGTCATAAATGTTTACTAAAAAATATTTATCCGAATATGAAAAACTTCAAAAAAAAAAGAGAAAAATTGAAAAACAAATTGAATCTCAAAAAAGATCTATTGATAAATTTGTTACTAATATTAAAAAAAGGGTTTGGTTAGAGTACACATTAAGTTTTCTATTTTTAGAAACATTTTCTTGGGAATTAAAAAAATTGTTATTACTTTTTCAATTCTCAAGAAAATTTTTTTCAAAAATGAAAATTACTGTGTACCCTTAGAGCATCCGCAGCCGAAAATCCCATCATATCCTATTTTACCATTCCAAAAAGCAACTTTATCAATTATACTATACAATTTTACAACATACCCAACATTCCAACTTCTATTTTCCTATTCTACACTTTAAAATAATATATCTACCCAATAAAATAATATATCCCAAATCCATATCTATTCTCTCCCTTCTCTCTCCTCTGTTTGATTTTTAATTCTCTTCCTCCGTCTCTCTTCCACTGAAACCACCACCTCCACCGTCCAAAAAGGCCTCTGTCTCTCTTCCATTGAAACCACCAGCACCTCCACCGTCCAAAAAGGCTACAAAACTCAAACAAACTGCCCCTGCTTCACTGGCCATCATCCCACCACCGCCAAAACAAAACCCACAAATGACCAACAAAAACCCAGCAAAATCAGACCCATAAATGAACAACTCGCACCATAAATGAACAAACCCATAAACCGATCTCTGCGCCGATCTCCACATCCCACGACCTCCATGCCCAACGGCAATGTCCACATCCCACACCCAACGGCGATCTCCATGCCCAACGACGATGTCCACATCCCACGCCCAACGGCGATGTCCACATCCCACGCCCAACGCCTATCTCTACACCCAACACCAATCTCCACACCACACCCAAACACCGATCACTGCACCAAACCCCAAACGCCGATCTCCACACCACCACACTGATCTGCAATGAGAGGGAGAAGAGAAATAATGACTAGGTGGTGGCTTGCCATGGCCGGTGACAGTGGGTTAGGCCATGGTGTGGTGGCTATGGGATTGAGTCTGAAGAGAGGAAAGCTGAATGAGAGAGAAGGAAGATAGAAAAAAGAAAAGGAAATAATGAGAGAGAGAGAGAGGAGAGAGACAATTAAAAAATAATTTTTAGAAATAAGATTGTGCTACAGTAGCATCTTACTAATAAGATTCTACTGTAGCACAATTGTAAAATTTTTTACAATTCTGAATGTTTACAAGTCCAAATGCTGGGTGTTTTTGGGGTTTTTATGCTAAATCCATCTTACATTTGGCATATCGATGCTCAGGTGCGGATACTCTTAGATCACACATTAGTAAAATCCTAAAAAAAAATACAATAAAAGGTTTGGGTGAATATATTACAAATATAAAAATATTTAATATATGTATATATTATTCGATTAATATTTAAATATAAAAAACTCTAATTAAAATTTTCGCTTAAAAACTCCAAAGTCGTTAAGCCGGCCTGATGACACAACGGACATGTATTCCAAAAACTTACTACGTAAAACTCTGAAACTGCTTCAAACTGAGACGTGGGTTCTTAATAAAAGGAATAATGGGGTACTGTGTTTAACCGATAAAAAAGTTACTTTTAATGCCTTTGGTTTATTGATTGACTCTCTTTTCCTTTTTATTTATATATATATATATATATTTTTTTTTTAAATAATTCCCTTCTCGTTGGACAAATGCATCCAACCACAAGGTAAACAAAAGAGCAAAAAATTCAACTCTAGCTTGTGCTAAAATTAAAGGGAAAAGAGAGAGAGAGAGAGAAAGAATGACTAGTGATTCATCCATAACCATAACACTTAAAGATTTTAAGATCTGATTTTCTAGGAGCATGCACCAGTGCAAACCATGTCAGCCCTTTTCCAAAGTGTGTACTTTTTACCCGGGAGATTTGTTGCTTGGACCACAAGAAAGATTGGTTGTTGTCAGGAGCTCATTGGTGTTGGTGATGGTGTTGGTGTTGGTGTGATAGATGAATTTTGTCCCTTTTGCTACAACAGCTTTATTCATGAGAAAGACGACAACTTTGCGTATCACATCCGGCTATGTCAGGATCAGCAGAGCAAAAAGATGCAGAGGGGAGGTGAGAAGTGAGATGACAAAAGCCAAAATAAATTCCCTAAGGAAAATGTTAATTAGTACAATGTATTGGGTAATTTTTTAATCCTTTCAGTAATTTTTTTATAATTTTCTTTTAAATGAGACTAAAAAAATAAAATTTTTTGAAAATACTAAAGTCTATTGAGTAAAAAAAAGTAATGTGGTTTGTAATTTTTTATAATATTATTTAAAAAATAAAAATAAAATATTTAATAATACTATAAAACGAGGGCTAAATATTTTAACACGCACAATAAAAGATGGGAAAAAATCTTAACATGCCGTGCTTGGTAAAACATTTACCTTCGTTAAATTGTGAATAGGTTTGGCTTTTTAGTTTTCACCTGGGTTGGTTTAGAAGAAGGAACTTGGAAGTTTCCTTGTAAACGATTGATTATGGCACAGGCACAGTTAACGGAAATCTCTATCTAAAAAATATAACAAAAAGGTGCTCTACACTCAAAAAGATCAATGGATAATGGATCCATTGGTATCTGGATCTGTATCTGTATTCAGGATTTTTGGCAAAGCATCTCTGTTTACTAATTTATGATTTCAATATTTGCTCTTCTGGGTCTGCTGCATTAACTTGCATTGAAGAGTCTCTCATCTTTATTTTTCCCTTCCCCTAGTAGCTTTAAGCACAAGTACAACAACACAGCTCAGATTTTTAGGATTTTTGTAAAAATATGTGTGATTGAAAAATAATGTAAAAATATGTGTGATGATATTTAGACAACAGTTTTTATTGTTAAACACAATTTCTAAATAGACCCATCTTTTGCTTTTAGAAAAGCATCACACCTTCTGGCTTCCAAAAAAATGGAGTTTTCATGCATAGGTCAATTGAATGCTTTTTAAAATTAATAATAACCGAACAAGCATGTTCACCAAAAATTATGTTTTAAATAAAAGTTCTAAATCTTAAAACTCTAATTCTTTTACATAAAAAAATTAAAAATAAAAAATAAAACTCTAATACTTTACAATATTTATAAAAAAAAAAAAAAAAAAAAAGATAAATTACATTTCATGAGATTTGAGAGACTCTCCACCCCAAATATATAAATTAAAAAAAAAAAAAAAAAAAAAAAACAAAAGATGGTTTATATATAGAAAATAAATAGATATAAACCATAGATAGAAAATTTTACATATACTGACATGGATACTCTTAGTGCATGTTTGGATCCAACTTTTCACGGCTGCGTTTTCTTCTCCTACGTTTTCTCCTCTCTTTTTTTTCTTTTTAGCAGCTTATGTTGACTTTTCTTCCATGAATAGTACACGGATATACTGTTCATGGACCCACAAACTTCACTTTTCATCAACTTTTTCATTAAAAATGGGTCCCACAGCACTATTTACACATTTAAAAATTATTTTGCTACAGTGTTTTCAGTTTTCAGTTTTCAGTTTCAGCAAAATAAGTTCTATCCAAACACACCCTTAGTCTCAACTCTTTCATTTGAAATTTATGTAAAAAATTCTAATTTGGCATCATTTGATTGGAGGATATAAACACCTATGTTTTATATAGCATTGTTATAAAATTTAATTTCTTTTATAAATTATAAATGATACTTATTATGCTAATTTCAAGGTTTATAAATGTGCAATTTGGTATATGACTCAATTATCATACATATAAATGTGGTTTATATATAGAAAATAAATAAATAAATCACGTTTATAACTTGAAGTATGGTCATAACTCATAACACATTTTTATTAAAAAAAAGACATGGTTTGTTGATGGCAAAAATATCATCTCCTGATTCAAGATGGATTGAACACGAACGTGCAAAATGGAGACCATGAAAGAACTAAAAAATGCTAATAATTATAAAATCTCGGATTTTTATCCTTAATAACAAAACGGTGTGGATAGGAAGCAATTTGCCTCTCCTTGAACAAATACGCTTGGGAAATGTTGAGTTAGTGAGCAATGACTAGCTTGGCACGTCATAGATAAAGAACAAAATAGCAGAAGTAATACGGTCAGAAAGTTAGCGTGAAAGAGGGAAAAATATTAACTTTTTATAAATTTTGAACGTATCAATTATTTATGATAATTATTGTGTAGTTACCGGTTATTATTGAAGTAGAGAATAAAAAAATAAGTAAAAAAACCCAAACAAGTATTGTTTCTTGTTCACGTGGACAAAAATCAAACAATTATTTATGATAGTTATACATATATCCACCTCTAACATTCTTATCAACTTATATAAATATTATTTTTTTTTTATTTTAACAAAAGAGTTTAATTTTTTTAATTAATGTAACCACTTTTTCAAAATACCCAGAATAGATTATCTGTTCTAAAAATAAAAAATTCTATAAAACATTTATTTTTTTATTATTTCCATTTCACCTAAGCACTTTTCTAAAACACATACGTTACTCACACACATCAATCTAAAAATTGAATTGAAAATTAATAAAATATGTCTTTACAATTAGTTGAATTTAGTTGCATAGTTTCAAACAAATTCAGACAGAGTTTATGAAAGAACAGGAGACAGATTTGATCCTTACCCGGGATTACTTATCAACACAGAGACAGAAGATCCAGTAATCTGTGATCCCTTATGGTTATCTGAAATGCTATAGATTATGATGAAGGTTATAGCATGAAAGATATAGATGATAATTGGTCAAATAGTGATATGGATTATGAAACTGATTATGACAGTGAAATTGATGATTATAATTATAATGGTAACACAAATAATTGGAGTAATTTAACAGGAGATAAAATCAACCGACAGACTAATAAACAAAATAATAGTTTTTTAGACAGAATTAATAGAAAATTGGAGTCCTTGGAAAATATTGACAGGTTTACTATATATACTAAAGTTGAAAAGAAAAATGATAGCTTTTTGGACCTCTATGAAAGAATGAAAGCTTTAAATTCACATTTTGAAAAAGATATAGAATTTCAACCCCATCATAGATCATCTTTTACAGAAACCATGACAGATAATTGGTTTATAAATAGTAATTCAAAAGAAGTGGTAGATAAGAACTTACAGACATTAAAAGCAACTGACAGATTAATTGATGAAGAAACTGGCCCTATTAAAGAAAGAGTAACACGTATAAAAGATAGAAGCACTATAGAAGGTGTCAGAAATGTTATAGAAAATGACAGACTAAAAGAAATGGTGGAAAAACAAAATAATAGAGAAGTTTCTAGTTCAGTACAAATTATATGTAAAGAGCTAGACACAGATAGACAAAAGAGCCTAATAGAGACAGACAAGAAAGAATTTCTACATGAGAAGTTGATAGATAATGGGAAAGAAATAATAAAAAAAGGAATGGTAAAAGAGATAAAAGAAATAGTTGAAAGACAGAATAGTGAAGATGTAGGGAAAGTGATAAAAGGACAAAGAAGCCTAATAGAGACAAATGATAGAAGAAGAATTGAAAGACATAAAGATGAAGGTGTTATACGTAGAAAGCTAGAAAAAGAAATAGGAAAAGATGATAGTCCTAGAAATAATGATGATAGCTTGAAAGATAAAAGACAAAACAGTGAAATGGTACGTAGGATGTTAGATACAAAAGAGATAGAAAGAGATAGTGAAAAAGTAGTCAACAATGGTAGGAAAAATAATGGTAAAGAAAAAGCAAATAGTGATAGTGTCTCGAAAGAGACAATATCCCTTCAGGATACACTGCTAACAGAGGCAATGTATTCATGTGGTGATAAAAGTGTAATTCTGCAAAAAGTACCCGACAGTGATTTTATGTTTCAAGACGGAGAATTTACAGACCTTCCTTTTCATATTAAACTGCTTCTTGATAATTTACAGGCAGCCTTTACCCTCAGACAGAAACCCTTATTCCAAATGACCCTTCAAGCTTTGGAATTACATCTTGTTAACACTGGTGCAGTTATTGAAGCACTTAGTTGTCAACTCCCTGGCAAGGAGGATGGAGATTCAAGCTCCACAATGACAGAATCACAGTCTCTAAAAAACTATCTTATGGGAACAAGCTTTTCAAAGCTCCACCCTAAGATTCAGCAAAATACGAGACTTGCCATCACAGCTTTACTTCCTGAAATTCAACAGAAAATATTGACTCATAAAGCTCTAACAAGTTCTTATGACAGATGGATTCATCTTTTCACAGTATTAGTTTCTACAACAATTATCAGGACAGAAGATATGACAGACGATACATGGCTATCTCATAAAGCTACATGGTATGAAAGTTTTGGAAACGCAGACAGAGTTTATGAAGGACTAGGAGACAGATACAATCCTTACCCAGGATTACTTATCAATACAGAGACAGAAGATCCAGTAATTTGTGATCCTTTTTGGCTATCTGAAATGCTAGAAGCTGGGTTTATCAGCAAATTAACCATAACTTCTGCAGATCAGATCAGTTTATTTCCTAATGTCATCCGAGAAGCAGCCATACAGATTGGAGGACTTAATTATATGAAATTACTAATCTGGAGTACTCTTCCAGCCTGGAATAATAGCTATTATATAGAAGTTCAACCAGCCCACATTTTACTTCTTATCCATGATTGGGGTTGTATCCCTGAACATAATTGGTATACAGGAGATACTTATTTATCACTTGATGATCCAGGTACTCTGGCTCAAGAATGGTCTAATTTCATGAGTAACAAGATTAATGATGTACAGAAAGAATTAGACAGAGAAGGCTTCCACTTATATGGCTACACCAACAGGATAGTTGTATATGGTCCAAGACCTTCAGCAAGAAAGCTTATTGGGCAAAGAAAGATTGTTAAGGATCCCAGATTAATGACAGCAAAGGATCGTGGTCCTATTTACTGTCTTATTTCATATTGTGCCCTATGTAATAGTTATGGAGTGTACCACGAGCATGATGAGGACAACTCTGATCTGCTAGATTATGATAGCTACGCAGATACAGACAGATAGAATACTCTTCCGACAGACAGAGACGATAGATTACTATTCATCGACGACAGATCACTATTCATCGACGACAGATCACTATTCACTAGAGACAGATCACTATTCACCGACATACATGGATAGCTTCCAGACAGATCCATTACAGTCCAGACAAATACAGACAGATCCAAAAAGATATTTTGATAGAATATTATTCACATGCAGATAGACTATTCAAGATAGACTTTTGACTTTTACTGTTCAAGATTCCACCGACAGATTCACTTGAGTTCACTTCACTTAACTCAGGTCACTTTTGAAGACTTACCATGGTTCACTTTATCTATAAATAGACAGACTTTGAAGACAGAAGATAGGTCCATTTCCAAGGTCCAGTTTTAAGGTCCAAGTTTCCATTTCAATTCCAAGGTCCAATCCTCAGAAAGACTTTTAGCTTTCCTTTTCCCTTTCCGAAAGACTTTTGTACTTTACTTTCTTTTTGTAATCTTGTAACCTTACCTTTCCAGACAGACAATCTTGTAACCCTTTACAGATTTTACTTTGTAATCTTGTAACTCTTCAGACAGTGTTTATTTTCAAAACTTGTAAGAAAGACAGAAGTTTTCAGTTTTAATCAAAGACAGAAGTATTTTCAAGTAAGATTTTATTTGTTTCAGTTTTCATATTCCATACCCTGTTTTAATCTATTTTGACTATATCTATTTTGCTATTTTCTTCCTTATCATTGACTACCCAGGAGTGAGCACAGCAGTAATATAGAAGCATAAACAATGATAAAATAGTTGATAAGGAAGAAAATAGCAAAATAGATATAGTCAAAAATAGATTAAAACAGGGCATGCAACATAAAACTGAAACAAATAAAATCTTACTTGAAAATACTTCTATCTTTGATTATACTTGAAAACAAACTGTCTTTCTTACAAGCTTTGAAAATAAGAGCTATCTGAAGAGTTACAAGATTACAAAGTAAAATCTGTAAAGGGTTACAAGATTGTCTGTCTGGAAAGGTAAGGTTACAAGATTACAAAAAGAAAGTAAAGTACAAAAGTCTTTCGGAGAGGGAAAAGGAAAGCTAAAAGTCTTTCTGAGGATTGGACCTTGGAATGGAAACTTAAACTTAAAATTTGGACCTTCGAAATGGACCTAAAATCTGGACCTGTCTTCTGTCTTCGAAGTCTGTCTATTTATAGATAAAGTGAACCATGGTAAGTCTTCAAAAGTAACCTGAGTTAAGTGAAGTGAACTCAAGTTAATCTGTCGGTGGAATCTTGAACAGTAAAAGTCAAAAGTCTATCTTGAATAGTCTATCTGCATATGAATAATATTCTTTCAAAATATCTTTCTGGATCTGTCTGTATTTGTCTGGACTGTAATGGATCTGTCTGGAAACTATCCATGTATGTTGGTGAATAGTGATCTGTAGTCGATGAATAGTAATCTGTCGTCGCTGTCTGTCGGAAGAGTATTCTGTCTGTCTGTGCCTTTTGTCTATCAATCTGTATCTACATAGTTATCATAATCTAGCAGATCAGAGTTGTCCTCATCATGCTCGTGGTACACTCCATAACTATTACATAGGGCACAATATGAAATAAGACGGTAAATAGGACCACGATCCTTTGCTGTCATTAATCTGGGATCCTTAACAATCTTTCTTTGCCCAATAAGCTTTCTTGCTGAAGGTCTTGGACCATATACAGCTATCCTGTTGGTGTAGCCATATAAGTGGAAGCCTTCTCTGTCTAATTCTTTCTGTACATCATTAATCTTGTTACTCATGAAATTAGACCATTCTTGAGCCAGAGTACCTGGATCATCAAGTGATAAATAAGTATCTCCTGTATACCAATTATGTTCAGGGATACAACCCCAATCATGGATAAGAACTAAAATGTGGGCTGGTTGAACTTCCATATAATAGCTATTATTCCAGGCTGGAAGAGTACTCCAGATTAGTAATTTCATATAATTAAGTCCTCCAATTTGTATGGCTGCTTCTCAGATGACATTAGGAAATAAACTGATCTGATCTGCAGAAGTTATGGTTAATTTGCTGATAAACCCAGCTTCTAGCATTTCAGATAGCCAAAAAGGATCACAAATTACTGGATCTTCTGTCTCTGTATTGATAAGTAATCCCGGGTAAGGATTGTATCTGTCTCCTAGTCCTTCATAAACTCTGTCTGCGATTCCAAAACTTTCATACCATGTAGCTTTATGAGATAGCCATGTATCGTCTGTCATATCTTCTGTCCTGATAATTGCTGTAGAAACTAATACTGTGAAAAGATGAATCCATCTGTCATAAGAACTTGTTAGAGCTTTATGAGTCAATATTTTCTGTTGAATTTCAGGAAGTAAAGCTGTGATGGCAAGTCTCGTATTTTGCTGAATCTTAGGGTGGAACTTTGAAAAGCTTGTTCCCATAAGATAGCTTTTTAGAGACTGTGATTCTGTCATTGTGGAGCTTGAATCTCCATCCTCCTTGCCAGGGAGTTGACAACTAAGTGCTTCAATAACTGCACCAGTGTTAGCAAGATGTAATTCCAAAGCCTGAAGGGTCATTTGGAATAAGGGTTTCTATCTGAGGGTAAAGGCTGCCTGTAAATTATCAAGAAGTAGTTTAATATGAAAAGGAAGGTCTGTAAATTCTCCGTCTTGAAACATAAAATCACTGTCGGGTACTTTTTGCAGAATTACACTTTTATCACCACATGAATACATTGCCTCTGTTAGCAGTGTATCCTGAAGGGATATTGTCTCTTTCGAGACGCCTTCATGCATTTCCGAAATTTTGACTGAGGGCTTTCGGAAACCTCTGGGTTGCACCGCTGGTGCCTTGCCCTTGTCTTTCTGAGAGAATCTTTTACTCATGGTAGTCTGCAATTGGGTTTTTGGAAAAGGATTATATTTGGAACAAAGAAAAACTTCTTTTGAAATTCTTCTGTCAATGTCTTTCTGTGAAATTCTTTCGAAATATTTTATAAGAAAAACAATAAAAACATTTATAAAACAAACAAAATTTATAAAACAAACTTTTCTTTGTACACTTTTGTGCCCTTGCTGAGTAGCAATAATATCAGAGTAGTCATGATGGGATCTGTCAAGGTGAATGAGATTCAGAATATTCCTTAAATCTAGTACGATTCTTTCCATGCATGTACTACTATATATCTCTTCGTAAAGTCTTTCATTAATAGGACAATCTATCAGGGGATTAATTCTGTCTATAGGGAGATTAAATCTGTCATTATTCAAGAGATTACCACAATTAATATTTTCTTTAATGATTAATAAAGAAGAGTCTGTCAAGGATTCTTTTATTAAAATATCTGTTATATGAATATTTAAAAATGCTATAAAGAGTGTACATTTGTCATTTAGTACTTCTATCAGTCTATCACTATGTCTGTCATTTTTATTAAAAGAAATAATAATTGTATCATCTATATTTGGTGTGGGGGCAATAGTCTCAAGTTGCCATCTGTCAGTCCATATACTATTATTCCATGCATATTGATTACAAAAGACTATATTCATATCTCTGTCTTTTATGGATTCTTCTGTAGATTGGACTTTATGTAAGAAAGCAATAGGAAAATAAGAACGTATCTCTGTCTCTTTATCTTGTCTATCTTTCTTTTTGTCATTTTCTGTCAATTGATTAACAAGTAGCATTTTTGTCTTTAAAGATGACAAACTTCTTTTAGTTCTATAGATTCCTCTATCGTTGATATCTGTTAAAATAGTAACCTTTTTGGAAGAGTGTATTTCTTTCAAGACAGGTGGTACAATGAATTTAGAGAATATATCTTTTTCCAATATATTAGTTTTAATTCCTTTATCTGTCATTAAAAAAGGATAAATTAAAGCCATAAAAGGAGTTCCTAAAATAATTTTAGAAGGAAAATCTTTAATAACAAAGGCTGTCTCAAAATATATTCTGTCATGGCATATATGAACATTAGGTATTTTATAATTAATTATCAGTTTTTCTCTATTGGCCTGAATGAATCTGTCAGATAATTTGTCATAACACTTTAAGGGTATTAATCTTTGTTGTATATAATTCATATCAGCACCTGAATCTGTCAAAGCAATTTCTGTCAAAGAAAACTCTAAAGTAATTTCTGTATGCCATTTTATGAAAATTACTCTATCAATTATACTTAAGAAATTCTGTCTATCAAATTTATTACTATTGTTTGAAACATTAATATCTATAACTTCTTTATCTGTAGGAGGAACAAGGGGGTTTATCATGGGATTAGAAAATTCTTTTATTATTTCTACAATATTATGTTCATTTATGTCTGTCAGATTTTCTTCTTTAATTTCTTTAATTTCCTTTTTTACCATTTCTTCTTCTGTCAGTAGAGCTATTGGTTTTATCTCTACACCATCTTGTTCTAATTTCATTTTTACCTTTTCTTTCTTGTCTTTTTCTTTCTTGGCTTTTTCTTCCTTTCTACAATCCGTAACATGGTGACCATATTTCCTGCACTTAATGCAAGCAATAGGTATTTCTATAGTGTCTTTCAATTTTAATAAATATTCTTTCTTGTCTTTATAATGATTTGGTAGATTTTCTATCAGTTTTATTATTATGTCTTTTTGTTTTCTTTTTCTCTTATTAATTTTAAGTGGGTTGGTTGATTTTAACTCTTTCTTTACTTGATCTATCTCTTTTTGTTTAACATTAAATATTTGCATCAATTCTTTTATAATATCTTTTTCAAATTCTAATTTACTAATTTGTTTAGTAATTCTATTATGTCTGTCACATTGTTTTTTAGTATGTCCATATCTTTTGCATTTATGACAAATAATATTATATCTTTTGCATTTATGACAAATAATATTATTAACATGTCTGTCAGTTTTCTCATTATCTGATAATTCTGTAGTATTTAAAACTGTTATGTCTCTTTTTCTGTCTGTCTCCATTGGTAAACTTAAAATTTCTATCTTTTTAGCCAATTCTATTAAACTGTGGTTTTCCGTTCTGTCAATTGTTTTAAGTCTCTCATCAATTTCTTCTTTAAAACTATTACTCTTTCTGTCTTTTACTTCCATTTTTGCTTTTACTACAGTATCACTATTTGCTTTTTCTTTTAAATTACCATTATTTTTCCTACCATTGTTGACTACTTTTTCACTATCTCTTTCTATCTCTTTTGTATCTAACATCCTACGTACCATTTCACTGTTTTGTCTTTCATACAATTTTTTCAAGCTATCATTATTATATCTAGGACTATCATCTTTTCCTATTTCTTCTTCTAGCTTTCTACGTATAACATCTTCATCTTTATGTCTTTCAATTCTTCTTCTATCATTTGTCTCTATTAGGCTTCTTTGTCCTTTTATTACTTTCCCTACATCTTCACTATTCTGTCTTTCATGTAATTCTTTCAAACTATCATCATAATTTCTAAAACTATCATCTTTTCTCTCTTTCGTTGTCATGTTTCTTTGTTTTACTATGTCTTTCAGTTTTCCTACATCTTCTCTATTCTGTCGTTCAAACATTTCTTTCATCTTTTTTACCATTCCTTTTTTTATTATTTCTTTCTCATTATCCATCAACTTCTCATGTAGAGATTCTTTCTTGTCTATCTCTATTAGGCTCTTTTGTCTATCTGTGTCTAGTACCGAACTAGAAATTTCTTTTAGTCTGTCATTTTCTACAGTACTTTTATCTTTTATACGTGTTACTTTTTCCTTAATAGGGCTAATTTCTGTATCTCTACTGTCAGTTGTTTCTAACATCTGTAAATTCTTATCTATAACTTCTTTTGAATCACTATTTATATACCAATTATCTGTCATAGTTTCTGTAAAAGATGATCTTAGATGGGGTTCAAATTCTATTTCTTTTTTATAATGTGAATTTAAAACTTTCATTCTTTCATAGAGGTCCAAAAAACTATCATTTTTCTTTTCAACTTTTGTATATATAGTAGATCTGTCAATATTTTCCAAGGACTCCAATTTTCTATTAATTCTATCTAAAAAACTATTATTGTGTTTATTAGTCTGTCGGTTGATTTTATCTTCTGTTAAATTACTCCAATTATTTATGTTACTATTATAATTATAATCATCAATTTCACTGTCAGAATCAGTTTCATAATCCATAACACTATTAGACCAATTTTCATCTATATCTTTCATGCTATATCCTTCATCATAAACTATATCATCATAGTCCATGTTTCAATTAGTGTGTGCCTAGCCTAAGTCTGAACAAGCAAACAAATGATGAACTGATAAATGTATTTATTCTCTTTTTAAGCAATTAATAATTACTGGTGGAACTATTACTAACCACTGGTATCCTTGCTATCGGGACCACCTCCTCGGGAAACTCCATTGCGGGACCACCCAAACAACGCCTGTCCGTCGGCTACAACAAAGGGGCTGACCAACGCGAAACTATGGTTTGCCAACGAGTCTGTAGGCTGACCAACGCTAACAAGGAGCAAGTAGTGGCTATGTAGTAATATAAGTTCCTAGTAACATCTTAATTGCAAAGAAATAAAACTCATACACCTACCATCCATGGCTCTGATACACCTTTTATAGCATTTTTAAATATTCATATAACATATATTTTAATAAAAGAAGCTTTGACAGACTCTCTTTTATTAATCATTAAAGAAAACATTAATTATGGTAATTTCTTGAATAATGACAGATTTAATTTCCTAACAGGTAGAATTAATCCCTTGACAGATTGTCTTATTAAAGAAAGACTTCACGAAGATAGAATCATACTAGATTTAAGAAATACTCTGAATCTCATTTACCTTGACAGATCCCATTATGACTACTCTAATATTATTGCTACTCAGCAAGGGCACAAAATTATCAAGAAGTAGTTTAATATGAAAAGGAAGGTCTGTAAATTCTCCGTCTTGAAACATAAGATCTCTGTCGGGCACTTTTTACAGAATTACACTTTTATCACCACATGAATACATTGCCTCTGCTAGCAGTGTATCCTGAAGGGATATTGTCTCTATCGAGACGCCTTCATGCATATCCGAAATTTTGACTGAGGGCTTTTGGAAACCTCTGGGTTGCACCGCTGGTGCCTTGCCCTTGTCTTTCTGAAAGAATCTTTTACTCATGGTAGTCTGCAATTGGGTTTTTGGAAAAGGATTATATTTGGAACAAATATTTTCTGTCAAAACTTCTTTTGAAATTCTTCTGTCAATGTCTTTCTGTGAAATTCTTTTGAAATATTTTATAAGAAAAATAATAATAGAATGTACAAAACAAACAACATTTATAAAACAAACTTTTCTTTGTACACTTTTGTGCTCTTGCTGAGTAGCAACAGTATTAGAGTAGTAATGATGGGATCTGTCAAGGTAAGTGAGATTCAGAATGTTTCTTAAATCTAGTATAATTCTATCTTCGTAAAGTCTTTCATTAATAGGACAATCTATCAGGGAATTAATTCTGTCTATAGAGAGATTAAATCTGTCATTATTCAAGAGATTATCACAATTAATATTTTCTTTAATGATCAATAAAGGAGAGTCTGTCAAAGATTCTTTTATTAAAATATCTGTTATATGAATATTTAAAAATGCTATAAAGGGTGTACATTTGTCATTTAGTACTTCTATCAGTCTATCAATATGTCTGTCATTATTATTAAAAGAAATAATAATTTTACCATCTATATTTTGTGTGGGGGCAATAGTCTCAAATTGCCATCTGTCAGTCCATATACTATTAGTCCATGCATATTGATTACAAAAGACTATATTCATATCTCTGTCTTTTATGGATTCTTCTGTAGATTGGACTTTATGTAAGAAAGCAATAGGAAAATAAGAACGTATCTGTGTCTCTTTATCTTGTCTATCTTTCTTTTTGTCATTTTCTGTTAATTGATTAACAAGTAGCATTTCTGTCTTTAAAGATGACAAACTTCTTTCAGATCTATAGATTCCTCTTTCATTGACATCCGTTAAAATAGTAACCTTTTTGGAAGAGTGTATTTCTTTCAAGACAGGTGGTACAATGAATTTAGAGAATATATCTTTTTCCAATATATTAGTTTTAATTCCTTTATCTGTCATTAAAAAAGGATAAATTAAAGCCATAAAAGGAGTTCCTAAAATAATTTTAGAAGGAAAGTTTTTAATTAAAACAAAGGCTGTCTCAAAATATATTCTATCATGGCATATATGAACATTGGGTATTTTATAATTAATTATTAGTCTTTCTCCATTGGCCTGAATTAATCTTTCAGATGATTTTTTATAATACTTTAAGGGTATTAATCTTTCTTGTATATAATTCATATCAGCACCTGAATCTGTCAAAGCAATTTCTGTCAAGGAAAACTCTTTTTTTGAAAAGTACTCTGTCAATTATGCTTAAGAAATTCTGTCTATCAAATTTATTACTATTGTTTGAAACATTAATATCTATAACTTCTTTATCTGTAGGAGGAACAAGGGGGTCTATCATGGGATTAGAGAATTCTTTTATTATTTCTACAATATTATGTTCATTTATGTCTGTAAGATTTTCTTCTTTAATTTCTTTAATTTCCTTTTTTACCATTTCTTCTTCTGTCAGTAGAGCTATTGGTTTTATCTCTACACTATCTTGTTTTAATTTCATTTTTACCTTTTCTTTCTGGTCTTTTTCTTTCTTTCTACAATCCGTAACATGGTGACCATATTTCCTGCACCTAATGCAAGCAATAGGTATTTCTATAGTGTCTTTTAATTTTAATAAATAATCTTTCTTGTCTTTATAGTGATTTGGTAGATTTTCTATCAGTTTAATGATTATGTCCTTTTGTTTTCTTTTTCTCTTATTAATTTTAAGTGGGTTGGTTGATTTTAACTTTTTCTTAACTTGATCTACTTCTTTTTGACTAACATTAAATATTTCCATTAATTCATTTATTATATCTTTCTCAAATTCTAATTTACTAATTTGTTTAATAATTCTATTATGTTTGTCACATTGTTTTTTAGTATGTCCATAACCTTTGCATTTATGACAAATAATTTTGTTAACATGTCTGTCAGCTTTCTCATTATCTGATGACTCTGTAGTATTTAAAACTGTTATGTCTCTTTTTCTGTCTGTCTCCATTGGTAAACTTAAAAGTTCTATCTTTTTAGCCAATTCTATTAAACCGTGGTTTTCAGTTCTGTCAATTGTTTTAAGTCTCTCATCAATTTCTTCTTTAAAACTATTACTCTTTCTGTCTTTTACTTCCATTTTTGCTTTTACTACACTATCACTATTTGCTTTTTCTTTTAAATTAGCATAACTATTTTTCCCACCATTGTTGACTTTTTCTCTTTCATATCTTATCTTTTCTTCTACTTCTATCTCTTTTGTATCTAAATTCCTACGTACCATTTCATTGTTTTGTCTTTTGTTTTGTCTTTCATACATTTCTTTCAAGCTATCATCATTATTTCTAAAACTATCATCTTTTAAACTATCATCTTTTCTCTCTTTCATTGTCATGTTTCTTTGTTTTACTATGTCTATCACTTTTCCTACATCTTCTTTATTCTGTCGTTCAAACATTTCTTTCATCTCTTTTACCATTCCTTTTTTTATTATTTCTTTCTCATTATCTATCAACTTCTCATGTAAAGATTCTTTCTTGTCTGTCTCTATTAGGCTCTTTTGTCTATCTGTGTCTAGCTCTTTACATATGATTTGTATTGAACTAGAAACTTCTCTATTATTTTGCTTTTTCACTATTTCTTTTAGTCTGTCATTTTCTACAGTACTTTTATCTTTTATACGTGTTACTTTTTCCTTAATAGGGCTAATTTCAGTTTTAGCTCTTCTGTCAGTTGTTTTTAACATCTGTAAATTTTTATCTATATCTTTTGAATTACTATTTATATACCATTTTTCTGTTATGGTTTCTGTAAAAGATGATCTATGATGGGGTTCAAATTCTATTTCTTTTTTAAAATGTGAATTTAAAGCTTTCATTCTTTCATAGAGGTCCAAAAAGCTATCATTTTTCTTTTCAACTTTAGTATATATAGTAGATATATCAATATTTTCCAAGGACTCCAATTTTCTATTAATTCTGTCTAAAAAACTATTATTGTGGTTATTAGTCTGTCGGTTGATTTTATCATTTGTGAAATTACACCAATTATTTGTGTTACCATTATAGTTATAATTATCCATTTCACTGTCAGAATCAGAATCCGTTTCATATTCCATATCACTATTTGACCAATTATCATCTATATCTTTCATGCTATAACCTTCATCATAAACTATATCATCATAGTCCATGTTTCAAATTAGTGTGTGCCTAGCCTAAGTGTGAACAAGCAAACATATGATGAACTGATAAATGTATTTATTCTCTTTCTAAGCAATTAATAATTACTGGCGGAACTATTACTAACCACTGGTATCCTTGCTATCGGGACCACCTCCTCGGGAAACTCCATTGCGGGACCACCCAAACAACGCCTGTCCGTCGGCTACAACAAAGGGGCTGACCAACGCGAAACTATGGTTTGCCAACGAGTCTGTAGGCTGACCAACGCTAACAAGGAGCAAGTAGTGGCTATGTAGTAATATAAGTTCCTAGTAACGTCTTAATTGCAAAGAAATAAAACTCATACACCTACCATCCATGGCTCTGATACCATTGACTACCCAGGAGTGAGCACAGCAGTAATATAGAAGCATAAACAATGATAAAATAGTTGATAAGGAAGAGAATAGCAAAATAGATATAGTCAAAATAGATTAAAACAGGGTATGGAATATGGAAACTGAAGTATAATCAAAGACAGAAGCATTTTCAAGTAAGATTTTATTTGTTTCAGTTTTATGTTCCATACCCTGTTTTAATCTATTTTTGACTATATCTATTTTGCTATTCTCTTCTTTATCAACTATTTTATCATTGTTTATGCTTCTATATTACTGCTGTGCTCACTCCTGGGTAGTCAATGGTATCAGAGCCATGGATGGTAGGTGTATGAGTTTTATTTCTTTGCAATTAAGACGTTACTAGGAACTTATATTACTACATAGCCACTACTTGCTCCTTGTTAGCGTTGGTCAGCTTACAGACTCGTTGGCAAACCATAGTTTCGCGTTGGTCAGCCCTTTGTTGTAGCCGACGGACAGGCGTTGTTTGGGTGGTCCCGCAATGGAGTTTTCCGAGGAGGTGGTCCCGATAGCAAGGATACCAGTGGTTAGTAATAGTTTCGCCAGTAATTATTAATTGCTTAGAAAGAGAATAAATACATTTATCAGTTCATCATCTGTTTGCTTGTTCACACTTAGGCTAGGCACACACTAATTGAAACATGGACTATGATGATATAGTTTATGATGAAGGATATAGCATGAAAGATATAGATGAAAATTGGTCTAATAGTGTTATGGATTATGAAACTGATTGTGACAGTGAAATTGATGATTATAATTATAATAGTAACATAAATAATTGGAGTAATTTAACAGAAGATAAAATCAACCGACAGACTAATAAACACAATAATAGTTTTTTAGACAGAATTAATAGAAAATTGGAGTCCTTGGAAAATATTGACAGATCTACTATACATACCAAAGTTGAAAAGAAAAATGATAGCTTTTTGGACCTCTATGAAAGAATGAAAGCTTTAAATTCACATTCTAAAAAAAATATAGAATTTAGACCCCATCATAGATCATCTTTTATAGAAACCGTGACAGATAATTGGTATATAAATAGTACTAAGAATTTACAGATGTTAAAAACAACTGACAGAAGAGCTGATACAGAAATTAGCCCTATTAAGGAAAAAGTAACACGTGTAAAAGATACTATAGAAAGTGTCAGAGATATAATAAATGAAGATAAAGAAAGAAGTAAGATAAGGAAAGGCATAGTAAAAGAAATGATAGAAAACATAGAAAGACAAAACAGTAAAGAAAATAACTCCCTTAAAGAATCTCTAAGTCAGAAGTTAAAAGATGAAAAGACTAATACTATAGTACAAGACAGAACGAAAGAAATGTTTGAAAGACAGAATTGTGAATTAAAAGATGGAACTCTATGTAAAGGATTAGATATAGGAAAACAAATAGACAATCTAGAGAAAGATGATAGTCCTAGAAATTATGATGATAGTTTGAAAGAATTACATGAAAGACAAAATAGTAAAAGTGTAGGGAAAGTAAAGGACATGCAAAAACCAAAAACAAAAAGTAGTAAAGAATCTCTACGTAGGGAGATAGAAATAGAAGAAAAGATGAGACATGAAAGAGAAAAAGCCAAAGTCCACAAAGGTAGGAAAAATGATAATGGTAATTTAAAAGAAAATAATGATAGTGTAGTAAAAGTGGAACTAAAAGACAAACAGTGTAATAGTTTAAAAGAAATGGTAGATGAAAGACTAAAATTAATTGAAAGATCTATAATAGAAACCCAAAATGATAGTTTGACAGAATTAACTAAAAAAATGAAAATTTTAAATACACCCTTACAGACAGACAGAAATAGAGATATAACAGTCTTAAATACTACTGAGTTATCAGATAATGAGAAAACTGACAGACATGTTAATAATACTATTTGTCATAAATGTAAAAAATATGGACACCATGTTACGGATTATAGAAAGAAAGAAAAAGACAAGAAAGAAAAGATAAAAAGGAAAATGAAAGAAATAAATCTACAAGACTTAATGACAGAAGCGAAAATCGTAAAAAAGGAAATTAAAGAAATTAAGGAAGAAAAATCCACAGACATAAATGAGCGAAATATTGCAGAATTGATAAACTTAAAGGAATTTTCTAATCCCATAGACAGAAAATTTGATAATGATCACAATAGACAGAATTTCTTAAGTTTAATTGACAGAATGATTTTCCAAAAATGGCATACAAAAATTACTTTAGTAATTAATAAAGAGTTTTCTTTGACAGAAATTGCTTTGATAGATTCAGGTGCTGACATGAACTGTATACAAGAAGGATTAATACCTTTAAAGTATTATGAAAAATCATCTGAAAGACTAGCTCAAGCTAATGGAGAAAAATTAATAATTAATTATAAAATACCTAGTGTTCACATATGTAATGATGGAGTTTGCTTTGAAACAGTTTTTGTTTTAATTAAAAACCTTTCTTCTAAAATCATTCTAGGAAACCCCTTTATGACTTTACTTTACCCCTTTTTAACGATAGAAGAAGGTATTAAAACTAATGTGCTAGGGAAAGATATACTTTTTAAATTTATTTTACCACCAATTCCAAAAGATATTTATTCACTTAATACCATAGTAAAGGAAATTGATAGAGAAAGAATTGACAGAAAGAATTGACATTTGGAATCTTTAAAGACAGAAATAAAATATAAAAGAATAACTGATCAATTAACTGACCCCATACTAAATATTAAAATAAATTTATTTAAACAACAGATTGAGACAGAAATTTGTTCTAGTCTACCTACTGCCTTTTGGCACAGGCATCGACATATAGTACAGTTACCTTATGAGAAAGATTTTAATGAAAGACAGATACCTACTAAAGCTAGGCCAATACAAATGAATAATGAATTATTAGAACATTGTAAGAAAGAAATTGAAGATCTTTTAACTAAAGGATTAATCAGAAAGAGCAAGTCTCCTTGGAGTTGTGCTGCTTTTTATGTTAATAAACAGGCAGAATTGGAACGAGGAGTTCCAAGATTAGTTATAAATTATAAACCTTTAAATAAAGCATTACGGTGGATAAGATATCCTATTCCCAATAAGAAAGATCTTCTTGACAGACTTCATGAAACAACTATATTTTCTAAATTTGACATGAAAAGTGGATTTTGGCAGATACAAATAGATGAGACAGATAGATACAAAACTGCTTTTACAGTTCCTTTTGGTCATTATGAATGGAATGTTATGCCTTTTGGTTTGAAAAATGCACCCAGTGAATTTCAAAATATAATGAATGACATATTTACACCTTTTACAGATTTTTCCATTGTTTATATAGATGATGTTCTAATCTTTTCTAAAACAATAGATGACCATTGGAAACATTTGAATATATTTGTTAGAGTAATTAAACAAAATGGTTTAGTTGTTTCAGCCTCTAAAATAAGTCTTTTTCAAGATAAAATTCGATTTTTAGGCCATAATATTTATAAGGGAACTTTAAGCCCTATTGACAGAGCTATTCAATTTGCAGATAAATTCCCAGATGAGATAAAAGATAAAAATCAATTACAGAGATTTCTTGGCAGTTTAAATTATGTTTCAGATTATTTTCAAGGATTAAGAAAAATATGTAGACCCTTGTATAAAAGATTAGAAAAGAATCCTCCACCTTGGACAGACAGACATACTATGATAGTCAGACAGATTAAAAAATATGTTAAGCAACTTCCTTGTATTGTTATTCCCTCTCCTAATACTTTTAAAATTTTTGAGACAGATGCTTCTGACATAGGATATGGTGGAATCCTAAAACAGATAGCAAAAAATGATGCTAAAGAACAAATTGATAGATTTCATTCTGGCTCTTGGTCAGCTACTCAGCAGAATTACAGCACTATTAAGAAAGAGATTTTATCTATCATACTATGTATTTCAAAATTCCAAAATGATCTTTTTAATCAAAAGTTTTTAATTAGAGTTGATTGTAAAAGTGCTAAAGAAGTTTTACAGAAAGATGTTCAAAATCTTGTTTCCAAACAGAGTTTTGCTCGATGGCAGGCTATTTTAAGTGTTTTTGACTTTGACATTGAATATATTAAAGGAGAAACTAATTCAATTCCTAATTTTCTGACCCGTGAATTTCTACAGGGAAGATGAGTTCCCCTGCAGATAAGAGCAAATCCCCAAAACCCAGAACCAGACAGTCTTATGCTGCTCCCCCAATTCCTCCTCCCCCTAGCAGATTCCTCCCTTGCCCCTCTATCACCTCACCCACTTTCTCTTCAAATAAATCTCTAGACAAATCCCCATTAATCTGTAGCCCAAACCCTTTCCAACCACTCTCCCTCAGTCCCAATCCAACATCCAAACAGACTTATGCCATACCCTCAACCTCCTCAACCCCTCCTTTAAAGAAACCATTTAATGTCGTTGCATCTTCTTTTCCTCCTTTGACCTCTCCTTCCAACCAACCAAAATATATATCCTCTACCTCTCCAGAAACCCAAACCCAAATCCCAAAAGAAGATCACAGTGTTGAAATCCCAAAAGACTCTTGGAATTTTATTTTGTGGACTGAACCAGAATACCAGCACATAAAAGACACCCTCTCCCTTGTTAGACAGCTCATACCCCCAGGATGGGAACATCCTAAGACAGAAACTTTTAAGACCCAAACATTTTATGAGCATATTTTAGTGGATACAGATTCAATTTTAGTTACACATATGCCTTGTTCCCAGGAACCAAACAGAATTGGTTATTCTAAAGTTGTTATAAAACAGATTCTCACCCCTTCTCAGTGGAAAGCACAACCCTGGATCACCAAGAACTTTTTTGTACTTTTTGAGCCCCAGTTTTATAATTATTATGACTATATGGAAGCTTGGGACAGATTCCTTTTATTTCAAAACAATATTAACAGGCATACTTGGTTTTTCCGGTTTGATATGTACAGAAAGAAAGACATGATGATTCCAAGATGGTTCATTGACTGGTGGAATTCCTATGGTCCTGAAGCTATGATTCTTCCCCCTGATCTTTTAAAAGCTTATGAAACTTTCAAGAAAGAACCTAACATATTACATCTTAGGGATTTCCCACATCTTTTACAGTTCTTTTACAGGTTTCCAGATCTCCCATGGATCATTAGATGGGAGTATAAGATAGAAAAGCATCCCCAGTATCCTTTTCCTATGCTCGACAGAAAGTTAAAATTAAAATGGTGGAATAAGTTTAATTTTGATCATATTTGCCAAGAATTACAGAAAAAGACCCCTTCCTCCCAGATAGAAAGTTCTAATTTCTTTTTAGAAAAGAGTCAAGTTCAGTGCCAGCTTGCCTCTGTTTCAGACAGATGACAGCTTAAAAAGCAACTGCTTGAAGCTGCATCCCAAATATCAGACGATGAAGATGACACAGTAATGGAATCCTCTTCTCCAAACTATAGAACTCATCCGGAAGCATTCCAGGATTCCCAAGACCCCTATGACATGTGACAGAAAAGACAAAAGAAGACAGAAGACAGACCCGTGACAGAAACAGACAAAAGAAGACAGAAGATAGACCCGTGACAGAAAAGACAAAAGAAGACAGAAGACAGACCCGATAAGGTGACAGAATGCAGACAGATCCAGAAAGATATTTTGAAAGATATTTTGACAGAATATTATTTGCACGCAGATACTCACAGAAAGAAAGCTACTGTTTACTAGCATGTGTACCCAGACAGATTACCAGATAGACTTTTACTGTTCAAGATTCTACCGACAGATTAACTTGAGTTCACTTTACTTAACTCAGGTTACTTTTGAAGACTTACCATGGTTCACTTCATCTATAAATAGACAGACTTCGAAGACAGAAGGCAGGTCCATTTCCAAGGTCCAGATTTTAGGTTCAAATTCTAGTTCCAAATTTTAAGTTTAAGTTTCCATTCCAAGGTCCAATCCTCAGAAAGACTTTTAGCTTTCCTTTTCCCTCTCCGAAAGACTTTTGTACTTTACTTTCTTTTTGTAATCTTGTAACCTTACCTTTCCAGACAGACAATCTTGTAACCCTTTACAGATTTTACTTTGTAATCTTGTAACTCTTCAAACAGTGTTTATTTTCAAAGCTTGTAAGAAAGACAGAAGTTTTCAGTTTTAATCAAAGAAAGAAGTATTTTCAAGTAAGATTTTATTTGTTTCAGTTTTCATATTCCATACCCTGTTTTAATCTATTTTGACTATATCTATTTTGCTATTCTCTTCCTTATCAACTATTTTATCATTGTTTATGCTTCTATATTACTGCTGTGCTCACTCCTGTCTATAAATAGACAGACTGCGAAGACAGAAGACAGGTTCAAATTCTAGGTCCATTTCGAAGGTCCAAATTTTAAGTTTAGGTTTCCATTCCAAGGTCCAATCCTCAGAAAGACTTTTAGCTTTCCTTTTCCCTCTCCGCAAGACTTTTGTACTTTACTTTCTTTTTGTAATCTTGTAACCTTACCTTTCCAGACAGACAATCTTGTAACCCTTTACAGATTTTACTTTGTAATCTTGTAACTCTTCAGACAGCTCTTATTTTCAAAGCTTGTAAGAAAGACAGTTTGTTTTCAAGTATAATCAAAGGCAGAAGTATTTTCAAGTAAGATTTTATTTGTTTCAGTTTTCATATTCCATACCCTGTTTTAATCTATTTTGACTATATCTATTTTGCTATTTTCTTCCTTATCAACTATTTTATCATTGTTTATGCTTCTATACTTTTCTTTGTACACTTTTGTGCCCTTGCTGAGTAGCAATAATATTAGAGTAGTCATAATGGGATCTGTCAAGGTAAATGAGATTCATAGTATTTCTTAAATCTAGTATGATTCTATCTTCGTGAAGTCTTTCTTTAATAGGACAATCTGTCAAGGGATTAATTCTACCTGTTAGGAAATTAAATCTGTCATTATTCAAGAAATTACCATAATTAATTTTTTCTTTAATGATTAATAAAAGAGAGTCTGTCAAAGCTTCTTTTATTAAAATATCTGTTATATGAATATTTAAAAATGCTATAAAGGGTGTACATTTGTCATTTAGTACTTTATCAGTCTATCAATATGCCTGAGGATTATAAGTTGACTTATAATCTTTTAGATCTATTTCAAATCTATCAGTTTCAGTTAAAGATTCTTTTAATTTAGATAAATAGTCTTTTTTAGATTGTAGGTCTGGAAGTTTATCTATCAAATCCATTATTATGTCTTCTTGTTTTGTTAAGACACATATTTTTAATTTTCTTTTACAATAACAATTATCAGGATTGTTACAGTTACATAATTGAACATTTCTATCATGTGAAGAAACATCTGTAGAGGAGGATGAAGTACTGTTACTATTATCTATCTGGTGAATTTCGTTATCTGTTTCATCACTATCTGTCAGTTCTGTTATACTCATTAATTTATCCTTTAATTTTTTTCATATATCGAGTTTATTTATCTGTCTTTGAAAGTTACAGTATCTGCTAGTGTGTCCCTTTTTCCCACATTTGAAACAAGTAATGTCACTTTCCCTACGTCTATCATTTTTCTTTCTTTTGGACTCTTCTTTCTTGTCTTTAGACTTACTTTTATAATATCTTCTAATATTGTTCTTATATCTATCACTTCTGTCATCTTTCTTTTCTTTTCTTCTTTTTCTAGAGGGAGCAATTAATGGATCAAAACCATATTGCTCACAAAAAGTTCCTAGCTCTTTTTTAGCAAATCTTTTCTCTTTTTCTATCTGGTTTTTTAGTCTTAAGTCATTACATAGCCATAGACCTATTTTATTAATTGAAGATATTATGTCTCCATATGTTAGGCTAGGATAGTTTATAGTTCCGTCATTATTAACTATATCAAGTCTAACTTTCTGAGCAAAGAAATAGGGTAAACCAGCAATGAATTTTTCTTTCCAGTAGGACTGTTGGCAATCATTCCTGCTTAAAACTTTTGAAATAAAAACATCTTTATACCATCTAAAATCTGAAAGTTGTGGACATCTTAAATTAATTAAAACATCTGAAGCTCTTTCTTTATATTGATTGGGATCACTAACAAAATGTTTAGTTATAGTAAAAATTAAAGTATTAACTGCATCTTGTGAAGGCTGTCTGTCTGTCATTATAACACTTCCATTTGTTTCTCTTTTAACAGCTGTCAATATTCTATTTCTGTCATCATTATTTAAATAATGATCCCACCAGCCTTTCAACTGGCTAGTAAAACCAGTGACTATTAAATGAGCTATCTGATGATCCTGTTTTCCATGATTTTTATAAACATTAGTGAGCAAAGTCATCTCATGTAAAAGGTTTATTATTTCATATTCTGACATTCCATCAATATTCCATTCATAAATTAAATCTGGTGAATAAGATGAATTAACATAAGTATGTCTTTCTTCAAATTGTAAATCAGGGGGAGTAGGTTTAGGATACCAATTCTTTCTGGGGTATAAGTCGTCAATTCTTCCTTTTTTACGATCTTGTGATGAAGATGCTAAAATCAATTTATTAATTCGTAATTTATCTGTAAATTGTGATTCCAAATTATTTATGTCTGTCAAATCTGTCAATTGATTGTCTTCTGATTCTTCATCCTCTGAAGAGTCAGTTCTTCCTTTTGTATTTAATGTTATAATATTCTTATTTTTTAATGGCTCCATATCCTTTGATGATTCTAATTTCATTAAGTCTAATTTTTTATTTATTTCATTAAGTAAATTATCAGTTTTTTCTGTCATGGGTTTCTTTAAAGGTGCTCTAAGGTGAGGAGGTATCTCATGAGGGATAAACAAAGGGGTATTAGACGTGTTTTCTTTTTTGATGGAAGTAGAAGGGGGTATTAGTCTGTCTTCTATATCTTGTAACTTTTGACCAATAGTTTTTAGATAAGTATTGGTGTAATTGTTCTGTTGAATTATACTGTCTAGATTCTTATTATCATCACTTAGATTGGGTCTTTTAATGGGTGTAGCCAAAACTTGGACTCCACTATTTTGACTCAATATAATTGATTCAAATGGTGGATAAGTCTGATACACTTTCTCATGATTTTCTGTCTTTGTCCATGATAATATTTTCTCTATTACACTTATCTTTTTGTTATAATAGTCCAAAAAGTCAAAGAAACTAAAGTGTGTCTGTAAGTCTGTCATCATTTCAAAATACTTAGTTCTTAAATTGTTTCTTTCATGTTCATTATATTCTTCAAAAAATTGGTTCTTTCTGTCATTATTTTTAGGTTTTAAATAATCATATTTTAATAGTTCTTTATCTAAAAAAAATTCTTTAGATAAAATATTAATTTGTCTATCATCTGTAAATCCTAATATATCTGTATGGGTAGGAGAATCAGGTTGAGGTTGGGGCTGATAAAGAGGTTGGTGAACATTAGGGGTAGGTTGTGTGGTATCTGTCGGATAATAAGCTGGCTCTGTCTGAATAGGGGTTTTCTTAGTATTTATAGGGGAAAGGTGTATAATTGGAGGAAGATTCTGGGGAGGTAAAGGTCTGGAATCAGAGAAAGGTGTCCTAGAGGAAAAGGAGCTTCTAGGGGTAAACATCATTGGGGTCTTTTTGCCTGTAGAACTACTAGGTCTTATGAGGCTATCAGTATGTCTGTCATTATTATTAAAAGAAATAATAACTGTACCATCTGTATTTTGGGCTATGAAGTCTGGTTCAGTGTTTTCTATTTTTGGTGTGGGGGCAATAGCTTCAAGTTGCCATCTTTCAGGAAGGGTTATATCTTTCCACTGTATTTGTTGAGGTACCCGTAATCTAGTATTCCCGGTTGAGGCTTGCAAAAGGAGAGTCTGTCCTTTAGGGGAAGGATCAACTATGGATTGAGGGTCTAAAGTGGTTTTCATTAGTTTATAATAAATCCTATAAATAATAGCTAAAGGTTCTTAGCCTTCTTTCATGTAATAAGCATTTGTTTTTACATTTAAAGTTAAAGCATCCATAATATTTCTGTCAGATAGGCTTAAAGCAAAGTTAGGATAACAATTAAAATATACTGGTCCTTTATGCAGACTTGTTTCCATCATTCCAAGAAGTGAGTCATCAAATCTTAAATGTCTGTCATCTCTTAAGCAAAGTAAAACACTTGCATTTAAAGCTTCTCTTGTTAATGGTTTAACAGCTACTTGAACCAAACCAACATGTAAAAATGCATATTTCTGTCTATGTCTGTCAATTGAATCTATTGAGAAAGACAGAAGTTTTCAGTTTTAATCAAAGACAGAAGTATTTTCAAGTAAGATTTTATTTGTTTTAGTTTCCATACAATACGATACGATTTTATTGTATGATACGTACGATTTTACAATACGATACGATTCATATGATACACATTATATCATATTATTCATAAGTACTTACGATACATACACTGATACGATACAGAACTTTTTACACACGATACGATACGTATCGCGTATCATACAATATTGACAACTATGCATATTTGCATGGATCTCAATCTAGTATGGTAAATGAAAGTTTGTGAGTTTACGTGGATAACATTGCATCTGCATCTATACCTTAGCCTTTTTAAAATAAAATAAAAATTTAGATGTTCGTTTTTTAATGTCTATTCTACCAGATAATGTAAAACATGGTTCTTCCCTTTTTTTTTTCATCATCTTCCTATTTAGCTCCATCTCAAAAACTAGGAGATGAGCAGCCTCTAAGTTATCTCTAGAAGGTCTTTAAACTTATAAAATGCTAAGAAAAAGAATAATTACGGGAAATTTTCAAATATATTTACAACTAATTTTGTGCAAATATATATATATATATATATTTTTAAACATCAAAGAAGAAAACTTTCACTTTTATGAGAACAATATTCATATATAATATTTTTTTTCCTTGGGATATTGCAATGTGGAACATTATTCATGACAAAGGTCAAACTTTTCTCTGAATTTGAGCATTGGTTGTAAGGAGTGTAGTTTTGTATTGTCACATTGAAACCTCTAAGTGTACTGCAATTTAAAAAGCAATTACAGTCATTTGACTGGTATGACCATTGTAATGTAAATATATAATTTCAAATAATAATATGTTATTTATGTGGGCTCCATTTTTTTTTTATTGTCTCTTAAGGAAAATACTTTTCTTTGTACACTTTTGTGCTCTTGCTGAGTAGCAACAGTATTAGAGTAGTAATGATGGGATCTGTCAAGGTAAGTGAGATTCAGAATGTTTCTTAAATCTAGTATGATTCTATCTTCGTAAAGTCTTTCATTAATAGGACAATCTATCAGGGAATTAATTCTGTCTATAGAGAGATTAAATCTGTCATTATTCAAGAGATTATCACAATTAATATTTTCTTTAATGATCAATAAAGGAGAGTCTGTCAAAGATTCTTTTATTAAAATATCTGTTATATGAATATTTAAAAATGCTATAAAGGGTGTACATCTGTAGTCAATGGTATCAGAGCCATGGATGGTAGGTGTATAAGTTTTATTTCTTTGCAATTAAGACGTTACTAGGAACTTATATTACTACATAGTCACTACTTGCTCCTTGTTAGCGTTGGTCAGCCTACAGACTCGTTGGCAAACCATAGTTTTGCGTTGGTCAGCCCCTTTGTTGTAGCCGACGGACAGGCGTTGTTTGGGTGGTCCCGCAATGGAGTTTCCCGATAGCAAGGATACCAGTGGTTAGTAATAGTTCCGCCAGTAATTATTAATTGCTTAGAAAGAGAATAAATACATTTATCAGTTCATCATCTGTTTGCTTGTTCACACTTAGGCTAGGCACATACTAATTGAAACATGGACTATGATGATATAGTTTATGATGAAGGATATAGCATGAAAGATATAGATGAAAATTGGTCTAATAGTGTTATGGATTATGAAACTGATTGTGACAGTGAAATTGATGATTATAATTATAATAGTAACATAAATAATTGGAGTAATTTAACAGAAGATAAAATCAACCTACAGACTAATAAACACAATAATAGTTTTTTAGACAGAATTAATAGAAAATTGGAGTCCTTGGAAGATATTGACAGATCTACTATATATACTAAAGTTGAAAAGAAAAATGATAGCTTTTTGGACCTCTATGAAAGAATGAAATCTTTAAATTCACATTCTAAAAAAAATATAGAATTTGGACCCCATCATAGATCATCTTTTACAGAAACCGTGACAGATAATTGGTATATAAATAGTACTAAGAATTTACAGATGTTAAAAACAACTGACAGAGGAGCTGATACAGAAATTAGCCCTATTAAGGAAAAAGCAACACGTATAAAAGATACTATAGAAAGTGTCAGAGATATAATAAATGAAGATAAAGAAAGAAGTAAGATAAGGAAAGGCATAGTAAAAGAAATGATAGAAAACATAGAAAGACAAAACAGTAAAGAAAATAACTCCCTTAAAGAATCTCTAAGTCAGAAGTTAAAAGATGAAAAGACTAATACTATAGTACAAGACAGAACGAAAGAAATGTTTGAAAGACAGAATTGTGAATTAAAAGATGGAACTCTACGTAAAGGATTAGATATAGGAAAACAAATAGACAATCTAAAGAAAGATGATAGTCCTAGAAATTATGATGATAGTTTGAAAGAATTGTATGAAAGACAAAACAATGAAATGGTACGTAGGAAGTTAGATACAAAAGAGATAGAAGTAGAAGAAAAGATAAGACATGAAAAAGAAAAAGTCAACAATGGTGGGAAAAATAATTATAGTAATTTAAAAGAAAAGGCAAATAGTGATAGTGTAGTAAAAGCAAAAGAAGAAATAGTGAAAGAAGTAGTTAATAGAAAAGACAGAAAGTGTAATAGTTTTAAAGAGAAAATTGATGAAAGACTAGAATTAATTGAAAGGTCTATAATAGATACCCAAAATGATAGTTTGACAGAATTAATTAAAAAAATGAAAATTCTAAATTTACCTTTAGAAACAGACAGATTAAAAGACATAATAGTTTTAAGTACTACAGAGTTATTAGACAATGAGAAAACTGACAGACATGTTAATAATATTATTTGTCATAAATGCAAAGGTTATGGACATACTAAAAAACAATGTGACAGACATAATAGAATTATTAAACAAATTAGTAAATTAGAATTTGAGAAAGATATAATAAATAAATAAATGGAAATATTTAATGTTAGTCAAAAAGAAGTAGATCAAGTTAAGAAAGAGTTAAAATCAACCAACCCACTTAAAATTAATAAGAGAAAAAGAAAACAAAAGGACATAATAATAAAACTGATAGAAAATCTACCAAATCACTATAAAGACAAGAAAGATTATTTATTAAAATTGAAAGACACTATAGAAATACCTATTACTTGCATTAGGTGCAGGAAATATGGTCACCATGTTACGGATTGTAGAAAGGAAGAAAAAGACAAGAAAGAAAAGGTAAAAATGAAATTAAAACAAGATGGTGTAGAGATAAAACCAATAGCTCCACTGACAGAAGAAGAAATGGTAAAAAAGGAAATTAAAGAAATTAAAGAAGAAAAGGTAAAAAATGAAATTAAAACAATTAAAGAAGAAAATCTGACAGACATAAATGAACATAATATTGTAGAAATAATAAAAGAATTTTCTAATCCCATGATAGACCCCCTTGTTCCTCCTACAGATAAAGAAGTTATAGATATTAATGTTTCAAACAATAATAATAAATTTGATAGACAGAATTTCTTAAGTATAATTGACAGAGTAATTTTCAAAAAATGGCATACAGAAATTACTTTAGAGTTTTTCTTGATAGAAATTGCTTTGACAGATTCAGGTACTGATATGAATTATATACAAGAAAGATTAATACCCTTAAAGTATTATGAAAAACCATCTGAAAGATTAATTCAGGCCAATGGAGAAAGACTAATAATTAATTATAAAATACCCAATGTTCATATATGCCATGATAGAATATATTTTGAGACAGCCTTTGTTTTAATTAAAGACTTTCCTTCTAAAATTATTTTAGGAACTCCTTTTATGGCTTTAATTTATTCTTTTTTAATGACAGATAAAGGAATTAAAACTAATATATTGGAAAAAGATATATTCTCTAAATTCATTGTACCACCTGTCTTGAAAGAAATACACTCTCCCAAAAAGGTTACTATTTTAACGGATATCAATGAAAGAGGAATCTATAGAACTGAAAGAAGTTTGTCATCTTTAAAGACAGAAATGCTACTTGTTAATCAATTGACAGAAAATGACAAAAAGAAAGATAGACAAGATAAAGAGACACAGATACGTTCTTATTTTCCTATTGCTTTCTTACATAAAGTCCAATCTACAGAAGAATCCATAAAAGACAGAGATATGAATATAGCCTTTTGTAATCAATATGCATGGACTAATAGTATATGGACTGACAGATGGCAATTTGAGACTATTGCCCCCACACAAAATATAGATGGTAAAATTATTATTTCTTTTAATAATAATGACAGACATATTGATAGACTGATAGAAGTACTAAATGACAAATGTACACCCTTTATAGCATTTTTAAATATTCATATAACAGATATTTTAATAAAAGAAGCTTTGACAAACTCTCTTTTATTAATCATTAAAGAAAACATTAATTATGGTAATTTCTTGAATAATGACAGATTTAATTTCCTAACAGGTAGAATTAATCCCTTGACAGATTGTCCTATTAAAGAAAGACTTCACGAAGATAGAATCATACTAGATTTAAGAAATACTCTGAATCTCATTTACCTTGACAGATCCCATTATGACTACTCTAATATTATTGCTACTCAGCAAGGGCACAAAAGTGTACAAAGAAAAGTTTGTTTTATAAATTTTGTTTGTTTTATAAATATTTTTATTGTTTTTCTTATAAAATATTTCAAAAGAATTTCACAGAAAGACATTGACAGAAGAATTTCAAAAGAAGTTTTTATTTGTTCCAAATATAATCCTTTTCCAAAAACCCAATTGCAGACTACCATGAGTAAAAGATTCTCTCAGAAAGACAAGGGCAAGGCACCAGCGGTGCAACCCAGAGGTTTCCGAAAGCCCTCAGTCAAAATTTCGGATATGCATGAAGGCGTCTCGATAGAGACAATATCCCTTCAGGATACGTTGCTAGCAGAAGCAATGTATTCATGTGGTAATAAAAGTGTAATCTTGCAAAAAGTGCTCGATAGCAACCTTATGTTTCAAGACGGAGAATTTACAGACCTTCCTCTTCATATTAAACTACTTCTTGATAATTTATAGGCAGCATTCACCCTCAGACAGAAACCCTTATTCCAAATGACCCTTCAGGCTTTGGAATTACATCTTGTTAGCACCGGGGCATTTATTGAAGCACTCGGTTGTCAACTCCCTGGCAAGGAGGATGGAGATTCAAGCTCCACAAAGACAGAACTACAGTCTCTAAAAAGCTATCTTATGGGAACAAGCTTTTCAAAGCTCCACCCTAAGATTCAGCAAAAAACGAGACTTGCTATAACAAGTTCTTATGACAGATGGATGTATCTTTTTAAATTATTAGTCTTTACAGCATTTATTAGAACAGAAGACATGACAGGTGATATATGGTTATCTCATAAGGCTAAATGGTATGACAGTTTTGGAAATTCAGACAGAGTTTATGAAAGAACAGGAGACAGATTTGATCCCTACCAGGGATTACTTATCAACACAGAGACAGAAGATCCAGTAATCTGTGATCCCTTATGGTTATCTGAAATGCTAGAAGCAGGGTTTATCAGAAAATTAACCATTACTTCTGCAAATCAGATTAGTTTATTTCCCAGAGTCATCCAAGAAGCAGCAGCACAGATTGGAGGACTTAATTATATGAAGATAGAAATCTGGAGTACTCTTCCAGTTTGGGACACTAGCTATTATATGGAAGCTCAGCCAGCACACATTCTAGTCCTTCTCCATGATTGGTGTGGTATCCTTGAATATAATTGGTATACAGGAGATACTTACTTATCACTTGAGGATCCAGGTGCTTTGGCTCAAGAATGGTCTAATTTCATGAGTAATAAGATTTATGAAAAACAGAAAGAATTAGATAGAGGTTTTCATTTATATGGCTACACCGACAGGATAGCTGTGTATGGCCCAAGACCTTCAGCAGGAAGGCTCATTGGGAAAAGAAGGATTGTTAAAGATCCCAGATTGATGACAGCCAAAGATCATGTTCCTGTTTTCATTCCTATTTCATACTGTGCCCTATGTAATGATTATGGAGTGCTCCACGAGCATGAGCAGTATGAGGATAACACTGATCCGCTAGATTATGATAACTATGCGGATACAGATTGATAGACAGATAGATAGAAGGCACAGACAGACAGAATACTCTTTCGACAGACAGAGACGACAGATCACTATTCACCAGCGACAGATCACTATTCACTGGAGACAGATCACTATTCACCGACATGCATGAATAGCTTCCAGACAGATCCATTACAGTCCAGACAGATACAGATAGATCCAGAAAGATATTTTGAAAGATATTTTAACAGAGTATTATTCACATGCAGACAGACTATTACTGTTCAAGATAGACTTTTACTGTTCAAGATTCTACCGACAGATTAACTTGAGTCCACTTTACTTAACTCAGGTTACTTTTGAAGACTTACCATGGTTCACTTTATCTATAAATAGACAGACTTCGAAGACAGAAGGCAGGTCCATTTCCAAGGTCCAGTTTTAACAGAAGACAGGTTCAAATTCTAAGTTTAAGTTTCCATTCCAAGGTCCAATCCTCAGAAAGAATTTTAGCTTTCCTTTTCCCTCTTCGAATGACTTTTGTACTTTACTTTCTTTTTGTAATCTTGTAACCTTACCTTTCCAGACAGAAAATCTTGTAACCCTTTACAGATTTTACTTTGTAATCTTGTAACTCTTCAGACAGCTCTTATTTTCAAAGCTTGTAAGAAAGACAGTTTGTTTTCAAGTATAATCAAAGCCAGAAGTATTTTCAAGTAAGATTTTATTTGTTTCAGTTTTATGTTCCATACCCTGTTTTAATCTATTTTTGACTATATCTATTTTGCTATTCTCTTCTTTATCAACTATTTTATCATTGTTTATGCTTCTATATTACTGCTGTGCTCACTCCTGGGTAGTCAATGGCGGACAATCTATCAGGGAATTAATTCTGTCTATAGAGAGATTAAATCTGTCATTATTCAAGAGATTATCACAATTAATATTTTCTTTAATGATCAATAAAGGAGAGTCTGTCAAAGATTCTTTTATTAAAATATCTGTTATATGAATATTTAAAAATGCTATAAAGGGTGTACATTTGTCATTTAGTACTTCTATCAGTCTATCAATATGTCTGTCATTATTATTAAAAGAAATAATAATTTTACCATCTATATTTTGTGTGGGGGCAATAGTCTCAAATTGCCATCTGTCAGTCCATATACTATTAGTCCATGCATGTTGATTACAAAAGACTATATTCATATCTCTGTCTTTTATGGATTCTTCTGTAGATTGGACTTTATGTAAGAAAGCAATAGGAAAATAAGAACGTTTCTGTGTCTCTTTATCTTGTCTATCTTTCTTTTTGTCATTTTCTGTTAATTGAAAACAAAAGGACATAATCATTAAACTGATAGAAAATCTACCAAATCACTATAAAGCCAAGAAAGATTATTTATTAAAATTAAAAGACACTATAGAAATACCTATTGCTTGCATTAGGTGCAGGAAATATGGTCACCATGTTACGGATTGTAGAAAGAAAGAAAAAGACCAGAAAGAAAAGGTAAAAATGAAATTAAAACAAGATAGTGTAGAGATAAAACCAATAGCTCTACTGACAGAAGAAGAAATGGTAAAAAATGAAATTAAAGAAATTAAAGAAAAAAATCTGACAAACATAAATGAACATAATATTGTAGAAATAATAAAAGAATTCTCTAATCCCATGATAGAACCCCTTGTTCCTCCTACAGATAAAGAAGTTATAGATATTAATGTTTCAAACAATAGTAATAAATTTGATAGACAAAATTTCTTAAGCATAACTGATAGAGTACTTTTCAAAAAAGAGTTTTCCTTGACAGAAATTGCTTTGACAGATTCAGGTGCTGATATGAATTATATAAAAGAAAGATTAATACCCTTAAAGTATTATAAAAAATCATCTGAAAGATTAATTCAGGCCAATGGAGAAAGACTAATAATTAATTATAAAATACCCAATGTTCATATATGCCATGATAGAATATATTTTGAGACAGCCTTTGTTTTAATTAAAGACTGGTGGAACTATTACTAACCACTGGTATCCTTGCTATCGGGACCACCTCCTCGGGAAACTCCATTGCGGGACCACCCAAACAACGCCTGTCCGTCGGCTACAACAAAGGGGCTGACCAACGCGAAACTATGGTTTGCCAACGAGTCTGTAGGCTGACCAACGCTAACAAGGAGCAAGTAGTGGCTATGTAGTAATATAAGTTCCTAGTAACGTCTTAATTGCAAAGAAATAAAACTCATACACCTACCATCCATGGCTCTGATACCATTGACTACCCAGGAGTGAGCACAGCAGTAATATAGAAGCATAAACAATGATAAAATAGTTGATAAAGAAGGGAATAGCAAAATAGATATAGTCAAAAATAGAATTTGAGAAAGATATAATAAATGAATTAATGGAAATATTTAATGTTAGTCAAAAAGAAGTAGATCAAGTTAAGAAAAAGTTAAAATCAACCAATTCTAATTTACTAATTTGTTTAATAATTCTATTATGTCTGTCACATTGTTTTTTAGTATGTCCATAACCTTTGCATTTATGACAAATAATTTTGTTAACATGTCTGTCAGCTTTCTCAATATCTGATGACTCTGTAGTATTTAAAACTGTTATGTCTCTTTTTCTGTCTGTCTCCATTGGTAAACTTAAAAGTTCTATCTTTTTAGCCAATTCTATTAAACTGTGGTTTTCAAAACCTTCAGCAGGAAGGCTTATTGGGAAAAGAAGGATTGTTAAAGATCCCAGATTGATGACAGCCAAAGATCATGTTCCTGTTTTCGTTCCTATTTCATATTGTGCCCTATGTAATGATTATGGAGTGCTCCACAAGCATGAGCAGTATGTAATGGAATATAACTGGCATACAGGAGATACTTACTTACCACTTGATGATCCAGGTGCTCTGGCTCAAGAATGGTCCAATTTCATGAGTAATAAGATTTATGAAGAACAGAAAGAATTAGATAGAAGTTTTCATTTATATGACTACACCGACAGGATAGCTGTGTATGGCCCAAAACCTTCAGTAGGAAGGCTTATTGGGAAAAGAAGGATTGTTAAAGATCCCAGATTGATGACAGCCAAAGATCTTGTTTCTGTCATCATTATTTAAATAATGATCCCACCAGCCTTTCAACTGGCCAGTAAAACCAATGACTATTAAATGAGCTATCTGATGATCCTGTTTTCCATGATTTTTATAAACATTAGTGAGCAAAGTCATCTCATGTAAAAGGTTTATTATTTCATATTCTGACATTCCATCAATATTCCATTCATAAATTAAATCTGGTGAATAAGATGAATTAACATAAGTATGTCTTTCTTCAAATTGTAAATCAGGGGGAGTAGGTTTAGGATACCAGTTCTTTCTGGGGTATAAGTCGTCAATTCTTCATTTTTTACGATCTTGTGATGAAGATGCTAAAATTAATTTACTAATTCGTAATTTATCTGTAAATTGTGATTCCAAATTATTTATGTCTGTCAAATCCGTCAATTGATTGTCTTCTGATTCTTCATCCTTTGAAGAGTCAGTTCTTCCTTTTGTATTTAATGTTATAATATTCTTATTTTTTAATGGCTCCATATCCTTTGATGATTCTAATTTCATTAAGTCTAATTTTTTATTTATTTCATTAAGTAAATTATCAGTTTTTTCTGTCATTACTTGTTTCAAATGTGGGAAAAAGGGACACACTAGCAGATACTGTAACTTTCAAAGACAGATAAATAAACTCGATATATGAAAAAAATTAAAGGATAAATTAATGAGTATAACAGAACTGACAGATAGTGATGAAACAGATAATGAAATTCACCAGATAGATAATAGTAACAGTACTTCATCCTCCTCTACAGATGTTTCTTCACATGATAGAAATGTTCAATTATGTAACTGTAACAATCCTGATAATTGTTATTGTAAAAGAAAATTAAAAATATGTGTCTTAACAAAACAAGAAGACATAATAATGGATTTGATAGATAAACTTCCAGACCTACAATCTAAAAAAGACTATTTATCTAAATTAAAAGAATCTTTAACTGAAACTGATAGATTTGAAATAGATCTAAAAGATTATAAGTCAACTTATAATTTTACTGAAATTACTAATAGATTTAAACCCAATAAACCTATAACTGTGACATACCTACAGATAGACATTAATAACCTAAAAAATGAACTGAGAAAATTAAAATCAGAAAATTTCATATTAAAAGGCATGGTTGAATAGATAACTGCGCAGGTAATTAGCATAAAAGATAGAATTAAATATTGTAATGAGCCTCTAACAGACTCCTCTCTTCTTGACAGACATAATTATATCGGTGAAAGTTCTCATAAAGAAGACGATAAAGATGAATTTTTAAATATAATTGACAGAATGATATTTCAAAAGTGGTACACAGAGATAACTTTGGTAGTTCATAAAGAATTTTCATTAACTGTTATTGCCCTTGTTGATTCAGGTGCTGATATGAATTGCATACAAGAAGGATTAATACCCTCTAAGTATTATGAATCAACAACAGACAGATTAACTCAGGCTAATGGTGATAGACCTAAAATAAGTAATAAACTAACTAAGGCATACATATATAATAATGGAATCAAGTTCAGAACACCTTTCTTCTTAACAGATAAGTTATCTTCTAAAGTTATATTAGGAAATCCTTTTTTGGCTTTAATCTACCCTTTCTTCACGACAGATAATGGAATATGTACTAATATTTTAAAGACAGAAGTTTTCTTTAAATTCCTCCTACCCCCATTCCCCAAAGATATACACTTATTGAAAGAAATTTCCATCTCAAAAGATAAAAGTGATGATGAGATTCCTACAATGGCAGACTTAGTGATAGATGATGATGAGATTCCTACAATGGTAGATAATACTATTCTACCCAGTAGCAGTAGTACTTAAGTATATATATACTTAAGTATATATATATATATATATATATGTATATATATATATATATATAAAATTTTTCCTACTTTTGTTGACTATTCTAGTCTTTCTTTTGTTCCTACGTATCTTTTGTTCCTATGTATCTTTCTATCATTTCTCCTATCCATTTGCCAGGATATTTGTCTTGTACTATAGGTTCATGACTTTAGTTTATTCTTGTCCTTTCTCATCATATATTATACCATTTCATAATAACCTTTAAATAGTTAATTTTAAAATTAACGGTCAATTGCCTGGCAAGCAAGATAGCCATTCTAAGGCTAAAATCTCAGACCAAATTCTGCCAAAAATAGAAATCTTTAATACAGATTTCAGTTAAAGAATGAAGGTGTCTCAATAGAGATAATATCCCTTCAGAATACAAGGTCAAAAATGATAGTGTATTCAAGTGGTTAGACAAAATTACAGACAAGATAGACACTGTGCCCCTGCGCCAGAATAGTTTCCAACAGATACAGACAGATGGAATCCTCCTTTATCCTCCTTTCCAAACTACAGGACTCATGTGACAGAAGGAGACAAAAAGAAGACAAGAGACAGATAAGGAGACAAAAAGAAGACAAGAGACCAAAAGATAAGATAACAGAATGCAGACAGAACCAGAAAGATATTTTAGAAGAATATTATTCATACGGAGATTCTCACAGATAGAAAAGTTACTATTCACCAGCATGCGTACCTGGACAGACTGCCAGATAGACTTTTACTGTTCAAGATTCTACCGACAGAAAGACTATTACTGTTCAAGATAGACTTTTACTGTTCAAGATTCTACCGACAGATTAACTTGAGTTCACTTCACTTAACTCAAGTTACTTTTAAAGACTTACCATGGTTCACTTCATCTATAAATAGACAGACTCCGAAGACAGAAGACAGGTCCATTTCCAAGGTCCAGATTTTAGGTCCATTTCCAAGGTCTAGTTTTGACAGAAGACAGGTCCAGATTTTAGGTCCATTTCAAAGGTCCAAATTTTAAGTTTAAGTTTCCATTCCAAGGTCCAATCCTCAGAAAGACTTTTAGCTTTCCTTTTCCCTCTCCGAAAGACTTTGGTACTTTACTTTATCTTTTTGTAATCTTGTAACCTTTCCTTCAGACAGATAATCTTGTAGCCTTACCTTTCCAGACAGAAAATCTTGTAACCCTTTACAGATTTTACTTTGTAATCTTGTAACTCTTCAGACAGCTCTTATTTTCAAAGCTTGTAAGAAAGACAGTTTGTTTTCAAGTATAATCAAAGACAGAAGTATTTTCAAGTAAGATTTTATTTGTTTCAGTTTTATGTTCCATACCCTGTTTTAATCTATTTTTGACTATATCTATTTTGCTATTCTCTTCTTTATCAACTATTTTATCATTGTTTATGCTTCTATATTACTGCTGTGCTCACTCCTGGGTAGTCAATGGTATCAGACAAAGGAGCCTAATAGAGACAGACAATAAAGAATCTTTACATGAGAAGTTGATAGACAATGAGAAAGAAATAATAAAAAAAGGAATGGTAAAAGAGATGAAAGAAATGTTTGAACGACAGAATAAAGAAGATGTAGGAAAAGTGATAGACATAGTAAAACAAAGAAACATGACAATGCAAGAGAGAAAAGATGATAGTTTAAAAGATGATAGTTTTAGAAATAATGATGATAGCTTGAAAGAAATGTATGAAAGACAAAACAAAAGACAAAACAATGAAATGGTACGTAGGAATTTAGATACAAAAGAGATAGAAGTAGAAGAAAAGATAAGACATGAAAGAGACAAAGTCAACAATGGTGGGAAAAATGGTATCAGAGCCATGGATGGTAGGTGTATGAGTTTTATTTCTTTGCTATTAAGAAGTTACTAGGAACTTATATTACTACATAGCCACTACTTGCTCCTTGTTAGCGTTGGTCAGCCTAGAGACTCGTTGGCAAACCATAGTTTCGCGTTGGTCAGCCCCTTTGTTGTAGCCGACGGACAGGCGTTGTTTGGGTGGTCCCGCAATGGAGTTTCCTGAGGAGGTGGTCCCGATAGCAAGGATACCAGTGGTTAGTAATAGTTCTGCCAGTAATTATTAATTGCTTAGAAAGAGAATAAATACATTTATCAGTTCATCATCTGTTTGCTTGTTCACACTTAGGCTAGGCACACACTAATTGAAACATGGACTATGATGATATAGTTTATGATGAAGGTTGTAGCATGAAAGATATAGATGAAAATTGGTCAAATAGTGATATGGAATATGAAACAGATTATAATCAAAGACATAAGTATTTTCAAGTAAGATTTTATTTGTTTCAGTTTTCATATTCCATACCCTGTTTTAATCTATTTTGACTATATCTATTTTGCTATTTTCTTCCTTATCAACTATTTTATCATTGTTTATGCTTCTATATTACTGCTGTGCTCACTCCTGGGTAGTCAATGGTATCAGAGCCATGGATGGTAGGTGTATGAGTTTTATTTCTTTGCAATTAAGAAGTTACTAGGAACTTATATTACTACATAGCCACTACTTGCTCCTTGTTAGCGTTGGTCAGCCTAGAGACTCGTTGGCAAACCATAGTTTCGCGTTGGTCAGCCCCTTTGTTGTAGCCGACGGACAGGCGTTGTTTGGGTGGTCCCGCAATGGAGTTTCCCGAGGAGGTGGTCCCGATAGCAAGGATACTAGTGGTTAGTAATAGTTCCACCAGTAATTATTAATTGCTTAGAAAGAGAATAAATACATTTATCAGTTCATCATCTGTTTGCTTGTTCACACTTAGGCTAGGCACACACTAATTTGAAACATGGACTATGATGATATAGTTTATGATGAAGGTTATAGCATGAAGGATATAGATGATAATTGGTCAAATAGTGATATGGAATATGAAACAGATTCTGATTCTGACAGTGAAATGGATAATTATAACTATAATGGTAACACAAATAATTGGTGTAATTTCACAAATGATAAAATCAACCGACAGACTAATAACCACAATAATAGTTTTTTAGACAGAATTAATAGAAAATTGGAGTCCTTGGAAAATATTGACAGATCTACTATATATACTAAAGTTGAAAAGAAAAATGATAGCTTTTTGGACCTCTATGAAAGAATGAAAGCTTTAAATTCACATTTTAAAAAAGAAATAGAATTTGAACCCCATCATAGATCATCTTTTACAGAAACCATGACAGAAAAATGGTATATAAATAGTAATTCAAAAGATATAGATAAAAATTTACAGATGTTAAAAACAACTGACAAAAGAGCTGAAACAGAAATTAGCCCTATTAAGGAAAAAGTAACATGTATAAAAGATAAAAGTACTGTAGAAAATGACAGACTAAAAGAAATAGTGAAAAAGCAAAATAATAGAGAAGTTTCAAGTTCAATACAAATCATATGTAAAGAGCTAGACACAGATAGACAAAAGAGCCTAATAGAGACAGACAAGAAAGAGTCTTTACATGAGAAGTTGATAGATAATGAGAAAGAAATAATAAAAAAAGGAATGGTAAAAGAGATGAAAGAAATGTTTGAACGACAGAATAAAGAAGATGTAGGAAAAGTGATAGACATAGTAAAACAAAGAAACATGACAATGAAAGAGAGAAAAGATGATAGTTTAAAAGATGATAGTTTTAGAAATAATGATGATAGCTTGAAAGAAATGTATGAAAGACAAAACAAAAGACAAAACAATGAAATGGTACGTAGGAATTTAGATACAAAAGAGATAGAAGTAGAAGAAAAGATAAGACATGAAAGAGAAAAAGTCAACAATGGTGGGAAAAATAGTTATGCTAATTTAAAAGAAAAAGCAAATAGTGATAGTGTAGTAAAAGCAAAAATGGAAGTAAAAGACAGAAAGAATTAGATAGAGGTTTTCATTTATATGGCTACATCGACAGGATAGCTGTGTATGGCCCAAAACCTTCAGCAGGAAGGCTTATTGGGAAAAGAAGGATTGTTAAAGATCCCAGATTGATGACAGTCAAAGATCATGTTCCTGTTTTCGTTCCTATTTCATACTGTGCCCTATGTAATGATTACAGAGTGCTCCACGAGCATGAGCAGTATGAGGATAACACTAATCCGCTAGATTATGATAACTACACGGATACAGATTGATAGACAGATAGACAGAAGGCACAGACAGACAGAATACTCTTTCGACAGACAGCGGCGACAGATCACTATTCACCAGCGACAGATCACTATTCACTAGAGACAGATCACTATTCATCGACATGCATGAATAGCTTCCAGACAGACCCATTACAGTCCAGACAGACCCATTACAGTCCAGACAGATACAGACAGATCCAGAAAGATATTTATTTGGACAGAATATTATTCACATGCAGACAGACTATTACTGTTCAAGAAAGACTTTTACTGTTCAAGATTCTACCGACAGATTAACTTGAGTTCACTTTACTTAACTCAGGTTACTTTTGAGGACTTACCATGGTTCACTTTATCTATAAATAGACAGACTGCGAAGACAGAAGACAGGTCCAGATTTTAGGTCCATTTCCAAGGTCCAGTTTTAAGGTCCAAGTTTCCATTTCAATTCCAAGGTCCAATCCTCAGAAAGACTTTTAGCTTTCCTTTTCCCTTTCCGAAAGACTTTTGTACTTTAGTTTCTTTTGTAATCTTGTAACCTTACCTTTCCAGACAGACAATCTTGTAACCCTTTACAGATTTTACTTTGTAATCTTGTAACTCTTCAGACAGCTCTTATTTTCAAAGCTTGTAAGAAAGACAGTTTGTTTTCAAGTATAATCAAAGACAGGAGTATTTTCAAGTAAGATTTTATTTGTTTCAGTTTCCATATTCCATACCCTGTTTTAATCTATTTTGACTATATCTATTTTGCTATTCTCTTCCTTATCAACTATTTTATCATTGTTTATGCTTCTATATTACTGTTGTACTCACTCCTGGGTATGTGCTCACTCCTGGGTAGTCAATGATTCTTTTTGTTTTGAAATTTCAAAATTTATGCAAGAGAGACAAGTAGACAACCCACTTTCCTTGGCTTGATGCAGTATTTAAAGTAGGGTTGTGTCAACGGGTACCGTACGGTGGTGCCCGTTAACCAAATAATTTTTTTACTTTTTCCTGATATAATTTTTTTCTTTTTTTTTTTTTTTTTTTTTTTTTTTTAAATTTATGTCATTTCTTCAGTTTTGCATGAACTATTCAGAGTTTTTTTTACTTCTTCTGACAATTTTTTTTTTTTTGGGTCTTTTCTACACTTAACCAGCACCACTTGGTGCTGGTTAACATTCTCCTTTAAAGTATTATGTATTTGCAACATCTCTCTCGTTTAGTGTGGGCCTTCCATGTGTATGAGATCTACAGTATATAAGAAATGTGCTACATGTAGTGGATATATAATATACTTTTCCTTTCACTTTGCATGAAAGTAAAAAATCTCATGATCCATATATCTTATTTTACAATTTAAAAGATTTTCTTTATTAAACATTAATTTATTCAAAGGGGTCAGATGCCATTAAAAAAAAAAAAAAAAACAGCACAATATTCTTTTTTTTAGAGACAACATCACATATAATTAATGGTGGACTTTCATATTATAAAATAATTAGTATCATAGCTATACAAAGAAGCATCCACTGTTGATTCAATTGGGTTTAAAAGTTACCACTGGGCTTGCTGGCCCAAGTGGTATCTAGTCAACTAAGTGACTTTAAGCTCAGGGGTTCTAGCCCCTGTATAAACACTTACCCAGCCAAAAAAAAAAAAAAAAAAAAAAAAAAAAAATTGGGTCTAAAAGTTGTTTAAAAAAAAAAATTAAAATAAAATGGAAGAAGAAGAAGGGTCTGAAAGTTTGTAGAGTTGCACTTGCATGCATTGTAAAGTGCAAAACTTAATTTAGTGCCAGTTGTAACTTGTAAGAGCTAGAAATGTAAGCTGTAAATCTTTAATTATAGAGCTTTTCAACTAAATAACTTTAATTGAAAACGTTTATATGACACTTTTGTCAGGTTCTCTTTTGTCTCTTGCCTCTTTGGTAAAAGACAAAAGAGAACCTTACAAAAGTGTCATACTTTTACAGTTTAACGTGAATCCATTTAACTATTACTATTACTAACGTGCAACTCCGTGCTTCATCAAATGATGGCAGACTGTTAAGCATAACGGTGATCATCAAAAATGGTAAGGGAGAAGCATGGTTTTAAGCATAGGTTTATAAAATATAAATTTTATTTGACAAAAAATAATAATATGAATGATCAAATTATATAGATATTTGTGAATAAATGTTTGTTACTTAAATTGGATAATTTTTTTGAGTTTTTATTTGTTAAAGAAAATATTAATTACACATTGAATTACCTAAGGTAAACATGAAGTGTAATATGTACATTTTACGAAGTTTAAAAATAAATTATAATAAATAATCAATAGACCAAATGATTTTTCCAAGTCTTGACAATAGAAAAGATGATAGATAATTTCATCTGATTGGGTGTCGTATATTCCTATAATTTAATTCTAAATAATTTTTTTTATAAATATTGTTCAAGATAATATATGTTCATAAATTTTACTTTAAATCATGAATAAAGATGTAAAAATTGCACAATTTTGATTATGAAATTAGGACAAAAAATTATAGAAAATGTAATTAATTCAAGGAGGAATAAATAAAATAATTAGCATAATTATATAACTTTATATTTATAATATCATGTTAACTTTTATAATTCAATTTCTAATATTTGACTATCTCACAATAACATTTGTAATTACTTTGTAACAAAGTGTTTGCATATCGTAAGAGAACCACTATGAAGATTTGTGTACTTTAGTATTATATGATTCTCATCTTACTAATTTACCAAAATGCAAAGCTCAACACATAATTTACCAAAATGCAAAACTCTCTATATAGAATTTTACTAACTCCATCACTCAAATTCCTTATATATTGTTGATACTGTATTTTATCCACCCTCGATTTGCGTGCGGACCCCGAAAAATTCAAAAATATTATTTTCTCTCCATGGGGCCGCGAGAACATCCAGAATGACGTGACGCAACCCATTCGGACACCGGAGCACCTAGAGTGCCTCTTTTAGCCAAAATGACTAAAACGCCCCTAGTGGGTCCAAAAACCCTAATTTTGATCCGACCGTCGGAACGGGTTGAAACTAATGCCATTGTGAAGATAATCAAATTCTCATTCTAAAGAATATTCACAGGTTGAAATCGGAGTTAGAAGGGCTGAGATATCATGAAAACCAGGATAACGCACCGATCGATGCACCACTAACTTCCGAAAGCTATAACTTTTGATCCGACCGTTGGATTTTCTAGTTCCATACCTTTTCAAAATTAGGAAGTCAAGATATTTCCAACCATGTCAAGATTAACCCAATTAGAAGAAGATGAGGCTGGCGGCCCCGCCACCTCGAAAAGCGTGTCGGGGTAATAAATAGCCCCAAGCACCCCTTAGACCAAAAAAAGGACTTTTAAGAGGTCTCCCTATGTTCTGCTCTCTGCCTGGATGTTTTCCACTCTCTTTTTCTCTCTTCCAAACACAAAAAACACAAAAAAAAAAAACACATAAAAGCCTTTTCATTCTTGCTTCTTCACAAAAAATACAAGGTAGTGTTCTCGCATCCAATCTTTTTTTCCTTGGTTCTACACCTTGGATTTGGAGTTTAGGGGTGTGGATGTAGCTTTTTAGCTACTATCCACACCCCTAACTTCTAAATCTTTTTCTAGCATGTTTCTTGCTCTTTTTGCCATAATAACATGATTTGTTGCTTTATCTAGAATGATTCTTGCTTTATCTTGTTTCTAGCATGTTTTTAGCTTAGATCCATGTTCTTCATGCTTGTTTACATGCTATTTTTGTTGACCTGGATGTTTTATACTTTACGCCATGCTTTCCATGCTTAACATTTACAAAGAATAGGAAAACATGGCATAAAGCATAAAGCATGCTGTTGTCGACTATGTCTCGCTTGGATCTATGTGTTTCTGTGTTTATTTCCATGCTATATGGTTATATCCTTGTTTTCACATGCTTATATGCTTGGATTCATGTTCTTCCATGTTTATGCACTAGGATCTACATGTTTACATGCATGTTTCTATGCCTATATTACTAGATCTATGTTTTCACATGTCCACATGCTTAGATCTATGCTCTCTAAATGCTTTATGCTATATTTCATGTGCTTGTGCGCTCCATGCCATGTTTGTGTGCCTAAATCTAGGCTATGTTTTTCATGCCATGTGCTATTGTAGCCCTTTTGTCGCTTTGGTCGCATTTTCTTGTGTTTTGGCCCATTGTTTCGAACTTGATCTAGACCCTATGGTCTTTGTCATCGTCCATAAACCTTTGCCCATATCAAAGGGTTTGGATCATCCTTTTTGCATATCTATGCTTGCTTGCTTATATGTTTTATCTTCCGTGTTAGCCTCTCTGGTTCTAGGCTTTGCCATGTTTAATGCCCTTAGCGGGTTTGTGGTTGTGTGGTTACATCCAACGCCATGTTTGGATGTGACCACTTGGGATGCGTCTCCAGATGCCAGGTTGCTTCGTGCATACCTTTCCCCTTTTTCGCTCCATGTGATGATATGCTTACCATACTTGTTTGTGCCACTCGTTGGCTTTCTATGCATCTTTACATGTTTGCTTACATGTCCATGCATGAGTCTTGCTTGCTAGTGTGTCGTCCATACTTCAACACAATGAAGTTATGGATATACGATCCAAACCTAAATTTGTCCCTCGCGGACACCATCTTTTGTTTGCTTTTTTGCTTTTTTTCTCCTTTCTTGTTCGCTTGTTTGCATGCTTCCTTGTTCTTGTGCTTGCCACGTCTACCATGCTTATCTGCTTTATGCCTCTTTCATATGCACTTTGCATCATTTCCCTTCCATTGCTTGTCTGTTGGTTTATTGTCTTTGCCTTTGCATGTATACACATGGAGCAAGGACACTTGGAGCTAGGGCACAGTCTCACAGGCACAAGAAAAAAGGGTGTAGAGGCAAGCATGTAGAGTTAAGCGGCTGTGTTCAGTAGGTTTAGGAGTTTAACTTATCCCATTTAGTATGTACTCTTTTAAACCCCCTTCCTTCCTCCCTCATTTCTCTCTTAGATGGGTTGTATTAGGTATATCATGCCATGTACCATTCGTCCTCATCTCTAGAGTATGGCGACCCCTATTTATTTTCCTACACTTATATATTGGGCCATGCTCTAGGGACGTAGGCATTTACTTTCCTTCTCTGTGTGTTTGCATTGTGCATGATGTATGTATATATATATACTTGCTAGCCCCTTCTAGTGTGATTGTCATAGTCCATGTCACCTAAGGCAAGCATTGCCTAATTTCCGCTGCGAAAGAAAGGTGACATATCATAGAATTTTCATCTAGTATTTGCCTGAAAGCCATAGGAAAGCATAGATTGGGACCATACTCATTCAAAAGCCAAACCTCAAAGCTCCCATGCATGCTAAGTCCCGAAAGCCAATGCCAAAATCATGTTATTACTACCAATCTCCAAAAATTAAGGTTTTATTGAAACAAAGGACTGTCCTTGGATAGGCGTTGTGGGGTGCCTAACACCTTCCTCACACATAACCAAACTTCTAGACTCAAGAATCAAGATTTTTTGCCATCCACATTAAATTAGGAAAAATGTCATTATTCTTAACCTAGGATTCGTAATAAAATCAACTAGAAACAGGTGACCAATCACACCTTAGAAAAACCCAATAATTGGTGGTGACTTCACTTACATTTGGTAATCACCTAAAATTTGGCCTAGATTCCTACCACACCGCCAAAGGTAGACACCTACCCTCCTCTGCACAGAGAGAGAGAGAGAGAGAGAGAGAGAGAGAGAGAGAGAGAGAGAGAGAGAGAGAGAGAGAGAGAGAGCACCCGAAGCTCCGTGCAAACACCAAGCGCCGATTGCATTATCAAGAGGGGCCTCCAACGAGCCCCTCGCACGCAGGAGCTTCACCATGGCAAGTGGTCAAACGAAGGCCCACGGTTCTACTATTTCAGGCCTAGGTGTCGACACATATTTAGCAACCAAATGCCTATAAGAAACCAAAATCATATAAAAATTGTGAGAAATCATTAAACAAAGCCTAACTCTGATTAACCCGAAATAAAGAGAGAATGGCAAGGAAAAAAGAGAGACAGAGAGATGGCTGACAATTTCTCTGCTGTTGATGATAGAGCATGCCAAAATGGTATCTCAAATATAAATTTGAATTTGAAATAAATTAATAAAAACAAAATATATTTTTTTAAAACAATAAGAACAATTATATATAAAAAAAAAAGAGTATATAAGAACAATCAATTTCACCTTCTTCTTAAAGGTGAAGCCATTACTGTCTGCTCTGAACATTATGAAAAAATTTTAGAGGAGCGCTCTCTTAGTCTCATTTGTCGGTTTCTCACTGCAAAACCCATCAATCTTTGAGCAGCCAAAAATCTTTTAAGGGGTGTGTGGAAGTTTGGACAAGATTTGAGGATTACTGATGTTGGAGAAGGGCTTATCCAATTTAAGTTCGCATTGGAGAGTCAGTTAATGTGGGTGGTGAATAATGGTCCATGGAGTTTTGATAACGATCTCCTACTTCTCAGGAGATGGGAAAAAGGGATGACGACGTTTTCGGTTAGTGTTTTACACATTCCTATATGGGTGCAAGTTTGGGGACTTCCATTTGATCTTATTAATGAAGAGGCTGGCCGGGATATTGGCAGTGGCATTGGAAAAGTTGTTGATGTTGATTGTAAAGCCATATCATCTAATCAATCTCGCTTCCTACGAATAAGGGTTGAGATGCCTTTGGATAAACTAATTCGAAGAAGAGCACCAGTCATTAGTCCAGAAGGGGATAGAGTGTGACTTGCTTTTCAATATGAATGCCTAGTGGGTCTTTGTTTCAATTGTGGACTCTTAGGACATGAATCGAAAGTCTGCTTAAATGTAAAGCAGAGGGATGGGGAAGATAGCCCGTATGGTGACTGGCTAAGAGCAGGCTTTCGTAAGCCAAGGGATATAACTCGACATAAATCACCAAGCCCGCTGAAGAAGAATATGGAAGAGAATGATTGTCACCGTGATAGAAGCCTGCCGCCACAACCACCAAACAATTTTGTTTCAATACCAGAGAATCCATAAGCAAACACTGATGTTCATGAGATGGTTATGGAAACTGTGGATTAGCAGTTAACTATTTTCACAGATTTGCGCGAGAATGAAGTGACAATTCCTAATCCATCGGGGAGTAATTTTGAAAACACAGTTGTCATGGCACTTACGGATGATTCTCCAATTGATCCTGATCCCGTAATAATTGGTGATAACTTGTTTAGTGTTCCTATCTCGGGTAAGCAATAGAGTTTGGATGCAACTATATCTCTCACTACCGAAATTCTGGGTGACATGGATTTGAATGCCTTACCACATGATCAACAAGAAGTTGTCAAGCCTAAGAAGCGTAAGTGGAGAAAATTAAAACACTCTGAGGCAATATCCAAGCCACATGTTAGGGTGGGAGAGAAAAGAAGAAATAAGGTTGAGGTTCATGCTAAGGAGACTATTGGATTGAAAAAACGTTCTAAGGTCTCTGATGCTATTTCAACAAGCAAAACGATGGAGCCGAGCACAATGAATATTATAAGTTAGAACTGCCGGGGGCTTGGGAACCTTTGTGCAGCCACTATTCTCTCTCATGTGGTGAGGGAAAAAGCTCCTAAAATTTTGTTTCTTATGGAAACAAAAGAAACAATAGATGAGACGAAACATATTTAAGCTAATCCACATTACCAATCGATGTTTGTTGTCCCTTGTGTCCGAAAAGCTAGTGGTTTGGCCATGTTGTGGAAGGAACAAGTGGACTTACATATCCAGACTTATTCCCTTAATCATATTGATGCACATATTATGAATGATTTGAATTCACCATGGAGGATTATAGGTTTTTATGGGCGACTGGAGGAGCATCGTAAACATGAATCTTGGGGATATTTGTGACATATACACTCTAAAAGCACGCTACCATGGTTATGTGTTGGTGACTTTAATGAGATTTTAACCTCTAATGAGAAGCAAGGCAGAATTCCAAGGCCAATACAACATATGGAGGAGTTTTGCAATGTATTGCTGCAAAGTGATTTAATTGATCTTGGTTTCTATGGGAATAAATTTACATGGAGGAATAGTCGGTCTGGAGAAGCATTTGTTGAAGAAAGGTTGGACAGAGCATGTGCTACAATTGAGTGGAGGGCTTTGTTTCCAAGCAGCAAGGTTGTTCATCTTCAAGCATCTTATTCGGATAATGTTCCAATAATGCTCACAACTAATGTTGATACACAAATAGCTTGTAGGAAAAAAATCCCTAGGAGATTTGAGGAAAAATGGGTAACACATCCAGAATGTGAGGGTATTATTCATGAAGCTTGGAATGGTGAAATTTCCATGGGTAGCCCGATATATAGATTATTTGAAAAAATCAAGAAGAGCCATATAGCTTTGGTGGGATGGAGTAGACAACTAGGTTACTCGAAGACAAAATTAGAAGAGAAGGAGTCAAAACAAGAGACTCTTATAGCAATGAATTATGTAGATAATCTTGATGTGATCCAAAGAGTGAAAGATGAAATAAATGCTTTACTTCTTTAGGAAGAGCTGTTTTGGAGATAGAGGTTTAGATCAATTTGGTTACCTACAGGGGATAAGAACACAAAGTATTTTCATCAGAGAGCAAGTAAGAGATGGAGGAAAAATCATATTGTAGGAATTTTGGATGATTAAGGGAGGTGGTGCAAAGCCAAAGATGATGTTGCAAGGATAGCCGAAAATTATTTCAAGAATTTATTTACTTCTATTACTCCAACTAATCTGGATCTTGTCCTGGACTAGGTTGATAGAGTGGTTACCCTTGACATGAATCATACTCTCCTTCAACTGTTTACACCAAAGGAGGTTAAGTAAGCTCTTTTTCATATGCATCCATCCAAATCACCTGAACTTGATGGTATGTCTCCATTTTTCTTCCAAAATTTTTGGCATATTGTGGGTAATGATGTAACTAATTTTGTGCTTTCTGTTTTGAATTCGAGTCATATGCTCTATAAGATGAATTATACGCATATAGTCTTGATACCTAAGAAAATGATCCAAAAAGTGTCTCTGTCTATAGGCCTATCAGTTTAGGCAATGTTATTTCCAGAATTGTGTCCAAAGTCTTGGCTAATCGGTTAAAACTTATCTTGCCCAATGTCATATCAGATTCACAAAGTACTTTTTTTCGTAACCGGTTAATTACTGATAATACTACTGTAGCATTTGAAGTATTACACATGATGAGGAATAAAAGAACAGGGAAGAAAGGGTAGATGGCTATTAAATTGGACATTAGTAAGGCTTATGATAGGGTTGAATGGGATTTCTTTGGCATATCATGCTCAAATTGGGCATTGATACTCAATGGGTGCACCTAGCAATGGAAACAATGATTGTTGCTTCTTATTTAATGCTTATAAATGGGGAGCCTAAAGGTTTTGTCACCCCTAGCAAGACAAGGAGATCCTTTATCCCCATACTTGTTTCTACCATGTGTTGAGGGTCTCTCATCTTTGATAAGAAAGGAAATGGCATCACAAAATCTTCATGGTATTCTATCATGTACAAATCGGGTATGTATCTCTCATCTCCTTTTTGCGGATGATTGCTTTATTTTTTGCCAAGCTATTGTGGAGGTATGTCAGTATCTCCTGACCTTGCTTGAGTACTATGAATCGGCATCTGGTCAAGCTATTAATAGACAGAAAACTTCTATCTTTTTTTAGCAAGAATACAAGAGCAGAAGTAAAGCATGATATACAAGCTTTGTTGGGTGCAAGAATTATGGAGGATTGTGAAAAGTATCTTGGCTTGCCAATGGTTGGATTAAAATCTAAGGTCAATACTTTTAAAGATCTATGGGAAAATATTACTAATAGAGTGATGTGATGAAAGGAAAAATTTATCTCAAAAGCAGGGCAAGAAATTTTAATCAAAATTGTGGCTCAAGCTATTCCCACCTACTCTATGAGTATTTTTAAAATCCCATAGGCTTTATGTGATTCTATTAACTCCATAGTAGCAAACTATTGGTGGGGCCAGCCTAAAGATGAGAAGAAAATCCATTGGATCAATTGGAAAAAGCTTTGTACTAATAAAGAAAGAAGTGGAATGGGTTTTAGAGATATCCAAGCTTTCAACTTAGTTATGCTAGCTAAACAAGCTTGACGCCTGGTTCATAACACTCACTTTTTGTTCTATCGGGTATATAAATCAAGATATTTTCCAAATTTCTCTTTTATGGATGCAGAGATAGGCAACAATCCTTCATATGTTTAGAGAAGTCTTTTAGCAGCTAGAGATATTATTAAAGAAGGATCAAAGTGGCAGGTAGGGGATGGAAGTTACATTGAAGTTTCAATGCATAAATGGTTGACACACAAACCGGTTTTCCTGGGAGAGATTCAGCCTAATTTGTATGTGAAAGACCTGATTGATAGTGCCACCGGACAATGGGATAGGGAGAAGCTGTTTGATTTTTTGCATATAGGACACGTATGGAAATTTAGTAGCTACCTTTGCCAAGGTTGTCTTCAAGGGATGTATTGGTTTGGAAGGAAAACAAGTCCCAAAAAATTACAATTTAATTAGCTTACCAAGTAGCACAACAGATGAAAGAGTAATCACAAATTGAACACTTAAGGATGGTGGTTGACCGTGGAATATGGAGAAGGCTGTGGAGTTTGAATGTACCACCAAAAGTACATATATTTGTATGGAAAGCATGTTCAAATATTTTGCCTACTAGGGACAACTTGTATCACCGAAAGACAAAAATTGACCCACAATGTGAGTTCTGTTGTCAACAATTGGAGTCTGCTACACACTTGCTTTGGGAATGTCCTTTTGCAAGAAATGTATGGGCCCTTTGTCGAGGAAAGATTTAGAAATGCTCTAACAATGCTCAAGATATCTTCATGTAATTTCATTGGTTGACAAATTAACTTTCACAGTAGGAATTGGAAAGACAGGCGGTAATTGCTTGAGCAATTTGGAATGCTGAAAATAAATTTTATTTTGAACATACCAAACTCACCCCAAGTCTATATTTGATAGAGCAATTGGATTTCTGCAAGAATATCAAAGATTGGTAGCTGCTCAAACAAATAATTGAATGGTCTGCTTGTGTATTTCTTTGTGGATTTTTTGTAATGTATGTCACTGGCCTCTGTGTTTGTGTTTGTATTTTCTGCATAATTGCTGGACTAAGAACTAGCTCCTGCACTGTGCATTGTAATGGTCATAGGCAGTTTATGACTCTGGTTGTTTGTATTTTCTGCGGAATTGCTCGAATGAGAATCAGCTTCTGCTTTGGTGTTGCCACGGCCTTGTGTTTTTTTCTGCATAATTGTTTGGTATGCAGATGGCATTGTGTTATTGTAATGGTCATGACCATTTAGCAGAATTGCAGGAATGAGAACCAGCTTCTGCTGGCCACGGCCTTGTGTTTTGTTTTTGCATAATTGTCTAGTTTGCAGACCAGTTGCTGCTTCCCTTGATGGCCTTGTGTTATTATATGGTTAGGGTTGTCACATGTCATGTATATTTATTATCAATAAAATTTCTTCCTCTTACCTCCAAAAAAAAAAAAATTCACCTTCTTCTTCTATTAGACCAATCCCATATCGCATGATCTATACCACTTCAACCTCTATTTTCAGATGACCATGGATCTTGTTTCAACACTTCATCTTTCAAAGCCCCTTCCGATGAAGATGATAATGAAGAGTTAGATATGTATGATAATGGTAAATAAGATATTAACATTTTTTTTTTTTTTTTGGTTATCTTAGTGATAGGTCAAATGAGAAGGCATGCAGGTTTTGGGAGATAAAGCAATTGAAACGGCTGAACATATATATTAATTTTGATACCACTTTTATAGGAAATATAAAAAGTTGTCAACAACATTTATTGTTTTATTCTTCTCGCAATAAAATGTTTCTAAAAATAACTCCTATTAACATTTTAAATTAATTTTTATACATTTATTATTATGTTTAAAGTAAGGGCAAACTACATATTTGGTCCCTAACTTTTACTCTAAATGTCAATTTGGTCCCTAACAATTCAAACGTGTCAATTTAGTCTCTAACCTTTTGATATTGTTTCAAAATGGTCCATGCCATTAAGTGATCGATGAAAAATGCTGACGTGGCTAACTGCCAAAATAAAATATTATTTCATGCCACATAAGCTGTCACATGTATTCCAAGATGACTAATTAAAACTTGTGATCTCAATTAAAAATCCACCTTAGATAATATTAACAAAGCCCAAATTTTATAAGCATCGTTATCTTTCTTCTCCATTTCTCCTCTTCTCTCTCTTCTTCCCTCCGTGAAATCACCTACATCCTGCACCATCCTCACCACTGGCAACCTTATGTTCCTAGACTTTGGCATGGGATCTTGCAAGAATCCAAGGAATGACGCGGACGGGGTCGGATCATGGAGTGGGAATTACCGAGTTACCATATAGGGACAAGAGGAAGCAATGTTCGGTGGATGCGGTAGCTGAGGAGATCAAGTCGGGTGGAGTCATAAGGGAGTGGTCAAACAATGTGAAAAGCTCAAATTGGCAAGCCTATGGGTCAATGTGTATGTGTAGCTCATGGCTTGTGAGAAAATGAAGGTTTTTAAAGATTTTTTCTGTTTTTATTTTGATGGTCTGGACAAATCTATCATTGATGTTATTATTTGGTTTTAATGAAGATCTGGCATTACGGTCTTGATAGGAGAATAAAAGCTTTATTTGGGAATTTTACTTTCCTTGTGATATTTAAACTTTTCAAGTCTCGGATATGGATCTCATAATCTCAGGCAATCAATTTTAAAAGCTCTTCACCTTTGCAGGAGGACTAAAAGAAAAGTCTGGCTTAGTCTGCTTAATTAGAAGAAGAGTGTAGGTGTAGGGGCAATTTACATTTTGAAGTAACTCAAGTAACTGTAAGAGCATTCTCACTAAGGATGTTAAAAATGCTAAAAGTTAAATTTTACCACCAACACATAAAAATATCCACTACATTAAAGATTTCAAATGTCAAAAATTTTGACACATAGGCAAAAATCTTAAACCAAATGTTATTTTTTTATTCCCAACAGTCACTTTTTCTATTTCTTTTTTTATTTTTTATTTTTCTCTTCTTTCTTCTCTCGCCTTTCTCACTTTCCTCTTCTCTCTTTCCTATAGCTTATGTTTCTCTCTATTTTATAGTTTGAGCTCCTCCCCTCCAAGGTTCATCGGTCGGGAACTTCAAAGCCCAAACATCACTGGACACAAAATCCACTTCTCCTTTGGAGTGTTGCCGCCGATATGGAGGTAGAGCTTGACAGAGGGGTTATTTGATTTTGTGGGTCTAGGTTCATGGGTCTCTGGCCGGCATGGGCATTGACATTGAGGGGAGATCGGCGTGGGTCATCGAGTTGATCGAAATGGGACCCTGATCGGCGTGGTGGTCATTGGAATTGTGGTGGTTGGTGGCTGGCAACCTCACTCAACTCCGACCAAGCCAATTCACTCGCTACCTCACTCGTAGGGGCGGTCATGGTTATGGTTGTGGGTGGTGGTGACAATGGTAGTTGTTGTAGCTGTGGTGGCGCCGACGGGTGGTTTTATTTTTATTTTTTGTTTTCAATGGTGGTGGCCAATAGCAGCTAGCTGTGGGTGTGGATTTGCAAAGAAAGTGGTGGGTTTTCAGAGAAAGGGAGAGACACAGATAAGAAGAGAGAGAAAGAAGAGAGAGATAAGAAAAGAGTGAAAGAAACATACAGAGAATAAAAAAAAAATTTAAATGAAGTGGTAAAAAAAAATAGAATCTTTGATGTATGATGTATTATAAAGCGAGGTGTTAAAAGCTAAAAAGTAGTGTTTTGAAATGGTAAATGCTAAAATTTTGACTCCCTTGATGGGAATGCTCTAAGAGGGATAAATGATAATGCCATAACAGAGAGTTTGATAAAAAAAAAAAAAAAAGTTCCATTAATCTAATAAAAATCCACCTCACCTTCAGCTAATGTTGTTGTTGTTGTTGTTGTTGTTGTTGTTTTTTTTTTTTTTTTTTTTAATGTTGAGGTGGCAAAACATGAGGTAGTTTATGTTGCAACTAATGTAGAGGCAGAATTCTGGGCTTTGAGAGATGGTCTAATATTGGCATCTCAAATGGGAATAAATAACATCGTTGTGGAACTTGATGCAAAAGTAGTCATAGACCTGGTTTGTGCTATTAATACTCCTAACAAATATTATACTCCTCTCCTAAATGACTGCAGGACCTTGCTCACCCCGTTTCAAGGCAAGAGGATCAGGCATGTGTACAGGGAAGGGAATAAATGTGCGGATATGCTTGCTAGGGAAAGCTGTTGGTTAAATGATGATTTTGTAGTTCTTGAAAGTCCCTCGTCAAATGAACTATGTATTTTGTTAGATGCAGATAAGGGTGGCATGTACTCTGTAAGGCTTGTAGCCAACTCTCAGCCTACGTTGGCGAGTTAATTTATGGAATTATCCTCTTAACCAAAAAAAAAAAAAAAAGGTAAAAAAATAGAATCTTTGATGTATGATGTATTATAATTTATAAAGTGAGGTGTTAAAAGCTAAAAAGTAGTGTTTTGAAATGGTAAATGCTAAAAATTTTGACTCCCTTGATAGGAATGCTCTAAGAGAGATAAATGATAATGCCATTACAGAGAGTTTGATAAAAAAAAAAAAAAGTTCCATTAATCTGATAAAAATCCACCTCACCTTCAGCTAACGTTGTTGTTGTTGTTGTTGTTGTTGTTTTTTTTTTTTTTTTTTTTTTTTTTTTTAATGTTGAGGTGGCGAAACATGTGGTAGTTTATGTTGCATAAAAATAATATTTTATTTTTGCTATTAGTCATGTCAACATTTTTTATCTATCATTTAATGGCAATGACTATTTTGACACAATGCTAGAAGGTCAGGGACTAAACAAATACATTTGAAAGGTAGGGACCAAATTGACATTTAGTCTAAAAAATAGAGACCAAATATGTAAATTACCCTTAAAACAATTGATTTTTTTTTTTTTTTTTTTTTTTTGGTGAGAAAGAAAACAATTGATAACTTCAATGTTTACGATGCAGGTTATATATAGGAAATTAGTAATGGCTGCTGACTTCCATATATGTTGAACGGTTTAGGTGAATTGAAGTAATAATAATCATTATAACAAAGAGTTATGGGATTGATGTCTTCCTAATTTATAGCGTCATGCTTTCTTTGAAAACAAATTGAAAATGGAAAAGAAAGTAAATAAATAAAGAAAGAAGAATTCGACAACCGTATATAGAAGAACAAAAATGGTGTTTTAAAGCTACGTAATAACTTCTATATTTATACTGACTGATGACTTCCATATTTGGTGAATGGTTTTAGGTGAATAAAATTCATAATAATTAGTGAACATTTAAGGGCTTATTGGCTTAAGTAATAGTGAACATTTAATTGCATACAATGTTTTCTCAAAAAAAAAAAGAAAATGCACACAATTTTTTTGTAAAGACAATTTTTTTTTTTTGGAGAGAGTTTCAACCTATGACGTCTGCTCCTGATGATAGTTCTTTATCATCAGACCAAGACACCAATCAGTTTTTGGTGTAGGCAGGGATTAAACCCCAAATCTCTTATTCAATCATCATAAACTTTACCAGTTGAGCTAACTGGAACTCACTTGTAAAGACAATTAGATATAACATTTAATCTTAACATTTGTTTTTAGCTAACCTATCATTTTAGAAAGCAATATCTTTATTTATTTATTTATTTTTGATGAAGCAATATCTTTATTTTAATTAGTATATATAATTAAATGTTTCTCCAAAATAAACATATATAATTAGATAATTATAAAAAAATTAAACATTTTAAAAATATTTTATGCAACGTTTATGGAGACTACAAATGTAAGTAATTGTTTTTTTTTTCTCGAAAAAATTATTTACTTTTTAATTACATTGTTCATCATCAAATGATCAAATATGAATAGTAAATAGCAAAAAAAAAAAAAAATAATAATAATAATTGTAAGGTCACAATTTGGGACCCAAGCCCAAAATGTATGCAGTCTTGGTCCAATGAGCCCGATACAATGAATTTGTAGAGAATGGGTTGGAAACTTGAGCCTTAGCAAATCAGACGAGCGACCAACATGTCTAAGTGATAAAGAAAGAAAGATAACATCAGTTTACTAGGGAGAGTCATCCTCGGATTTTATCCAAAGGAGGAGGTTGATTCTTAATATGTTGTTCTTCCTCTTTTGTTACTAGTCCGGTTTCCCCCCCACTCTTGTTTTCGCCCTCTCCTCTATTTTATACTATCTTCCTCCCATCTCCACTGTCCACGTGTAGATTTAGATTTATGGTACTGATACTTGTCCCATCAGCCCCTCCCCAAAGCCGTTGGGAGTGGTTGTAAAGGCTGGAAAGTAGGGTTCAGTTAGTTGCAGAACACTTAATGCATTGGCAGCAGTTTTCTCTTAGATATTTCCATGCCTTTCTTTGTCCTTTTCTTTCTTAATACTTATCCTCTTTCGTGGAGTGGCCAGATGCATCACTTTCAGATGGTTGATCATCCCCTTTCTCCTCGGCCTAGCCTATCCAAGTAGGAGTTCTTCCTTGGGTTGAGCCCCTAGCCCAACATATACATTGGTATGGGCTTCTCGGTTTATCACCCCCACAATAATAATAATAAGCAAAAACACCATTTTAGTCCTTACATTTTGGAGTCCCAGTCAATTTAGTCCCTACATTTTAGTAGCAATCAATTTAGTCCCTACTATTTTCAACTTGTAGTCAACATAGTCCCTACCGTTAACTCATTAACAGAAAATGCTTACGTGGCTAACAGTGTGAACAGTTGACACATTTAATATTGACATGGCAAATAAAATAATAAAAATAATGCTTAATAAATATTTTAAAATACCACGTTGGCATTTCTCCAATTTTAATACAAATAATTTTAATTTTAATTTTAATTTTAATTTTAATTTTGCAATTTTAAAATTGGAAAACAAAATTAGGAATCCCAGATTTTCTTCCATTTTCATGGCTACACAAATCACCTTCTTGATTTTTCTACCTCAAATCCTTGAATTCATAAATATATTCCACATCATCTCACCTCTATACAATTGAGAAACATCCTAATCAGAAATAACCAATAAGAAATTGAAATTTTAGAATACAAAAAACTCAACAAATTTTCCCCAACAAACTTTCTTGGAAACCAAACAAAAACCAAAAAAGAAAAAGAACAAGAACAAACCCAAATGGAGACAAATCCAGTGGCTTTGATAGGGACAAATCCTACTAATTTTGTTTACACAAAACCTAGATAATCTGGTGGCCAAATTTCCCCTTGAAACCTCAAAAAACCAAATCAAAACACCAAACCCACGAATCTAAAATCAACCTCAAAACCCCATTTTCCAAACCTTAACACATAGAAGAAAATCCATTACAAAAGAAAGCAATGAGATCTCCATTTGACATTGGGATTTGATGGCTAGTGACGGCTCAAGGCAGGAATGGTGATAGCGATGCAAGGCAGGAACAATCGAATCGTCTTAGGTCGGAGCACGCGCGGAGCTTCGGTTTGTGTCATGGCGTGGTTGGTGGCGGTCCGATGCAAACCCAGATAACGAATTCGTATCCAATGACGGAGCCTTTCTCATCGATTGGGCATGGTGATAATCATGGGATTTATCTTAGCCACCATGTTTTTTCAGTTCGGTAATTGCGCAAATGGTGCCATTGCACACCTGGTTTTTCTTACCGAAAGATACATTTTCTTGAGGAAAACCGCTTACAATGAAAAATATCACCGTCCGTGCTTTCTCAGTGATTATCTGGTAACCTAGAAAACTATTCCTATCATAGTCATTACAGAAAATGGCTCTAATTGGCGTGTGGGCCTTTTTAGTCTCAAAGTTTGTTTGGTGATATCAGAGTGTGGGGGGTTTTTTGAGTTTCAAAATTGGTTTGATGACAACAGAGTGGGTCTATTGGCTGTAGTTTTGGTTGTTTACATTTGTAATTGAATTGTGAGGGATAAACTACGTTAGAAGGTTTATGAATGTTGTTCTGTCTCGAATGAACTGAGTCTTTGGGTTGATTTAGTAATATGATATTTGTATTTTTGTGTTTGGTTGTCAAGAAAGTGCATGAAGATACAAAGAAAATCTGAGATTTTATTTTTCATTTTTAAAATTGAAATTATTTTTATTTTATTAAAATTGGGAAAATGCCAACGTGGGATTTTAAAATATGTATTAAACATTATTTTTATTATTTTATTTGCCACGTCAGTATCAAATGTGCCAATTGTTCACACCGTTAGCTACGTAAGTATTTTCCGTTAGTGAGTTAACAGTAGTGACCAAATTGACTACAAGTTGAAAATAGCAGGGACCAAATTGACTGTTACCAAAATGTAGGGACTAAATTGACTGTGACCTCAAAATGTAAGAACCAAAATAGTGTTTCTGCCTAATAATAATATCTTTAAATGTTTCTCCAAAAATAAACATATATAATTAGATATTTATAAAAAAATAAGCATTTTTTAAAAGATTTTATGCAATGTTCATGGAGACTTCAAATGAAAGTGATTGTTTTTTTCTTGAAAAAATTATTTACTTTTTAATTACATTGTTCATTATTAAATGGTCAAAAATGAAGAGTAAATAGCAATATAAAAGTAAATAATATATAAATTAACCATCACCTTTGACAGTATTAAATGCAAATATTTATAATGTACCATTAATTTTGGATTAAATGTATTGCTACATGTCATATATAATTTGTTATGGACAAATTGCTACATGATATATATAATGTGTCATATAGATTATAAATCTCTCTCTCTCCAAAAGTGTCATATTTTTACAATTTTACACATGAATCCATTTAACTATTATTATTATTATTATTATTATTATTATTATTAGTGTGTAATCTTATGCATATGCACGAGTACAATTAAAAATATTCACAATCATACAGTTCAAATTAAACATTTTTTTAGAAGAGGTTCAAATTATATATGATATTAACTTAATTTTTTTTTAAACTATACATTTATATATATATATATATATATATATATATATATATTGACCCGATGCACCCGAGAAAACTAACTGTTATGGTATGTCCAACATATAAGCTTTATGTCAAGGGCTCAAGGCACTGTGCAATAGTTTTTAATTGCTAAGATTGAAAGTTAATAGTTTATTTTTAATTTCAGCCCCTGGATAATTTTTTTTTTTAATTTTTATTTTTTATAACTTCTTACTTTTTTAAACTTTCCTCACAATAATATATATGTATATATATGTATATATATACACATAAAGCTTATATATATACATATATATTTTATGGCATGTCCAACATATAAGCTTTATGTCAAGGGCTCAAGGCACCGTGCAATAGTTTTTAATTGCTAAGATTGAAAGTTAAAAGTTTATTTTGGTTTAAAAATAATAATAAAAAAGTTAAAAGTTTATTTTTAATTTCAGCCCCTGGATAATTTTTCATTTTTTTATTATTTTTTTTTATAACTTCTTACTTTTTTAAACTTTACTCACATTAAGAGGTAATTGCATTACATCCATATCCAATCCAATGCAATACCCATTGAGACACATGAAAGGACAAATGCACGAAGAAAAATTCCTATGTAATAAGTTAAAGGATTTCTACTCAAAAAAAAAAAAAAGTTAAAGGATCCATGTAGACCCTTGCATCTCTAGTAAATTCTTCATTTTCTAACATAGAAAAAAACTATTTTCTTATTAAAAAAATTAATTTCACATACTTACTTTTTTAAATGTACTTTCCAACTAGGGTCCTTTTGGATATACACCACTGTAAGTTTCTTTAAAATCTTCTCCCCTCTCCCCATGTGTGTGTTAAAAATATTTTGTATTCTAAAAAAAAATGTACTTACAAACAAAATTTATATTATGACTCTGTTCCATTTAAAAATTGTTCTTTACTTTATTATTTCATAACAGCTACAATATATTTTTCAAATTTCTCGATCAATTATATTTTTCCAATTTTATTGAAATTTAAGATTTATCAAATTTGTATTAATCTTTAAATTTCCATGTAATTTGAAACTTACCAAATGCATCCTATAATTTTAAAATATATATGATGGGATTAACAAATTCACCTATCTTGGATGACCTCAACAAACATACTCGTCCACCTTGGCCGGACACGGGCGAACACAGAGTAACCATTAATGAGAGCATTCAATGCCACAGACAGTTACCAATCAGTGAGCAGACCGTTGGAGCCTTATCAAAACTCATATTCATGAGCCCAGAGGTGTTACAAAAAAGGCACTAAATCCACAATTAAGGCCCCAACGGCTAGGAACCATGAAACCATATATATATACATTGGTCAGAGACAAACCAAGTACATAGAATTTCACCCAAGAAATATTCTTGCATCGATATTCTGATTTCTAAAACTTCCTTATCATTTTCATACACTAACTTTGACATCGGAGATATTATGGTAGGCACCACACTGGTGACCACCTCAGAGGAATCTTTATTCTACATTTGCAGGACGCAGATTTAGCTCCATCGGGACAAGCTTACGAAGCTAAAGATTTACGCTTCATCAGTTTGGCGCTGTCTGTGGGGACGACATTTTCACACTTAGGTTCGAAAGCATAGTTTCCAATCAGTTCCTATATTAAGATGGAGTCCAACCAAGATCCTGTAGCATTAGCCCTTCAAGTCCAAGCTCTTACAGCTAGCGTCAAATAGCTCACTAGACAGAATCAAAAGATGAGGTTACGGCTTCAACAAGAAGAGAACCTGTAATACCTGGGGGAAAAAAAAAAAAAAAGAAGAAGAAGAAGAAGAAGAAAAAGTAAGGTTATTTAAGTAAATTTGTTTATGGGGTCAAATTTATAATTAATATTTCTAAGGGGTTTCTAGAAAATAAGGTTGAAACTCTAGCTATATATATAAGCTTATTATGTCAACGTATATGAAGAGATGTTTTGAGAGAGGAGACTACTGAAGTTACTCTAGAGGAGAAGGTTTGACTGCACAATTGAGGTAAGAGCTTAAGAATTTCTTTCTTGTCAAATCTAAGTTTTATTTAGAATTAGAGTATTTTTTTATGTGGGTATTTTGGCTAATAATGAGACTAATAAAAAAAAAATCCAATGAAATATGATGATGTAAATGAAGAAGGAATTAGATCTATTTTTTCCCTGCCGGTGTTGCGTTAACCATAAGTGCTGCATAGGTTTACCGAATTGAGTTTTGGTGAATAGCAAAAAGTTATGGTGTAGGCCGGTAGTCTGATAATTACGGAGGTAAAATATATGTGTCAAATAGTATTTTTTTGTAAAAGCATGTCAGGAGCTTGATTCTGGTTTGATATAGTGCTTTTCTTAGTTTTGTCCTCATGCCAAAAGAGAACTATGGTCGGCGGCACTGGCAGGAAAGAAAAAAATATACATTTATATATGTATATATGATAAATGGAATTACCACCTTGAGAAAGCAACACCAGCTCCTTTTCTTTATTGTTATTATTATTATTATATTTGTTTATTTGGTTGGTTGAGGTGTAAAAGGGAAATCAGTAGCTCTAACATAAGTGATTATATATATATATATATATATATATCAACTCCCGAATATAATAATGGGTGATGTACTTTTGGCCCTTTATGCCTGTAGGTATGGTGTAGCTATAGACTTGATTCCTAGGACCTATTAGTGGTAGAAATAAAGAGAGCATAAATATTGTAAATTACGTGGGATTTTGGTGTGAGTGGATAATGGGAAATTATTGGTTATTTTGAATAATCTCTCTTCTAGCGGATACTGTTATAAGTTTTCTTGAATAATTTGATTATTGAGTATAGTGTTTGAAAATTGTTCTAGGTGATATCTAAAGATTTTAGAGGAATTGTTAAGGAAAAGTTTCTTTTGGAATAGCTTTTGGAGGTAAGTAACCTTATCCTAATTGGTTTTATTTTGCGTAATTCTAATTACTGAAAATTGTTTACAGTTGTTATAATTTTATTTCCATTGTATTATTGATTTCAAGTAAAGAATTATCACAAATATATCTGACTACTGAATATATGATGTATTTTATTTAATTGTTTTTTTGCTATATTGATTTTAAGTAAAGAATATAGAAATATCACAAATATATTTGAATATTGAATATATGATTATATATACGTATTTGAATAAGATATATTTTTGTTAGAAACTATGATTTGATATATATGATTATGGACAATCTGACTATGAATTTATTCTAATACCCAAACCAATGCGGGTTATTCATTGGTACTCTGATACCCAGCCAATAGGGGTTATTTATTGGTACTCTGATGCCCAGTCACGGGGATATAGCGTGACCATAGTCATAAGATTGTTAAGAATATGAATTACGTTTGAATATTTGAACTATTTTGAATCCTTAAAACTACATATGTGATTTTGGAAATGTTTGAGTATTTAACTATTTTGAGTCACTTAAATTGCTTATGTATTTTTTTGGAACCTATTGTAAGTTATAGCTTTTGATACATGGAAAACTAACTCTCTTCTAAACCATCTATGATGTAGTTGTAAGATTAAAGTATGTGATTTATGTGCAACTTATTATTTTGAGACTACAAAACTTCTTCAACATTTTGAAAACACATAGAATATTATAACTTTGAAAACACATATTACATCTTATACTTTACAGATCTATTGCTTGATAGAACTTATTAGGATTTTGGTTACTTATTGAGTTATCAACTCACCCCCCTTTTTCCCCTCCAGTTTCAGATTGTGAAGAATAGCAAGTTTTGGGAGTTCTGATGTTGTGTTGTGAGCAAGAAAAGAAGCTTAGTGATTTTGGGATTGGATGGTCTTTTAATTGTTTTATATTTATTGGCTAATTGGCATTATGTACATGAGGTTTGGATTTTGTTCCTATTAAATTATTGGAGATCTATTTTATAAAGAAATTGTTGAGGTATTTTGGATTTATTTGATTTAATTTTTGAGGATAAATTTTAGTTGCTAAGAAGGCCTTGCACACTTGTAGGGTGCTTACTTTATAAGCATGTGGCAGTTGTCACGTGCCTATCTTTATACTTGGGTTCGAGGCGTGACAGAATCGGTCCAGGGCCAACCAAGTGGATGAGGGAGATAGCCATAGAAGGAGCGATCGTCGAGGGCCAACTACTCCAGATAAGCCAAACTCAGATCTTCTCCGGGAGATGAGAAAGGAAATGGACGAACTGAGGAATACCATTAGAGGGAAAACAGATTGAAACCTGGATAGAATGGACAGGACAACAAATTCACCTTTTACTACGGCAGTCCTGGAATGCCCAGTGCCGTCAAAATTTCACCTACCTCAGCTTGAGCCGTTTGACAGACTTAAGGACCCCCTGGACTACCTCAACACATTTAAGATGACACTAGGCCTTCAACAGCCTTCTGACGAAATTCTATGTCGTTCTTTCCTCACCACTCTCAAAGGAGCTGCAAGGGAGTGGTTCATGAAGTTACCAACATCGTCCATCGACAACTTTAAGCAGTTGGGCAACGCCTTTTTGCGCCACTTCGTTGGGGGACAACGCTTGAAGAGGCCAGCAGATCACTTACTCACCATTAGACAAGGGGAGAAAGAGACCCTGAGGTCGTATATGAAACGCTTTACTCGGGAGACTTTAGAGGTAGACGAAACTGGCGACAAGGTGCAGTTAACGACCTTTAAAGCTGGATTGAAATCTAGGGAGTTCGTGGTTTCACTCGCGAAGAATCCTCCTAAGATGATGGTAGAGATGCTCCTGAAGGCACAGAAGTACATGAACGTTGAAGATGCTTTAGCCGCGATAAAGGATGTGAAAAAGACCAGCGACAAGGGAATGAAGGAAGACGATCGCAGAGGAAGAAAAAGGGAGCGCCCAAATCGTCAGACTAAAGATGAGAGTAAAAGGAAGGATGAGAAAAATCCTCAAATGGTAAAATTCACTCCTTTAGTTATGCCTGTTGACAAAATTTTGGCTTAGATTAAGGATGAGTACTACCTCAAATGGTCAAGGCCATTGCATTTGTCACCCAACGTGTGCAACAAAAAGAAGTACTGCCAGTTTCATAAGGATCACGGCCACCATACCGAGGATTGCAAAGACCTAAAGGAGTAGATAGAGGAACTTATACAAAAAGGGAAATTGCAAAAATTTCTGAAAAATGGGGAATCTAGTAGGTTCGGAGATGATAATAAAAACCAATGCAAATTCTCACCCAAGGACGAGGATCACACGTCCCAACATCCGCCGAGTGTGATCGAGGAGATAAAAACGATCATAGGTGGGCCGTCCACACCCAGGTCGTTCAAATCCCTCAAGAAAGCATGTCAGAGACAGGTGAACAGCGTCCACAGAATACCCCCGTTTAAGCAAAGACAAACAAACCGGGACATGTTTTTCTCGAAAGAAGATGCTAGGGGAGTGAAGTAGCCTCATGATGACCCCCTGGTCATAATGCTCACGATGGAAGGATTCAATACTAGAAGAATCCTCGTGGACAATGGAAGCTCTACAGATATCATCTACCTCTCCGCTTTTCAACAGTTAAAGCTAAATCCAGGAAGGCTATGCCCATTTGACTCCCCCCTCGTCAACTTCAGTGGAGACAGGGTGTATCCTAAAGACATAGTGACACTGACGATCAGAGTAGGGACTCGCCTGAGGCAGTTGACTCGTCAATTGGACTTCTTAGTGGTGGATTGTCCTTCATCTTACAATGTGATCATCGGAAGGCCCACACTTAACCATTGGAAAGCAACCACGTCCACCTATTGCTTGAAGGTAAAGTTCCCAACAGAAAATTATGTAGGCAAGGTAAAAGGAGATTAAGTGTTAGCTAGGGAATGCTACCAGGCCGTACTAGCTACAAAAGAGAATCATACCTGGATGATCTAGGAGAAGGAAGAAGATAAAGTGAAAGCCCTGGAGACAGTGGAGCTGGTCGAAGGAGAAGCAGCAAAGACGACCAGAATAGCGACAACATTGAGCCCCGAGATGAGAACGAGGCTCGTCCAGTTTCTTAAAGAGAACATGGATGTCTTCACATGGAGTCATGAGGATATGCAAGGTATATCCCTAAAGGTCATCCAACACAGACTAAATGTGGACCCCAAGAAGAAGCCCGTCCAGCAGAATCAAGCAATTATGGACAAGGTTAACAAGTTGTTGTTAGCAGGCTTTATTCGAGAAGTTTACTACCCAGATTGGCTCGCTAATGTCGTCCTAGTGAAGAAAGCGAATGGAAAATGAAGGATGTGCATGGACTTCACGGACCTAAACAAAACTTGCCCAAAAGACAGTTTCTCTCTACCAAGGATAGACTAGCTAGTAGATTCTACATCAAGGTATAAACTACTAACGTTCATGGATGCATTCTCGAGATACAATCAGATAAAAATGGTAGAGGAAGACCAAGAGAAAACTACTTTCATCATGAGTTAAGGGCTCTATTGCTATAAGGTAATACCCTTCGGACTGAAAAATGTAGGAGCAACCTACCAGAGATTAGTAAATAAAATGTTCAGCAAGCAGATGGGAGAAATATGAAGGTATATATGGATGACATGTTCGCCAAGAGCAAAGAAGAGCTTGCTCATCTGGACAACCTCAAGAAACATTTGTCACACTTAGATAGTACTAGATGAAGTTAAATTCCAGTAAGTGTGCCTCTGGAGTAGCATCGAGGAAGTTCTTGGGGTTTGCTTGTTCACTCCCAAGTGCAGGAGATCATAGCAATATAATTCTCGGAGTACCGAGGTCGAACCACAAGGAGCAAGATAGATTCAAAGACAATATAATTAAACAAAAATTTGGGTAAAGAAGAAAAATACTTTTGCTTGGTGATTGTTAACAAGAATAATAATAAAAACTTATTTAAATAAATAATGTAAATACTAGGGCATCGGGGTGTTTCCTTATATCGATATTAAATTCTTTGTGATCTAAGAAATTATATATTTCATAATTAACTGTTCTTATACAATTAAATACTTATGATTCGGTTGAACAGAGACAATTCAAGAATGCATGATAACCTAAATTAACAATGCGGTTCTAAAAGTTTTCAGAAAAACCCATTCACTTTAAAACCTGATTTCTATTTGAAACTATTAGAAATTCATTTAAACAATAAGAAAAACATGATTGAACTTATTGAAAGTATGGAAGAACTAATACATCAAAAGAAATCTAATTGAACAATCAAATATGTTGTTGATAAAATCCTAGAAAGAATCACATTGAATATTCATACTGTATAGAAGAAACATAACCCCTAGCCCTAGCAAATAGTTTAGGCTACCATTAGAGAAAGGAAAATACAAGTTTTTCTCTGCCAAAATTCGTTCTACACAGCCTCCCTTCAAAACCCTAATGTCTAAGGTTCCGTTTGGGAGTTCATAAGAGAATGGAATGAAATGGAATAGAATAATAATAAGGAAATGGAATGGAATATAATGTATTTAAGTAAGGGAAAAGAATGGAATGGAATGGAATGGAATTAAGTAATCTTGATTGGATGTTTTAAAATAAAGGAATGAAAATGAATGGAATGTAAGTAATCTTGTTTGGGAGCAACATGGAGGAAATTGAATGGAATCATTTTATGACAATATTACTGTAGGGACACGATTATTTAACGGCCTAAGAATGACGTTGGGCTCGTACAAAAAAGATCCCTCACAATATGATTTGTAGAGAGTGGGCTTAAAAGGCTTGCCTTTGATTACGGGGCGATGATCCGGACTTGATTTTAGGCGAACTCAAGTAGAAAAAGAGTTTGACCTAAACATCCAAGCTCTACAGCTTCGTAACCTGAGGGATTGGACTCCTCAGACTTTGTCCGAGGAGCATTAGGCTCTTCCCTCGGTTACCCGGCGGTGGGCTTTTTGCGGTGTGCATACATTGTTAAAGTGCTTTCACCCCTGGAGTCTTTCTCCCGGTGGCGGGATGGGAGGCTCTACTTTTTGGCCATCCTCTCCTTTCCTGATTACTTTACCTTTTCTTTTATACTAGCCTACGTTCGCTGTCCTTCGTCCACGTGTAGGGTCAACCTTTCTAAAACTGATATTTGTCCCGTTAGTCTAATCCCAGAATCGTTGGGGGTGGTTGATAAAGCCGAAGAATTCGGTTTTATTAGGTGCAGAGTCTTATCTGGGAGGGGTAGTAAGGGTAGCTTTCCCGAGATATTTCAGATCCTCTTTCAAGTTTGTTCCTATACCTTTTTTACCCTTCTTCTCAATGGAATTTTGGGTCTGCCGAGGACTGAACTGTCCTCGGCTGCATCTTCGGGCCATTTTGTGCTTTATATTTTTGAGCTTGGGCCATAGCCTTCTTCGGCTTGGGCCTTTGGACTCCCCTTGAGCAAGTGGGCTTGGCCCATAAATTATTGGGCCCCACAATAGCCCCTCAAAACCCTGCCGTCCGACCTCCTGGTTGGAGAGGGGGGTTTTGGGTAATACCGAGCCTTTATTATGGCTCATTTAATTCAGCCTTTGACTGACGTTGGCGATTCTTCACCTGCCCAGGAAATGTACCGGTCTACGAGATGTTCCTCTTAATTTGTTCGCGATGTGCTCATGCCTTTTGGTTATCCGAAGCGTGTCTTTAATGTTTTCCCTTCACGAGACCTTTCAGATTTAATGGTTGCTAATGGCGTGGGGGAGCGGAACGGGTATATTCTTATTGGCGGATTTCTTTGGAGATCTGAACACATTAAGTACCTTCCTCTTCGTCCCTCATATAAAGAGAAAAGACAAGAGCTGGTTCTCTCATACCTGAATCCCTTAGATTCCTCCCAGAGTTTACTTTTACCCTTTGGTTATACTTTAACTGGTAATACGTTCAATGTGCATGAGGTATATATAGGGAATTAGGGATATACGTAGCGTGAAAAATGGTGTGATGAACATTGGAAGTAATGGTTGAATGTTCAAAAACACAATGTGGAAAACGTTTAGAGGAACTAGAATAGTATTTGCTAATGACGGAATAACTATAATTCGTTTGTTATCCAAATTACTTTCAGTTAAAATATTTCATTTGAAGAAAGCATAAATTTTTTTTTTTTTTTGAGAAGAAGAACGAAAGTATAATGACTTCTACGTAGATAATGAAATACCATTCGAATTTCAGTCTTGATTCTTGACCTTGACTATAAACAAGAATATACTTTGGGCTGCCCAACTCTCTAGAGACTAGAAACAAATGGTGGTAGCAAAAATTTTAATTTTCAAATTGAAATAACATAGCATCACGTAAAGTCATAAGATATTATTCTTAAAAGGCAACTGATTATGTATTTAATATATTACTTCCATTATTTTTTTTAAATACTTTTCTACATTTTCAAGACCATCAACAAACAAAATTATTTACAGTCTAAGTTTACCAAAAAACTTACTCGCTTTTTTTTTTTTTTTTTTTTTTAATATATTACTCTTTTTTTTCTTTTTCTTTTTCATTTTTTTGATACCCTGATGGTTGGAATTAGGGGAATTTCAATCTTAAATATTTCTATTGAGTATAATAAAAGATGTAACTAGTTGAACTAAAAAACTTTTGACAAAAAACTCTCAACTCCAAAGGATGTTGATTAATGTTTGTCAAGGTATATGATTTTTAAAATGAGCATTAAAATATATGTTTTGTGATACATTGGAGCAAAATCAATGCATTTATTGGTTATTACCTCATAGAGTCATAGCTTGTCATACTTTTTGACCTGCATAAAATCTTACCTAGGAAGTTTGTCTAATAATTACAAGGAAATAACAGCGCATTTTGTTGCAGAAAATGAGCCGAGTCTGCTGTAAACAAATTCTCAGTGCATGGTTCAGGTTTTATAACATTGCTTGGTACTAGTCTACTAGATATGGAAAAGATACCCTCCCATGATTAGGGATTTTGACAAAGCTTCAAAGATACCCTCCCATGATTAGGAGTGGGTTTCAATTAACTTAATCGGTAAAATCTTTTGTCATTGAATAAAATCAATATACTTGTTTGCCTTGCTGCGTGCACCAATGCAAAAGTCATGCATGGTTACGGATAGCTCCATCCATCCACCACCATGAAAACAAGTGAATTGAAGATCTAGGTGAGAAAGGGTTCAAACTCCAGGATTAACAGTATATTATAACTGTCTAATAAAAAATAGGTGTCTTGTATTTCATTTACTAGAACAAAACTTTTCAAGTATCAAATTACGAGATTTAAAAGTCCTAGATAAAATGGAAGCAATTCACCTTGACATAGCTACTTAATGGTGCCCTCGGAATCCAAATTTTAAAAACAACCATAAACCACTGCACTTCAAGTTGAAAGCAAGTACGTTCAAAATCACATAAAGATGTAAATGAATTGCCATCCAATGAAAGATGAATGACTTTATAATTTATTTTAATCTTTTTCTCCTAATTAGTTTATTTATGAATAAAAACATTTGGTTTTATTCATAGAGCTTTAATTAATTTCTATTTCACCAATTACAGTATGTCATATCTACCAAAAAAAAAAATCCATTTAAAAAAAAATTAATTAATTACCTAACAAAGGAGGAAAAAAATGACATCTCAGTATATCACAATATATGGTATAAATGGTGGAGCATAAACCGGAATATTAAGAGTGGAATTGAAAATTTTTATTCCTTATTTATCATTAAACCTTTTTAGATCATAGATGGAGATGCTTTATTAAACATACATAGCCCTTAGTAAGGTTTCTGGCCAACATAGTTGCCAGGAGGATCATAGTTGCAACCAATGAATGTCCCACCATTGTTGCACCTCACTTTAGCACATCCAAGACGAACCGAGTTGCGCCAAACCACCTGAGTATAGTGCAGGCACTCCCCACCAACACAAGAGTTAGAGTTGTAGTCATAGTTGGCTTTCTCGTCGACCCACATCTTCACTGCATCTGTGCCTGAGAGGTCAGCGCTGCCCCATGCAATGTTTTCACCATATTTTCCACCGGAGTGCACAAGATTGCAATCTCCAATACGCTGATTAGCATAGTTCTGTGCATATGCCGCTACAGTGTCATCCCAAGTCAGAGATGGAACTCCCACGTCTGCACGGGCTGCATTGTGGGCATTAAGGTAGTCTTCTTTGGAATCTTGGGCAAGGGTGAGATGGACTAGGGTTATGCCGATGAGAAAAACAAAAGCTAGTGAAATCTTACACAACCCCATTTTAGTGCAAAGCAAAATCTTAAGTGATTGGTGGAGAAATAAGGTTTGTGGATAAGGTATATATAGGGAATTAGGGATATACATAATGTGCAAAATGGTGCGATGAATATTGGAAGTAATGGTAGAATCAATGTTCAAAAGCACAATGTGGAAAACGTTAAGAGGAACTAGAATGACCAAAACAACCCTTGAATAGTATTTGCTAATGACAGAATAGCTATATGATAGTTTTTTTTTTAGCAAAATATGCCGTCGGCATAGATGATTTCCTTATATGGAGGGAAGAGAATCCTTACTTTCTTAAGTAATCTCTTTCACATGATGTTCTTTCTTGATTTTTTTAAATAAAGTTTAAAGTTTCCCATTCAAAAAAAAAAAAAAAAAAAAAAAAAATATATATATATATATATATATATAAAATAGTTGGTTAAAATATTTCATTCGAAGAAAGCATAATCAATTCTACATAGATAATGAAATTCCATTCGAATTTCAATCTTGACTCTTGACCTTGACTTTAAACAAGAATATATTTTGCGCTACCCGGATCTTTAGAAACAAATGCTGCTAGCAAACATTTTAATTTTGAAATTGAAATAACATAGTACCACGTCAAGTCACAGTTCGAAATTTCATAAGATATTCTTAAAAGGCAACTAATTAAGTATTTAATAATATATTAAGTCCATTATTTTTGTTTTAAATAGCTACATTTTCAAGAGCAACAACAAACAAAATTATTTATTTACACATATTATTATAATTTATGTAATTCTTTTTTTTTATTTGATAGATACAAAATTATTATTATTATTATTTTTTATTTAAATTCTAATACATCCTGTATGTGCATGTGTGCATCACACACAGAGACAGAGAGAGAGAACAAAGACATGTTTGTATAAATAGTAACATTCACATGGAACTAGAAAATATTGATTTAAATTATTTTATTGTCATGGAGTATATAATAACATTAAAATAGTTAGTAAAATAGTTATGTTATGTTATGTTATGTTATTTATTTATATCATTCTCAAAAAAAAAAAAATGTTATTTATTTATTTTTAATGTCCATATAAAATATCATTTATAGTACCCATATTTTACTAACTATTTGTAAAGTAAATTGAATTAAAGACTTTCAGTTACTTATACATACACACAATATCAGATGTTATACATGTATGTATGTTTCTAAAGAAACCACATTTTCCATACACACGAAAGTACTCTAAACTTTTTGTATTATACTTGTATAAAAATAATTTAACTTTACTAAATTTCAATATTTTTATTATATTCTTTATTCTTTTTAATCTATTAAGGTTTTGTGTAAATTGAATAATTAGATTTTACTGTCCTTTCCCTCAAAAAATAAAAAGATAAAAAGAAAAGATTTTACTGTCCATATATAATATGTATGCATGCATGTATATTAGATTTTAGATGAACAAAAATAAAATCATATTAAATTATAATAATTAATATGATACAATAAATAATTTTTTTTATTTTTATTTATTTCTATAGCTAAGTGACAAGGAAAACATGAACCATGAAACTCCTTCAATAACTTGTTATATGTATTCCCATAAATTAAAAAAAAAAAAAAAAAAAACCTTTTTATATGTATTGCTTGAAAACGCAACTAAAAATTGAGGTGATGTATATATTAAATGCTTAATTAGTTGATTTTTATATAATATCTTATCAAATCAAATTAAGATAATATAAGTATATTATTAAGTATTTCAATAGAATAAAATAAATAACTTTAACATTATATAACTATTCTTTTAATTAACCTAAAAACTCTTAAGAGTTTTTTGGGCATATGATTTTTGAAAGAGTAGTTCTACTTTTAGAATATATTCAAAACAATTAAACAACAAATCATAGGTGACAAGTTATTATTGGTAGGTAAAAAAGTAATATTAATGGAGTCTCCAGATTATAACCAATAATAGTCCACCACTTATACTTTTTTGTAAAAATATTATGTAAATAGCATTACTCTTTTTAAAATAAGCCATTAAAATTTGTGTTTTGGGAAAATGTAAAAGGTACTACAAATTTTATTACATAAATAAAACTCACAATCTTATTGGTGAGTTTCAAGCACCTCATAAATGAATAGTTGAATTGTTTATTTGTGTGTGATGCATACATGCACATACCATAGAAAAATTCACATTTAAAAAAAAAAATTTATTTATAGAATTTCAATCTATGGCTTCCGCTTTTGATGATTGTATTTTTTATCATCAGACTAAAACAACAATCAATTTTGGTGTAACAGGGATTGAATTTCAAATTTTTTATTCAATCATAAAAAATTTTACTAATCGAGCTAACCAGAACCTAAAAAAAAATGGTTAGTATTAAAAGAATTTTTTATTTGTGTTTTGTAACAAATCAGCTTGTGAGAAATCAATGCAGTTAACCTAAATAAATTTTAGGACAAAAACGAATTCCACAACTATTCGATGTGACTAGCTTTGAGTGGTAAAAGAAACATGATGGGCTCGTATAAAAAGCAACGTTAGCTAATTGCAATCTATTACATATATTATATAGGGTAGTTGTGAAAATCTAGCATAAATTACCTCACAGTCGTACTTTTTGACCAGCATTTAAAAGCTTACCTAGAAAGTCTGTCTAATAATTACATGGAAGTAACAGCGCATTTTCCTGCAGAAAATGAGCCGAGTCTGCTAGGACCAAACTTTTCTTAGTGCTTGGTTCAGGTTTCATACTAGAACTTGTTGCTATCTTGTGATCAAACATTGCCTTCTACCAACCCAAAATGTGTCGTGTTACACATACTAACTCGGCTCAGTACTAGACTCGACTAGTTGGGACCATGAGAAAGCTTCAAATTGCCGTGTTCGAAAGGTTTAATATAAGGATTCATTATTACACAGACAAACCATGACCACCGGTATAGACTTGATATTCTCCTCTCTAGCGATTACGGTCATTACCTCCAAATCTTTGTAGCTAACTTGGAACATTTCTCAAAAAAACAAAAACCACAAAACTTGGTACATTTCGGGGCTGTTTGGTAATATTGTTCTAGTAACATTGTTTATATTTTTTGTAAATACGTGTGAGTGAAAAAGTATGTAAAAATATGTGTAATGTTGTTTAAAAACTAAAAATATTTGTTTAAACATATATACCAAACGGTGCCTTCTTGTTTCACAAACCACATCATAATGTCGTAATGCTTATGCAACCATTTATGCCTTGAGAAATCTTCATCATCGTTTTGTATTTGGGTCAATCCCAGTGGTTTTTTAATTTTAAATTAATACTACCGATTAATAATAATAATAATAATCATTTTGTTTTACTTTTCTATTTGGAACTATATATTAGGTGAGTCTAGAAAGCACATGCTTCTCCGTTAGGTCGTTATCCAAGACTTAAAAATGGTCAGGCCGATTCTCCAAAAAGAAAGAAAGAAAGAGGTCGGTTCAATCGCTAACCACCAATCACGGGAAACTGAGTGATCATAGACTTAGGACCTAGCCATGTGGATATGACTGACTTTTTTTTCCTTCTACATGATCCATACAATTGTATATGATGAATATATATAATTTTTTAGTTGAAATTAATTGCGTGATTCAACGTCTTTCAGTTGTTAGATAATCGCTTGTAATTGCATAAATTAATAATTTATAATATTAGATTGGAATAATTGTTGTCCTAGAAAGGAAAATTAGGCCCGTTTAATAGAAGAACTTGAGTAATGTTATTTATAGTATTTTGAAATATCTATGGGTTAAAAAGTATATAAAAATATGTGTAAGGTTATTTAAAAACTGAAAATAAATTGTTTAATAATTCTATCAAATGTGCTTAAATGCACTACTTTTAAAACTAACATCACTTTTTTTTTTCTTTTCTTTTTTTTCTTTTTGTTTTTTAGCGGGAAACAAACACAAACATCACGTTCTAAAGGGCCCTAGGCTACACGCCATATTGAAAAAAAGACAAGAATGCATAGTAGGTACAACGTAAATATCTCACTTGAAAAAGTTAAAGAATACACGAGTGATGATGGCAGCCCGATATTTTTTTTATTCTCTCCTAATTTTCAGTTGAAAAAGTTTACTAATTTTTCAATAAACTATGGCTACAATTTATGGTATCAAATCATAGCCACATGTGAAGGAAAAAAAGAAAAAGGAAAAAAAAGAGGTATTTAATAAGATATTCAACTTAAAATACAAAGGATAAATAAGGAAAGGAAAAAAAAAAAATCTTGGAATTTTGTATGCAACTTCTATAACGGTTGGGAGCAAATCTTGAAATTTTGAGGAATATTGTAGTCATTTTAGATATTTTCATCATTTCAATATTTTTGGAGGAATAATTTTGATATTTTTACAGTTTAGGATCATTCAATCATATTGGATAGATGGAGCATGATATTCAATTTTGTAAGGGTATTTTGGTATGTAATTTCAAGATTTTACTAAAATTTCTATCATTTGGAGCTTTTAATTTAGATATAGGTGTAGCATGATGTTTTATTTCATGCAAAGTGAATAACCGGACCAAGGCTTAACATGTTGTAAATCCTCTTGAATGAGAGGTATTTTTAAGGCATTTTTGAGATTTTTGAATATCTTTGCCATTTTGTATGTTATAAGGCTGTTGTATGTTTAGGTGTGTTATCTAGTCGAACCTGTCCTTCAGAGGTGTGTAAAACATTTTCAAACCTTAGGCTTTGTTTGGTTGGAGGAGAGGAAACATGGAAGGATGGAAAATTGGGAGGATAGAAAAGTTTTGGTTTTCCCTCATGTGTGTTTTGGTTGGAGAAGTGGAAAAGTGGGAGGGTAGAAAACTCTTTTGTTTGGTTGGAGAGAAAAGTAGGAGGATGGAAAATGTAATTTATATGAATTGAGTATTATGTCCTTCTTATAACAAAATACCAAATGGTCTAATAAGTGTGAAAAATATGTATAAATTATAAATAAAAACCAAATATGAGAGCAAGCAAAAACTAGGTGTAATGAATTAAAAAAAAAAAGAAAAAAAAAAAGAGAAAAACTTATAGTTGTGAAGAACCTGGAGACCTTTCCTTGTGAAGAACTCTGAGAATATATGGGAAAAAATAAATAAATAATCAAATAGCAAAGGGTTTAATAAAAATAAAATAACAAAACACCAAAGGGTCTAATAAGTGTGAAAAATATATGTATAAACTATAAATAAAAAACATAGCTGTTTAGAGCAAGCAAAAAATGGGTAAAATGAATTAAAAAAAAAAACCAAAAAAAAAAACTTATAGCTGTGAAGAACCTAGAGACTGTTCCCTGTGAAGAACTATTGGAGTATATGGAAAAAATAAATAAATAAGTATTTTTTTGAGAATCAAATAAATAAATAAGTAATCAAATAGCAATGGATAAGGTGGAATATAATGAGGACAAGGCACCAAAAAAAAAAGAAAAAAAAAAAAAAGAAAGGAAAGAGGAGAACGTGGAGACGTGTTGTGTGTAAAGATGAGGGTATTTGTGTAATTTACCACCCATATAATCTTTTTTCCTTAGTTTTCCTCCCAAATTGGGAAGACAAAATTTTGTGGGCCTAGAGGGAAAATTTTCCACACCATTTTATTTCCCACTTGTTTTCTTTCCTGAACCAAAAAAGAGAAAATTCCATTTTCTATCCTATTTTCCTCTCCTTCTTTTGCATCTTCCCTGTTTTCACCCCAATCAAACAAGTCCTTAGAGCAAGTATTTTTCTTGATCAAAAGAAAATGATTTCATTTTACTGAAACTTTCAACCAAACCAAATTCCCCAAAATAAGAAATACATTTTAAAAAAAAATTACGTCAAAACAAATGAACCATAGAAAAAAAAAATGCTAAAGTCCATGAATTGGCATATCAAATTGTAGGGTAAATTTTTTCAATTTTTGGTAAAAGGAAAATGATTAGAAAATTCTTGTGTCCACGCTACGCATCAGCCTTAGGCTGATTTCAAGTCATATCACTATGAGCTGGACAAATTTGTTTCAAATTTCAAAAAAAACACAGAAGACATGCATCATTCTTAAATCAAAAACTTCATGCACTAGTTTGACAAGATATTATTTAGTTTATTATAGATAGATTTTTATTTTTATTTTAGGTAGTCTATTACAACTAAATAAGTTTTCAATCCCGAACTCGCTTATTAAAAGCCTTCATGTAAAATGGGAAAAATTATCTAGTCGAACCTGTCCTTACTAGCAATGCTGAAAATAGAAGGCCTTAACAAAGCCTAGCCCTGGAATGAAATACATTTTTTTTTTTTTTAAGTTATCTGATGCATCATTGAAAACCAGTCAAAATTCTTTGTTTCCTCCATGATCTCTTGCTTGATTCGTTCTCATATTTTTTATATTTCCCTTCTCTGTGTATCACCTCTAATCCACCATTCGATGTTCTCTAGGTCAAAAATATAATTTAACCTCATACCTCTTACAATCCAAGCCTAGGGATGTTACACTAGAAAGTGTCATGTCAAATATGAAGTCTAGCTCCGAATATACTTATAGATATTCTCACTAACAAACTTTTCACTTAAAAAATGAAAAAAGAAAAAAAGAAGAGATCTTTTTATAACTCTCGCACATACCAATTAATGATAAATAGTGATAAATTATCTTCCTTTCACATAAAAGGATTTTTATACATTGTATCCCTATCATACCAATTGTAACTTGCTATTGCGTCATGATGCATGTGTTTTAAGTACCAAAGATTTTAATTAATAATTTCATCAATTTGGTTTGGAAATGTTAAAACACTCCTAACTATTGCTTGTAAGCCATTGAACCAGGTGCTAAAGCATGGGCGTCCTGTATTCATTGAGCAATAATGGTTGTAATTGTATAGCGGTAAACATATATATCTTTGGGACACCAATCAAGACTGTTAAGCCCATAAGTCCGCACAGTTGTTTATGTACCCGTTGAAGATCTCTTAGGTACTGCCTACTATGACATCTACTTCTTCGATTGGAACTTCAGGCTAAGGAGTTACTTAGAAGGCTGCCAAGATATCAATATCATTGGTTGAGAAAGTAATCCAAATACAAAATATATTAATTGGGAAATTCTTAACTTTTGTTTAAGAACTTAGATCGATGTTAAGGCCTAGGTCAATATTGTTAACATCACAAACAATAACAAAAATACCAAGACAGGGTGAATAATGATAAAATAATCCAGAAAAAATTAAGATTAAAAAAATTAAGCCATCTCTATATCTACTTATTTTCAACTCCCCAAGACAGTTTGTCACTTATTAAGCCCTTTCTAGTCTCTAGTGCCTAGGTCGTTTATATAGGTTAATCAATCTTTAGCAACAGTTAATGTGACCTTGTTCAGGGAGACAGGGACAGAACTAACTACCTTGTCACATGAGGAGGAATAGATTTTTTTTTTTTTTGGGGGGGGGGAGGAGGAGAGGAGCAGGGGTTCCTCTCCGTCCAAAACTTAGGGAGCTTCTTGTTTTGCCTTTTCAAATAAGCCAAAATGATAATATCCAAAAAGGTTGCTTATAATTTACTGTTGCACAAAAATTATTATCCTTTTTATACTTGTCCTCTCCCGTCCGCTTTTTAAGAACTGTGGTTCAAAGCTTAAGTTAAAGCAACTTGTTAAACAATCGAGGTATACATTCTAAAAAATAGGTTAACCAACTTTGTGGTTGTTCAAAAGAAATAATTTCTAGCATATCCCTTTGCTTCATTGAGACTTGAGAGTCACACGACAATAGTTCAAGAATCAAGTCAAAGCTAAGGCAATGCTCGTCAAACCAAAATTTTATAGGCGGAGCTTTATATTAAGAATGAACTTGAGCTTGAATTGATTTTCTTAGACTCTTACTATGTTTAGGGTGTGTTTGTTTGGAGGTGAAAAAGGTGGTTGAAAAATTTTGGAGAAAAAATGAGAAGAAATTTTTTTTTTGGAGTGTATTTAATTGGGTGAGAAGAAGAAAAATAAATTGTGGGGCCCAAGTGTTTTTTCTCTAGGCCTACCAAAATGTTTCCTCCTCAAAATAGAGAGAAAACTGAAAAAAGAAAATGAGGCTGTTTAATGGAAAAAAATGTTCTTATGCACTTGCACATGAGCTTTATCCGTACATTGCTCTTCCTCACTTTTTTTTTCTCTCTCTTGGACGTTGTCTCCTTTTATTTTTTTTCCTCCCTCCTAGACGTGCCTCTTCTTCTTCTTCTTCTTCCTTTTTTTTCTTCCCTCATTGCACGTTCTTTCCTTTTTATTTTATTTTATTTATTTAAGTGTACGTTGCTCATATATATATATATATATATATATTTGCTTTCTTTTGTGTTTTTTTTTTTTGGTCACTTTTTTTGTTTTAATTGGGCATCATTTTTAATAAGTATACATGAGTAAATTTATACAAACTCACTTTTTCCATACCTTTATTTTTTCACTCCCAACCAAACAAAAATGAGGAAAATAAAAATCTTTTCTATCCTCCCACTTTTCCATCCTCTCACCATTTTTTATCCTCACTTTTCCACTCTTCCAAATAAACGGGCCCTTAAAGTTAACTGAAAGGCTAATCTAATTGATTATACCACATTTATATTAGACATACTCACAATATATTTGCATAGTTGATGTGATTCCAATCTGACCACCAAAAAAGAAACAGAGGATGGTTTTGATGCATATGTGTGATTTGTGGTGAGTTGGGAACAATAATATATGGAAGACAAAAATACACTTTTAGTCCATATATTTTGAGCCTATTCTCATTTTGGTCCCTAATTTGATTTTATGCCTATGTCAGTCCCTGAAATCAGAAAATCATTTCCGTCTTGGTCCCTGCCGTAATCTTAGAAATGGAAAAAGTATACGTGGCAAACAGAATGCACAGTTGGCACAGTAAATGCTAACATGGCTAATAAAATAAAATAAAATATATATTTAGCATTTTTTAAATGCTACATCAATATTTAAATTAATAAAAAAAGCCAACTCAGAAAATTTAAACCAAAAATAAAATAAATTAAAATTAGTTTTTTTTTTTGGGTCAGAAATCACATTTTCGTCCCTACATTTTTAGGAGATTCCCACTTTGGTCCCTAAATTTTATTTTTACCGCTTTTAGTCCATATCCTGAAAAACGTTTCCTATTTTGGTCCATGTTGTTATATCAGAGACGGAAAATGCACACATGGCAAACGTCAGAATTAAAAAATATTAAAATAATGTCCAAAATATTAAAATAAGGTTGGCATTGGAATCAATAGGCTGATCAAACTTAGCAAGCCAGAGCTTCCCGCTCACTGAGCAGATCAGTGGCATCGTTGGTGACGTAATCGTAGGTCAAGCAACATCCGCACACATGAGTCCTCGTTAGCATCGTGGTGGTGAAACTTCCCTGTGACTTCACATCGAAGAGCGAGCCAAAGTAGAGCAGATTTAAAAGATCCTCCACAAGGCCAAGGTCAGATTCGTCATTCCGGTTCTGCTCATCGGAGGAGGAGGCGGTGGATTTGTAATTGTTGTTGTTGTTGTTGTCATCGTGGTTGTGGTTATTATAGGTTTTGGTGTCGTTGGTGGTGGAATCGGAGGGGGAGAGGTGGAGGCGTTGAGTGGAGAGAGAGAGCTCTTCGGCAACAGCTTAGGCAAGAGGCTGGTGGAGTTTGTCGAGCTCATCGATGAGAGCTAAGACGATGGGTTTCAAGCAGAGGACTTCTTCTTGCTCCTTGTTGATCGGTTTGCCTTGAGCGATGGCTTCTTCCATCTGAGTTATGTGGTTGAGCTTTTTGCACAGCGTGCGGAGGCACTTGTTGATTAGGTTCTGGACATTATTTTAATATTTTTTTAATTTCGCTGTTTGTCACGTGTGCATTTTTTGTCTCTGATATAACAGTAGGGACTAAAACGGGAAGTGTTTTTCAGGATAGGGACTAAAAGCGATAAAAATAAAATCTAGGGACCAAAGTGAAAATCACCTGAAAATGTAGGGACGAAAATGTGATTTCTACCTATTTTTTTTTTCTTTCATTATTTTTTCCGTAAGAACATGTTCTTGCCAAATCCAAGAAATAAACCCAGCAGCCAAACCAATCTCTAGCAAACCTCAACTCCAAATCCAGCAACCAAAATCTAATCTCCACCAAATCCAGAAAAACAAGAAATAAATGAAAGAAACCAAACCAAATCATAAGTAAACCGAATAAATAAACCCATAAAACAGTAACTAACTCAATCTCCAGCAAACCTATAAACCCAGAATTTTTCTTGGGAAACAAACACACAAAAAATACATAAAAACAAACAACTCCACGTTCTCTCCAAAAACCAAAAACACAAACAAACCCAGAACAAGAGTAAGGATACCCAGCACACTTCACGTTCTCACAATCAAACCCACCACTGCCATCAACTAAGAGCAAGTCGAACCCAACACAAACAAACCCAGAACAAGAGCAAACCCAGGGATCAAAACAGAACAGATCAAAGTCAGACCACCAATCTGCAATCCATATGAATAGATCAGACCACCAATCACCACCATTGCCACCGATCAGTCACCAATGGGCACATCAAGCCACCGCAACCCACGCCAACAACAAACCCAACCAATGATCCACCCCCACCACCACCGGATCAACCACCACTTCACAACCACTACACCGATTTGAGCCCATCTCTTTCTCTAAACCCAGATCAAAGCTAGATCCCAAAGAAAAAGCTGAAAGAGAGAGATCTTGTCTGAGAAAACGAAGATCGGTCAGACCGTTTGGATCTTTGGTTTCGTTAATGGGTTTTGAAAATTGGTCACCACAGGCAGTGGCGGCGCCACGTACAACTCAGGGTGTTCCCAGGAACACCCTGAACTGAAAAAAAAATTAAAAAAAAAATTTATATTTAAGCTGTATTAGGAACACCCTGATCACAAAATTAGGAACACCCTTAGTCACAAAATTAGAAACATCCTCAAATTAAAAAAAAAAAAAAAAAAATTTATCTGTTCTGCTTTCAAGCAAAAAAAAAAAAAAAAAAAAAAAGCCCAAAAAAAATTGAACTACAATCTGAAAAAAAAAAAAAAAAAAAAAATTGTAACCGAGCCAAGCCCACGGTAAACCAAGCCCAATAGATTACAGAGGTAACAAACCGACCCACGGATTCTCAAAAAAAAAAAAAAAACCAATGCAAAGAATCAGAAATCAAACCCTTACCCACGGTCACGTCGCTGGCAGAGAAAACCAAGCCCTAATACAGTCAGTCTATAAAGACCAGAAGCAAAACAAACTCCAATACAGAGGAGGTGTTTTAGTGTTTATCAAAAAAAAAAAAAAAAAAAAAAACCCCAATACAGAGCAAACCAAAGGTCCAAAACCAAACCCACGGTCACGTCGACGCCATCGCCGTAGATCGATCGCAGATCGCTCGCAAGTCACGTCGTCGTAGCCGTCGCTCGCTCGCCCCTCATCGCAGATCGCAGATCGCTCTGCTCCGATGCTCGCCGCTCGCAGCTCGGTGCTCGCCGCTCGCCGCTCGGTGCTCGCCGCTCGCCGCTCGGTGCTCACCGCTCGCCGCTCGGTGCTCGCCGCTCGCCGCTCGGTGCTCCCTCCCTCAAGGTATTTCTCTCTTTTTCTCTCTGAATCTCTCTCAGTCTCTCAGTCTCTCTCTCTCTTTATCTCACTGAAATGAAAGTAATGAATGGTTCTCTCTCTTTTTTCTTTAATATCTAACTTTACTCAGTATCTCTCTCTCTTTTGAATTCTCTAATTGGCTGGCCGAATTACCCCTATTTATATTTTGCTTTTTATTTGTTTTTTGTTTCTTTGAATTTGGCTGTATCTTATCTGTTGGTGTTGGTTTTGGTGCTGCTGTTGGTGAAATATTGGTGGTCTCTTAGTATAATGTGTACTGTGTATTGTGATTGTGAAATTTTATTATGATTGTGAAATTTTTTTTATTGGCAGGCTATTGTGATTAGGGCATTAGAGCATCCACACCAGTGGATCTATATTTTTAGCTTTTTAGCTATACAAAAAGTCACTTTATCTATTTTAGCTCCACACATACTACAGCAGTGGATCTATTTTAGCTTCTAACCCAATAAAATAATATAAATATCCCAATAAAATAATATAACTATTACAATAAAATAATATATCTCACTAAAAAAAAACCTCCACACAATCATCCACAACCACCTCCATCATCAGCCACACCCACAACCACCACCACCACCACCACCACCACCGGCCACAACCACCATCTACTTTGACAATCACAACAGAACACAGAAAAAAAAAAAAAAAAAAAAAAAAAAAAAAAAAAAAAAAAAAAAAAAAAAAAAAAAAAAAAAAAAAACAAAACCATAACCACATTCACAAATTCCACAAACACGATTTCTATTCTCAATTCATTGAATCAATCACTTCTAAACAACGATTCCAAGCACCGAGCTCCCGGCCTGAGCTGTGGGACCCAGATTCTTGATCTTAACCGTGGCGGAGGAGCTCAGATTCTCCGTCTTGATCTGCGTGTTTCGAGCTGAGCCGAATCAGAGCCTCCACCTGCGTTGGCGGCGTCGAGGCGAGCTGTGGTGAAGGTGCGAATGGAGGAGTCGTCTTCATCGGAGTTTCAGTGTTTGCAACGTCGGGGGCTTCCTCGTCGGAATCGTCGTTAGAATCAATGTGGGCGATGGGGCTTGGGGTGGGTCGACGAGCTGAGTCGGCGGAACAGATCGGCGATGAGGGAGTTGGCCGGCGAGCTGAGGGATGAGGGAGATGAGGGAGCTGGCCGGCGAGAAAGAGAAAAAAAAATTGAGGAAGAAAGAAGAAAGAGAGAAGCCGGAGAGAGAGAGAGAGAGAGAGAGAGAGAGAGAGAGAGAGAGAAAATAGGAAATGTATATTTAATTGGAGAGGAGAGAGAATTGTAATAAAAAAGTATTTTTTTTTTACCTGTGAGCTACAGTGCACATCTAAAAATAGATGTGCACTGTAGCTGAGGAGCTAAATCTTTTAGATTTAGCTCTATTGCTGCATTGTGTTTTTTGTGATAAAAAGCTAAAAAAATACCATTATACCTATATAGCTCCACTGCTGCAAATGCTCTTAGGCTTGTGCTTGTTTGTTGAGTGGGAGGAGTAGATGGGCTGATGGGCTGGCCCACTGGGGTCAGGTAAACAATAATTAAAACAGTGTAATGTGCTGCACATTATACTGCTTTAATTATTGTGCTACACATGAAATGTGTAATGTGCACAAGGGGCTAAATAATATAACAAATTAAAGCAGTATAATTAATGACAAACAAATTAAAGCAATATAATTTATTGTTACGCTAAACAACAATAATTAAAGTTGTATAATTAAATTAACCAATATATTATAAAAGACAAATAAATTAAATTATGTTAGGCTAAATAACAATTAATAATTTTATAATTAATGAAACAACAAATTTTATAATTATAGTTTATAAAAGATAAGCAAATTAATGAAACAACTAAACAACAATAATTAATAATTTTATTAATATTTCAAATGAACTTATAGTTTATTATACGGTTACATTTGTTCATTTCTTTTCTTTTCATTTTTTTTTTTCCTTTTAAGGTTTTTCGGTGTACAGAATGCAAATTTGTTTTGGTTTTAAGAACATTTTTTTTTTAAGCACAAGCTTCATGCCGGCCAAATCTTAAATTTCGGCCGGTATTTACCGAAACGTTCCAAAACACTTGAAATAGACCGAAATGACCCAAAATTTTTTCAAAGTAAAATAGGAACACCCTGGACAAAATTCCTAGAGTCGCCACTGACCACAGGTCCACAGCTCCCAGTATAGTTTTTGATCCCAGAGTTTTTGTGAATGGGTTTATTATTTGGATGTGGGAACCAAGTTTATTTGATGCTAGAGTTTTTGTTAATGGGTTTTATGCATGGCTTGTTATCTTCAGATTTCAAAGTTTATTTTTTAATAATATATTTTATTTTAATTAAATTATTATTTTTAATTAGATTAATGTTTATTTTAAAATTTTAAATTATTTTAATTTTCTGAGCTGGTTTTTTTTTTTATTTTTTTTTATTAATTTAAATGTTGACACGGCATTTAAAAAATGCCAAATATAATTTACTATCTTAACAATGCATTCCGTTTGCCACATATGTTTTTTCCATTACTGAGATGGCGGTAAGGACCAAAATAGAAATGATTTTCTGATTTCAGGGACTAGGGTAGGCGTGAAATCAAATTAGAGACCAAAATGAAAATAGATTCAAAATGTAGGGACTAAAAATGTATTTTTGCCTATATAAAAATGCTGAACCTACAATTTTTTTTTAATACAAATTACTAATGTGATAAGTAATTATTGGTAAGTAAAAAAATTATTTAAGTAATTGACCTAGATAAAAAATAATAAAAAAAATTTACTGACTCAACGGTATGTAAAAATATTAAAAAAAAGAAAAAGAAAAAGAGGTTGTTGTAGCATTACTCCAATAATATATGTTTTTTTTTTTTTTTTTAATGATCAAAAGAGGGGCGGGAGCGACTATATGTGACCTACTCTCCATGGCGTGACCTAATAAAGGCACTTCCGCAAAGAAATGTTAGATTAAGTTATAGCTACTATGACTAGGGTGCCATAGATCTCATCCTAGCACCCCAAGAGAGTCAGCAGATGAGATACAATGCAAATTAAGAACCCACTCCCCACTTGGTAGTTGGTACCCACTACAACTCAAATGAGAGACCTTGTGCTTGCATGCGGGGTCTCACCCACTGGGCCACCCCTCTTGGGGCAATAATATATGTACTAGTATCCGTGCTGATCACTCCTGAACATACACATGGCACCATAAAATTCTATTATAGTAGACAGCGGCTGATATAATCACATGGCAAAGTTTGTATAGAATAAGACACGCGTTGTCGTAAATGGCAAGAAGCACCCGTCTTGACATGATTTGCGGAGAACAGATGCCCTTAGAAATGATTAAGTACCCTACTCCCATGCTTTTTTCCTATCTTTAATGTAATTATTGACGTTCACGTGATAAAAAAAACATAATGCTTTTTTTTTTTTTTTCTTAGATTATCCTATCTTCTTTTCTTACCATAAAAGAAAAGCTCAGCCATAAACCTATACAGTCATATATGGTATCCAGTATTCACAAACGGGTTATGTGCTAATTATGTTTTCAAAGTTAAAAGGAAGGCAATCAAATTACACGTATCAGTTAATTTCTTGTTCAATATATTGACTTTATTCTTATCTTTAATGTGCTTAAATATTCTTGATTTAATTCCATATGCTCTTATATATCTACCATTTTGTGATTTATATTTCCTTATTAGAAAATAGACTCATTACCTTCGCATGGCCCCCCATGGTAAGTTGTTTTCAGGGAATTGACTTATATGTCTCTACCTCCGGACCCTTCCATGTTCAATGAGTGGGGAAAGTCTAACATATGTCAGAGAAACTTATTCCAGTGACAGAAACGTCATAGCAGTGATCAGCTCCATTGTATAAACGAAAATTAACAAAGTGAAAACAAATTTCTTCTTCATGATAGTAAAAGTGACAGAAACATATTTCATTATATCCTTCAGAAGGTATGCATATATATTTGGTTACTACCACATACACTCTTTTTTTTTGAAAGGTACTACCACCACATACACTCCTGATAAGGAACAACATAATCATAATTAGTAACTAATGAAACCACTTAAAAAGGACGTTCGCCTTCATAATTACCCGGAGGATCATAGCTGCAAATGACGAACATCCACCCATTGTGGCACTTGACTCTAGCACACCCAAGATGAACCGAATCACGCCAAACAACCTGAGTATAGTGCAGGCACTCACCACCGACACATTGGTTGGACTTGTGGTTATAGTAAGGCTTCTCTGCTATCCACAAATTCACTGCATCCACTCCGTTTAAGTTATCATAACCTTCAGCAAGATTTTCTCCATAGGGCCCTTCTGAATGTTCCAAGTTGCAGTCTCCCGATCTCTTATTAGCATAATTTTGAGCATAGGCTGCAATTGTGTAGTTCCATCTAATTGGACCAACACCAACTTTGGCACGAGCTGCATTGTGTGCATTGACAAAGTCTTGGTGGGAGCTTTGGGCTAGGGAGACATGAAGTAGGGCCAACCCCAAGAAGCATATGGCTAGAAAATACTTGATAAACCCCATTTTATCTCTGTGCAAGGGAGAGCTAGTTTTTAGTCTTCTGGTTCTGAATGAAGATGGGATATGTGATTGAGGTATTTATAGGCAAGAGCGGTAATCATTACGTTATAGCTCAAGCGGGGTGCCTAATAAACACAAGCATTTGGGTCAGGTTTCTTATTTTGGGTAAAAAATAGTTCACCACACCTATTATACATACTTTTACACACCCCCAAACTACACGTAAATGGTGAGAGAGCGTGCATAATAAACACTAAAATGCTTTCTTATATTTAGGCAAACACTATTTCTTCCCAAACTATTTTTTTACTATTTTTGTGTCATTGTAACTAAAATAAAAAAGAAAAATGCTATATTCGCAACAGTTTCATAATACTTTTACAACAAATTAAATTATATTTAACAGATTATTATGGATTATTATTAATAGAAAAGAAAGTAATTTCAGTAGTAGATTTAAATTTTAATCAATGATATCTTACAGCTTATGATTTATTGTGAAATTGTTGTGAACGTAACACTTCTCAATAAATTAAAAAAAAAATGTTTTGGAAATAGAGAAATAAAAAAATTAAATAATTAAAATAATGCCTAGAATAGAAAATTTGATATGAGTTTCAAAAAGAGATTAGGTAGTAGATTATTATTCTAAAATATGGAGAAAAATAGGAATATGATGTTTTTTTTTTTTTTTTTGAGAAACAATAGGAATATGATGTGAATGCTCTCTATAATTATTATTCAAAAATAAATAATATACAAAAATCATAGTTATTAAATCTGGATTGGCCATGATCCATTACCTAAACCGTTTTGAATCATCAATTATTATTATTTTTTAAATGTTTTTTTTAATGGTATATTACTATATTATATGGTCAAACCCAATTAAACCATGGTACCCGCATTTCTTTCTCTCTTTCTATTTTCCTTTTCCTTTTTGGAACCATCCGTATTTTCTATATACGGAAAGATGCTATATTAAAGAAGAGATCCCCGAATACAATTTCCATTATTCAATGAATATTATTTCTATAAAAGCATCTCTTAATTTATATAAAGTGGAGTACTAAAAAACCTATGAATTTTCAAAATGATTTTATTTTATTTCATTTAATGTTTTTAACTTTTTTATATATAATTTTCTTTGAATATAGTGAATTATTTCTACTTCTATTTGTATTAACATTCCCCATATATGTCTATTTTTTCACTTCAAATTTTAATTATATATTTTATCAATAAGATAATTACATATTTATGACTTATCATTTAAATATTTATTTGAATATTTAATTTAAATATTTATATAAAAACTTAAAGATCTGGTCATTTAATCTTTTTACATTAAAAAAAAAAAGATTGCATTAAGTATGAAATTACGTACTTAATCTTTAATTTCTCTTATATATTTTTTAAAATTTATCTATCAAATTTTAAGCCTTTAAGAGTTTTTGTATTTTAGAAAATATTATTAATTTCTATTAAATTTTAATTGAAGATACAGTTCCGTCAATAACCCTATCGTTAAACAAGTGGGTAAATTACATACCAAATCAAGTGCTAAAGCTGTTTGATAATTACGTTGTGTAGTATCCAACAATCCAAATCTATTTGATAATTATGTTGTGGAGTATCCAACAATCCAAATCTATTTGATAATTATGTTGTGGAGTCTCCAACAATCCATTTAGAGATAGAGAGGTTTCCAAAACGTGTGTAGTCTGCCATGCATGCATCTATGCAAATGAAACAATAAATGGTTTACCACATTATCAAACATTTCTCTGAAATATAGATCCTTTATTTATATATATATATATATATATATATATAACACTTTGCAATCTATATCACTTGATACTAGGACGGAGCTAGAACTTGAGTTAGGGATGGCTCTACTACTAACTGCGTGTAACGACTCTGGTCTTCAACTCTACTGCTTAATCATTGTAGGTTTTTTGTGTGTGTGTTGTGTGCATGCTAGATAAGGAAAAAAAAAATTAATTTTGTTTAAATTTTTTTAAAGAGTTGGGTAGTTTATTTTGGATAAAATAGATTGGTCGTTTTTTTTTTTTTTTTTTTTTTTTTTTTTTTAAGCTTTACTATTGGTAATTCTTGTTGGGCTTGTATATTTTGTTTTAGATTTAGATCTATTAAATTTTTTTATGGCCTTTGAAATGAGGAAAATGCTAGAGTTACAAACTCTTTTACAAATTGCTTATGTGGTAAATGATTATTAGTAAGTAAAAATGTGATGCAAGTAATGGGCCTATATGTGAACTAATAAGAGTTTGCTACCTCAATAGTTAGTAAAAATGTTGTATAAAAGTTTGTGACTATAGCATTACTCTTAAAAGAAACTATGATATTGTTAAGGGGTAAAGTGTAATTTTATAGGAAAAAAAATTGCTTAAATTAAAACCTATATTTATACTAATATTAAAAAAAAAAAAAAAAAATTGTTGGTGCCATTGCCCCCAAGTCCATATCTAAATCCGTCCAAATCCATATCTAAATCCGTCCATGCTTGGTACTAGCAAGAACTTCTCATGTGACAGAAGGGCCAGTATCGATCGGTTCACAAAATGGAAAGCTATAGTGGCTTTCTATATGGAACTTGATTTGTTCTTATCGAATAAATTATACAAGCGAAAATTAATATTCATTCTAAATTTTTTTAAGAAGAAAATTTATGTACTTGGCGAAAAAAATTTCATTGTAGATTTTCTTTTTAATGGTCAATATTCCCGCCTCTATATTCTATAATTTCTAGTTCAACTAGCATGAGAATCTCGTTGCAATGATTAAGTTACTTTATTTTCCATCAATCTATATATAGTCCATTTGGAGAGAGCTCAATCATCGCCACAAGTAAGCCCAACATCAAAGTTTCAAATTGAAGTAATCTCTTTGAATAATATATGATAAGGTTAGTCCCAACTTCTTTTAATTCTATAATATTTTGCTAGGTCAGTTCTAAACTTCAAAATTCAGAGAGAAAGAGAAGTCAGCAATTTCAGCTGCGCAACCTAAGGTCATTTTCCTAACAGTATTCTCGTGAACATAAATACATGTACATTCCCCTATCATGTGATATTTAATTAAAACAAATTAACATTGATAAGCTATATTAATTTATTATTGAGGGCGCCAACATTTCACGGATTATTATCACCATGACTTTAGGCACCATGTTACTATCTTATATTAGACTTACATTCTTTATCAGAAAGTTAAGAAATTTGGAAACAAATGCTTGGAACATACCCTCTTTTTTATGATTGATCATTCACCTTAGGAAGGAATAACCTAAGACTCTAGGAACATGCCTCTTTTTCATGCTTGATTTCCAAGCATAAAATTGTTTTGATAGACTAATCAGATTAGGGAGGAATGACCCAATAATATATTTGAGTACCTGGGCATTGCGTGGTCCAAAGTTCAAACGACCTAGCTTTTTAAGTTTTAACCATTATTTGTTGAAACTTGTGTTAGGACTTTGAGTGACATGTAGGAACTCACAGGATCCGGATCAGCGGGAGGTTTTCAGGAAATAGATTGACCGCAAAATCAGCCATCGATGGTAGGAAAGGAGTTCTACCATCTCAATATCTCTTTTCATTCCTTTCAAAATGTCTACGGATTTGAAATCCTCTACAAAAGTATCTTATCATAGTGTTTTAAAAATTTTAATTATTCATTTATAGTTAAGAATTTTGTTACAATTAAGGGCCTTATTGTTGAATTGTCATTTTCTCATGCACAAAGTGATTGGAGGTTTAGGAAGAAGAAAGGGTTTGAGTTGAGATTAGCAACATATTGTAATTATCTCTAAAAAAATAATTTGCTACATTGTTAAAACATGGTACTAAGTTTGACATGATTAATCATTATTAAATGGACGGTTTAAATTTTTACAATGTCAATGTTTAAAAAAAATATAAATGGATTTCAATTTTAAATTTATTTTATTTTAAAATTCTTGAAACTTTTTGAAATAAAATTTTGGTTGAAAGAATTTGCAATTTCTTGAAACATAGCTAATAGAGTTTTATCTAAACTAAACTATAATTGGAGTATAATTTAAAATTTCTAGAAATATGACTAATAGGATTTTCTTTTATAATAATAAAAAAAAAAAAAACTAAAAGTATGTTTCGTAACTGTTTTTTGCCCTTATTTTTTGTTTCCAAAAACAATTTTATATTTTTGAGACTAAAAAACTTGTTTGACAATCCAAAATATAAAGAAAACAAAAATTAATCTCAAAATTCAATTTATGAAGGAAATTGAAAATATATAAAAGGCTGTTTTCAGTTTTTAATTTACAAAAGTTAATGAAAACATGCATTTAATTTAATGAATCTATCTCATTTAATGAATTAGCATTAGAGTTCAAATTATAGTAATAACATATTTTAGTATTTTCTTCTCTTTTTTTTTTTTTTCAAAAAACTATCTTTTTTAATTTCAATCAACTAAACATGTTTTTTACTTCAAAAATACAAGAAAATTGATTTTTCTTTATATTCCTAAAAATAAAGTTTTGAAAATAGAAAACAAATTTATATAAAGTTTTTTTTTTTTTTTTGATCTGATAATTTATATAAATTTATTGTGAAGAACCGTGTAAACTTTCAAAATATATAGTTTAAATTATTTCCATTTCATAGTAAAAAAAAAAAAAGAACTATTTCCATTTCTAAATTTTAAATATTTCTCATAATAGTTTTATTTTAAATGAATTATCTCTATAAGATAATTCCATACTTTTTTGGCTAGATTCCATATTTTTTAGGGATTATTATTCAGATATTTATTTAAATATTTACTCTATATCATATCATAGCATATAGTATTATATAAAAATTTGGACTTATAGCTCATGGCCACGTCAAGTGGCTATCTTCTCCTTGTGACAAACGTTACATTCTCATTAATTAAGATGATTTACAAATAAAAGTCTATTAGCTAAGTTTTAAGAAATTAAAAATTCTACTTCAACAAAATTATATTTTAAAAAATTTTGAATTTTTTTAAAATAAAATGTAAAATATATTATAGTTATTTTGAATCTTTGATCATATATCATAATAATTTTTTATTTCAATATAATGAAATTTACACATTAAATGTTTTCCTTACGCCATGTAGGTGAAAATATATTTGTATTTCAATAGTTTAATCTAAATGAAAATCTACTAAATTCTTAATAATATTTTTAAAATATATATTTCTTTTATATAGAGTTTTTAATTAATTCATGTGTTTCACAAGCATACTACTAGTATTTATATTTAAAAACTTAAAGCTTTGATCGTTGAAATTTTTTGTTTGCAAAAGTATTTGTTGAGCCGGTTATGTTTACTGCATACAAAGAATGCATAATAATTACAGACTCTTGTAGATCATGCTAGCCAACACCTCCTGATATTTCTATTGAAAACATTAAATTCTTCATCCCCTAACTATTAAATTGTCAAAAAGAAATCTCAATAATAATATAAACAATAGAGTTTCTCTGACCTAGAGTCTTGGCGGCGCCAAACTCCTCGTCAGTAGAATTTTGTTCCTTCCATAGGAATTAGTTCCCTTACGCAACAACGTTGTGTATAGGGCTTGTGGGAATTCTTTCGTGGGACCAGGGAAACAGTGTGTATTATGGATTCCTTAACTAGAGAATGGAATCGCTTGTCTCTTTCTGAACAAGAGGGGGATACGTTTGACTTTGAAAACAAAAACATCAAACCAGGAAGTATGCTAGCGGCTAAGTTCTTCACTAAGAGAGCCCTCAGTATTGAAGTTGTGGCTCGGACTCTTCGACCATTGTGGAAAACAAAACATGAGTTTCGCATGAAAGATCTGGGGAACCATCTAATTCTTTTTACGTTTGAAGACGAGTTGGATGCTGAGAAAATTCTATTTAGAGCACCATGGAGCTTTGACAAATATTTGGTTGCTCTCTGTCTATACGAAACCGACCAGTCTCTAAAGGAGCTTCGCTTTGATACGGCGGAGTTTTGGATTCAAGTGCATGACCTTCCTGCGAGACGAATGACGGTTGATGCGGCAGAAGGTATATGTCAAACATTAGGACGCGTAATCCACTGCAGCGATGAGGAGGAAACGGATGGAGGGGAGTTCATGAGAGTGCGCGTGGAATTGGATATCACAAAACTGCTCAGCCGTGGACGGAGAGTGCGGTTTGGCCCAGACAGTGATGGGTGGGTTTCGTTTCGGTATGAGCGACTCCCAATATTCTGCTACTGGTGTGGGAGGTTAACGCATGTTGCAAAGGAGTCTGACGTCTGGATTCGTAGTAAAGGGACGTTACATGCCCAGCAACAGCAGTTCGGAGACTGGATGCGTGCGCCTCAGATGAGTATGTCCAAGCAGAAGATAATATCGGTGGCTGGGTAGGAGGCTCGGAGAACGGGTAGTGTTGTGGAAAAGAATGGTTTCGCTACTACTCTGGCGACGGTGACTGACAGCTCGGTGATGATGACTAGGACGGATGGTAACACGAGAAAGGAAAGTACGAATCCCAAGGAATATTCGAATTCGAATGATAAGGCGAAGATCATGGACATACTTACTGACAAGGAGAAGTTTAAGGCGCACATCCAGGAAATTGATGATGCGATCTTTAATGGCACTGATATTTCTTCGGTTACAAATGCTAATAATGCTGATCGTGATTGTAGGAATAAAGGAAAAACTGACAACACGTTGCTAGTGAGGAGAAGTGACGGACCAAACGTGGAAGGGACTTTGGACCATGGACCACAAGATATGGGCTGCTTGGGTAATGGGCCTAATGGGCCTATCACTAATAACCCAGCTCCTAGAACCTGGAAAAGAATCACAACTGGGCCAAAAATTATTAATCCAATTCCGGAGGAGGCACATGCAGGAACTAAACGTGGAGCACATGACCATGCAAGCACCGACCTGGTAACTACATCAAAGAAGAAAAAAAATGGAAGCTGAGGTGGTGGAAGTGAGTAAGATGTTGGCTATGGAGTTTATTGAAACGGCGGTGGCTGTGAGGCAGCACCGCCGAGATCAATGAATGCTTTAAGTTGGAACTATCGGGGGCTTGGGAACCTCCGAATAGTTCGACAACTCCAAGAGGTAATTGCCTCTGAAGATCCCAGTTTAGTTTTCCTCATGGAAGCTAAGCTATCCAAGGAAGAGACGACTAAGAAGAAGCGTACTTTTGGATTTACAGAAGGGCTGGTAGTGGCTAGCAATGGAAGTAAATGGGGGTTGGTCTTACTATGGAAGAAGGAATTAATGGTGGATGTCCAAACATTTGGACCGTGGCATATAGATGCAGAGGTGGGAGGGGTTGATGGAACAGGGAAGTGGAGTTTCACGGGATTTTACGAGCAACCGAAAACGGGTAGGAGAGAGGAGACTTGGCATATTCTAGAGAGACTAGGGAGCTTAAACCATCTTCCCTGGCTATGTATGGGGGACTTTAACGAGATCGTTAGTGATGCTGAGAAACTTGGGGGTAATCTGAGGTCACCTAAATAGATGGAAAGATTTCGGGATGCCATTAACAGATGCCGATTCAGAGACTTGGGTTATGTGGGCCCACGTTTTACCTGGAACAAAATTTTTGCAAATGGAGATAGTTGGTGGATTCGACTAGACTGGGCATTGGCCACGTCGGACTGGTTTTTAAAATTTGCAAATGCGAAGTTATACCATTTGTCGACCATTACGTCAGATCACTGCATATTAGCTCTTCGGTGGAATCAAGGAGAGAAACGACGACATAGAGGTGGGAAGCCATTTAGGTTTGAAGCTATGTGGCTTCGTGATCCAAGGTGTGCGGAGGTTATAAGTGATGCGTGGGAGTTTGGCCTTGGTGTCCCTACGGGTCATCCACTTCAGAACTGTATTTCCTCATGTAATGCTCGCCTTACTCAATGGAATAAAAAAGAATTTGGTTATGTTGGCAACCGGATCAAATCACTTTGAAATAGGCTCCAAGCACTGGAAACCGCCCCGGAGCATAATATGGAAACCATCCGGCAGGTCAGGCAGTCTCTAAACTCTTGGTTGGATATAGAAGAGGTCATGTGGAAACAACGATCTCGGAATATTTATCTGAAGGAAGGGGATCACAATACTAGCTTCTTCCATACCAATGCGTCGAACAGGAAGCAGCGGAATTGGATTCAGGGACTAGAGGATGAGAATGGGCTATGGCAGGAGGGTATGGATGAGATTGAGTATGTAGCTACGCAGTATTTCTCCACATTGTTTACTTCCACTCAGCCGGGAGATATGACAGAGCTTTTAAATGCAATCACACCTACAGTAACGGATGCAATGAACCTGATGTTAACCAGAGATTTTCAGGCCTCAGAAGTTGCCTTAGCACTGAAACAAATGCACCCTAATACTGCACCAGGACTGGATGGCTTGCCACCTCTTTTCTATCAGAAATTCTGGTCACTCACAAGCACCTGTGACACTCAAGCTGCGCTGGACTTCCTGAATCATGGTATTGTTCCTCCTAACTATAATGACACACAGATTGTTCTTATTCCTAAAGTCCAAAACCCTAGAAAAATTACTGAATACAGGCCAATTAGTTTATGTAATGTGGCCTACAAGATAGCCCCTAAAGCAGTTGCTAATAGGTTGAAAAGTGTTTTATCAACAATTGTCAGTGAAAATCAGAGTGCTTTTACCAAGGGGCGTTTTATAACTGATAATGTGTTAGTTGCATTTGAAACCATGCATCATATTAGCCAAAAGAAGTCAGGGAGGGTGGGGGAGATGGCTCTAAAATTGGACATGAGCAAAGCTTATGATAGGGTAGAATGGACTTGCTTGGAGAACATTATGAGGAAAATGGGCGTTCATCAGAAAATGGTTGAAGTGATTATGAGGTGTATAACTACTGTCACATATTCTATCCGTATTAATGGGCAAACCTAAGGTAGAATAATCCCTTCTAGAGGCCTTCGCCAAGGGGACCCATTATCTCCTTATCTGTTTCTATTTTGTGCAGAGGGTCTTTCAGCACTTCTTCATCGGGCAACAGAAAGGCAAAATATTAATGGTGTAGCTGTTTGTCGGAGAGCCCGAAGAATTTCCCACTTGTTCTTTGCTGATGGTAGCTTGGTTTTTTGTTGAGTATCATTGGAAGAATGTAATGAGCTACAGCGTATTTTCACTGTCTATGAAGCTGCCTCCGGTCAGCAACTCAATAAAGCCAAAACTACCCTATTCTTCAGTAAAAATACTCCACGGGCAATACAGGAGGAAATAAAATCTAGATTGGGAGCTCAAGTCATACGCCAGCATGAAAAATATCTGGGACTACCTTCGTTGGTTGGGAGATCCAAAAAGAACACTTTCCATGATCTAAAAGACAAACTGGGCAAAAAACTTTCGGGGTGGAAGGAAAAACTTCTATCGAATGCGGGCAAAGAAATTTTAATAAAAGCAGTTGGCCAAGCAATTCCTTCTTATACTATGAGTTGCTTCAAACTCCCAGATTCCTTATGTGATGAGCTTGCTGGTATGGTCAGCAAATTTTGGTGGGGACAAAATAATGGGGTTGACAAAATGGCTTGGCTTAGCTGGGAGAAGATGTGCACTCCTAAGGAGACGGGCGGTATGGGTTTTAGGGACCTCATGGCATTTAATGTGGCTTTACTAGCCAAACAGGGATGACGCCTTCAAACTTCTACAAATTCACTATTCTACCGTGTCTTCCATGCTAGATATTTTCCACATGGAGACTTTCTCTCAGCTACTGTGGGGACAAGACCATTATATGCCTGGAGAAGTATAATTGCTGCACAACAGATAGTTCGGAAAGGGAGCCGTTGGAGGATAGGAAATGGAGCCAAAGTTCGAATATGGGGAGACCGCTGGCTTCCTTTGTCTTCCACTTTTAAAGCTGTCACACCATGCCCGAGTGGTGGTGATGAATCATTAGTGGCTTCGTTAATCGATTACCAGAAAGGAGAATGGAACTTGGAAGCCCTACAACGAACACTCATGGCCAAGGATATTGAATCGACTCTCTCCATTGCACTGAGCCCGACTTTGCTTGACGATAGCCTCATCTGGGCGTTGACTTCTTTAGGGAAGTTCACGGTGAAGTCAGCCTATAGATTGGCACTTGATGAGAGAGCTGGTAACAACGCTGAGGAGAGCTAAAACTCAACACGAATGAAGGAGTTTTGGAAGTTTATTTGGCACTTGAATGTCCCTAATAAGATTCGAAACTTCACGTGGCGTGCATGCCGGAATATCCTACCCACAAAGGATAACCTCTTTCGGCGAAGGATAACGGCAGATAATACCTGTGAGGTATGTGGAAGCTTTGAAGAAACAACAGGCCATGCACTTTGGCACTGTCACCGTGCGAAGGAAGTGTGGAAGGAAGCAAGCTTGGATACGGATAAGGTGATGGACAAATGCCCGGAATTCTTGGACTTATTGTGGTATGCTCGAAACGTGAAGCAGTGGCCGGAGGAGGACGTGGGTCTGATGGTAATGACGGCATGGGGCATTTGGACGAACCGGAATGAGGTGCGCCACAGGAAGAGCAGAAAACCAGCATCTGTTCTCGTTCGGTGGACAAAAGAGCTCCTGGAGAACTTTGTGATGGCTAATCATTCCACATGGCCATTCAAAGATCCCGTGGAAGCAACGTGGCAACCTCCCAAGCCTCCGTGGTACAAAGCCAACATGGACGGTGCAGTTTTTTCTCAGCAGAAAGAAGCCAGGATCAGGGTGGTGATATGGGACCATCACGGGGAGGTGGTGGCAGCACTTAGCAAGAAGATAAAGGCTCCGCTGGGTGCTATGGAGGTAGAGGCCAAAGCAATGGAGGAAACAGTCTGTTTTGCATGGGAAATGGGAATCCGAGACTGCCTGTTCGAAAGCGACTCCCTCACAATGGTGAACGCCATGCTGCGACGCACAGAGGCTCCATTGTCTATTGTTAATGTTATTTCTGGGTCCTTGTCCCAGCTTTATAGGTTCAGAGAGGTTAACTTTCACCAGGTGGGTCGGTCAGGGAGTAAGGCTGCACACACGTTAGCCCAGTTTGCTAAAAGCGTGTCAGACCAAACTGCTTGGGTTGAGGAAATACCAGGCTGTATTGAGAGGCTGGTGTCCCAAGATGTAATGTCTTTGATTCTAGTTTAATCTAAAGTATTGAGTTTTCACATCAAAAAAAAAAAAAAAAAAAAAAAAGAAATCTCAATAAGTAACACTCTTTTTTTATTAAGTTTTAATTAAAGATAAAATTATTTTGCGGAGTATCCATTAATTTCCAGAGTATCCGTTCCGTGTATAAACGGCCATGCATGCATCTATATATGCAATTAAAACAATAAACAGGTTACCATATTATAAATATCAAACATTTCTCTATAATAATTAATATATTACTTAATACACCAGCAAGAAGTTCTCATGTGACATGCAGGGACAGTATTGATTCACAAAATGGAAAGTTGTAGTGGCCTCTATATGGAATAACATTTGTTCTTATCAAATGAATTATTAAAAAAAAAAAAAAAAAACTAATAAGATATATATATATATATATATATGTTTTTTTTTGGAGAAGAAAATTCATTCTAGACTTGCATGAGAATCTCTTTGCATTGATTAGGTTACTTTCTTTTTTCTTTTTCATTTTTTGCTGAGATTGGTTAGGTTACTTTCTTTCCATCAATCTGCTTCTCAAAAGAATAAAAAATAATAAAATAAAATAAAGTAAAAAATCATCAGTCTAAAGTGCATGCATTTGAAGAGAGCCCAATCACCGCCTATAATTCCTAGAACATTTTGCTAGGCCACGTTTAAACTCTTTTTTTACTTTTTTTTCAGTAATTTGCGTCTTTGACATAAATCAAAACTTGAAGAAAGAAAAGTCAAGGATTGGATAAGGTATAACAGTACGAAGTCTCGTGAATACATACATAAATTCCCCAATCATACTCTTTATTAAAAAAAGCAAAGATTGTATAAGGTATAATGTTTCTCGGATATGTATCTCCGTGACTTTAGGCACCATGTTAGCCTTTCGAAAGTTTCTCAGAAAGTTATGATATTCCGCTGAACTCACGAGATCAGTGGAATCAGTCACTCTCGAAGTACTATAAATGTGTATTTTTTCTTCTCATATGAATAATGGGTCCCACTAATTAAATTCATGGTGGGACCCACCATTCATGTGAGATGAGGGAGTACGCATTTACAGTACTTCGGGATAACCTAATAATTTCCCGACTAAGAAAAGGAGCAGCTGACTACTTTTCTAGCATCTCTTTTCACTACTGTCAAATGTCTATGGATTTTTTTTTTTTTTTAATTTTTTTATGCAAATTCTAATAAGTTTACTGTTGATTTACATTTTCTCCTTATACCCTCTATACTTACAAAATTTCAAGATTATCTGATATTAATAACATTATTTAATTTATTAAATATGATTTTATGGATTAAATAATATATAATATTCAATTGGCACAAACTATGGCATGCACATTAATAACATAGAGAAGATGTATTCAAATAGTAGGATTTTTAAAATAATGATTTAATAAAATAATTTCTAAATAATTCAATAAAAATTTTTAAAATTCATAGGTAGTGTAATATTGCTAACTAAATAATGTTATGACACAATTACTGAAGTGGTTAAAAGTGAGTGGTTTACAACACTAACATGTGTGGATCCACTATTTTTTCTCGACCAATCACAATTGAACACTTCAATAATTGTAAAAAAAAAATTGAAAAAAAATTGTGTACGTAGGATTATTTGGTGTAACTTAATCCTAATCTAATATAGATTAGTACTGCATAATATGAAATCTACTTTCTTTCTTTTTTATTTTTTTTTTATTTTTTAATTTTGATAAAGATATGAAATCTACGTAAGTAATTGATGATGTAATTTATGTCATGTATATGAACTACATAATTATTTTAAAATTTCATAGTTGAGATTTCAAAATTTTTAATATAAAATTTCTTTATAAATGTAAGGGATTCTAATCACAACGGTAGACTTAGTAAAGTTGACACAATACAAATTTACTTATTTTCTTCTGCCCAAATTAGATAGAAATGGGCTCACCCCACTTATTATATAAGTTGTTCAATGGATAACCAAAAAAAAAAAAAAAAAAATCACAATATTTTTACAATAGTTGTGATGTATCATAAGTCAAAATAAAATAATTATTAATAGATACGGATCCACAACTATTATGAAAATATTATGACATTTTTTATAAAGCTGAAACCAAAAAAATATCCTTCGCATGAGGCTAGAATTGTTTTAAGATTTCATCTATGATGTCAAAAATATTGTAACTCAATTAGTAGACACTTTTTGTATTTTTAAGATATTCAGGGTATACAAAATCGTTTCTTTTTTCCCTTCTTTTGATAGCATCGTGGTTTTATAAAATTCTCCTACAAATTTATGAAAACTTTGGTTGTTCTAGTCTCTTCTGTTCTTTCTTTCTTGAAGTGGATTGACAACCAAATAAGAGTCAAGTTGTAGAGCTTATTCTTGTTTCTCATATCATTCCATTTTTCTATTTTGCAATAACCACGGGTGTGACCTATGCGAGTCACATGCTATCACAGCATTACACAATGTATCACTTTCTTCTATTTACCGATCACTTCAGGTGCATGACAGTATCAACTAATTGGTAAATTTTTAACGAGAACCGTTCATGCTATTTTCATATTTATGATTTTTTTTTTCTCCAAATCTAAAAGATTGTGGTCAAAATCAATATACTTGTTTGCCTTGCTACGAGCACCAGTGCAAAAGTCATGTTACGGATGGTTCCATCCATCCACCACCATGAAAACAAGTGAATTGGAGATCTAGGTGAGAAAGGGTTCAAACTCCATGATTAACAGCATATTATAATTGTCTAATAAAAAATAGGTGTCTTGTATTTCATTTACTAGAACAGAACTTTCCGAGTATCAAATTACGAGATTTAAAAGTCCTAGATAAAATGGAAGCAATTCTCCTTTACATAGCTACTTAATGGTGCGCTTGGAATCCAACTTTTAAAAACAACCATAAACCACAGCACTTCAAGTTGAAAGCAAGTACGTTCAAAATCACATAAAGATGTAAATAAATTGCCACCCAATGAAAGGTGGATGACTTTATAATTTATTTTAATTTTTTTCTCCTAAATTAGTTTATTTATGAATAAAAACATTTGGTTTTATTCATAGAGCTTCAATTAATTTTTATTTCACCAATTACAGTATGTCATATCTAAAATTAAAGAAAAAAAATCCATTTTTTTTAAAAAATAATAATTAATTGCCTAACAAAGGGGGAAAAAAAGGACATATCAGTATATCACAATATATGGTATAAATGGTGGAGCATAAACTGGAATATTAAGGGCATGTTTGGTAGACTGTAATAGGTGTTATAATGTAATAGTTATTCTTATGGTTTAGTTATTCTTTAGTTTGGTTATGTTTTTATTACAAGGAATAATCATTCCTTATGAATAGTTATTCTTCAAAATGAGGAATAACTATTCCTCTTTAAAATGTTGTGTGGGGGCCGGTTAATCAATCAATTATTAAAATCGTGTTAATTGGGCCTGTAGCCCATCCGAGGACGTAAAATTGTCCGAGGAGGCCTATATCAGGTTATAAGGGTAACCAAATGAAAGGAAGAGTAGATATCACGTGAGGTGAGTTCAGTATTCGTCTGAGGACAAAATCCTTTTAGGCAATATGAGTCCGAAGACGACCTGAACGCCACATTATTACAAACACACTTCGGAGCTACGTTACCACTAAAAGTAGGACATGGGACCAAGGATAAGAAAGAAAAGGTAAACAAATATCTTTAACAACAGTTACCTTCGCATTAATTGCCTCTCAACCAACTCTCTGCCACATTAATGTGGAGGTGATACCTAAATAGTGATGAGGCAGCCTTACAGCTGCTAGTTGGAGGTTCCAAAAGGTGTTGGATGGGATAGGAAGGGATCCCCCGAACCCAACTTACACGTGTGTGGTGAAGATGACACCAAAAGGGCAGTATATAACATGGAAGAAGGCATTGAGAAAAGAGGGATCGGAACTTCTAAACAAAGAATACTGAGGAGAAAACCTTATGAAATAAAGAACTAAACTTGTTTCAAGGAGAAATTGATCGTTATATCAGTGCTAATCCATCTATAAACGTAAAGTTTAATCGGTTTTCTTTTGGAGTTAACCTAGCTCTTTGACATTCACGCTCTACAAATTTATTGTTCGGGCCTTTAACGTTCGAACCCAACACCAATTTGGGATTGTTACAAATTAAGTCCTTACAATTGGCGCCGTTTATGGGAAGAGCTTGATCTAACTTAAAGGAAATCCGGTGCAACGTTTATGATGGAGGAAGCAGGTCCGCATCACTACGTAGCAGGACCACTTCAGGTAGATGCCAACCCATACCAAGCAGAGTCAAGGGGCTCCCAATATGGTGATCCCCACCGGAGTCCCGGACGAAGAGAAAGCCGCGAGGGGAGTGTGCGCACAACTCATACCACTAAAAGTCACTCTCGTGGGAAGAGTCATGTTTCCCATGCAAAGCATGACAGGAACCTGCAACGTGAGATTGACGAGTTGAAAAGAGAGTTGCGTCATTCCCGGCGAGAACATTCCCCACCTTGCTCCAAACCATCATCCGAGGAGACAGATGGAGCTAGTTATAGGAAGAGATCCAGAACTCCGCCTAGTGAGACTTTCTCCTATGAAGAGGAGCACGACCATCGACATAGGTACGAAAGCCCGCCTAACAGGGGCTTGGGGAACAACGCCATGAATAAAGCGTTAAGCCAAGTTTCCAAATCACCTTTCACAAGGAATATAGAAGATGCGGTTCTTCCTTGGCGATTCCACCAGCCTACATTCACCCTGTATGATGGCCGGTCAGACCCAGTAGAACACACTAGCCATTTTAGCCAAAAAATGGCTATCTACTCCAGGGATAAGGCCTTGATGTGCAAGGTCTTTCCGTCAAGTTTAGGTTCGGTGGCGATGAGATGGTTCAACGGTTTAATGGCCAATTTTATTAAGTCCTTCAAAAAGCTTACCCGGGCTTTTGGCGCTCGTTATATCACTTGTAGTAGGATTCCTCGGCCTTTAGGATCCTTGCTGTCTATGTCCATGCGAGAAGGCGAGACTCTCAAAACTTATTCAGATAGATACTAGGAAATGTTTAATGAAATTGAGGGAGAGCATGATGATGTGGCCATAAGTACTTTCCAGGCTGGTCTTCCAACTGAGCATGATTTAAGGAAATCTCTGACTGGTAAACCTATTACCAGTGTACACCAATTGAAGGATAGGATTGACAAGTACAGAAGGGTAGAAGAAGACCAACTTTAGGGAAAAGGAAAGGCCAAGGTAATCCTTCAGGAGAGGAGGGATTTCAGGTCAGACCGTTACAATAGTAACTGACCTCGGAAAGACTTTGGCGGGCAATCAGGTTCTGCTGATACCCAGGTGGTTAATGTAGTGTTTAGGAAGCCGGTGCAGCAGGTATTGGAGAAGATAAAGAATGAGCCATTTTTTAAATGGCCAAACAAGATGGCAGGAGAGCCTAAAAGACGTAACCCGAACCTTTACTGCCATTATCATCAGGATCATGGGCACACGACGGAAGATTGCAGGAATTTATGGGACCATTTGGAGCAACTGGTCCGAGAGGGGAAATTGAAGCAACTCTTGCACCATTCTAGTGGTAGGGGAGGCCAGGCAGGCTCAGAGATGCGTGGGGACGCTTCTTCAAGACTCCCCCTTGGCACAATAAACGTTATCTTTGCCGCCCCCAGGAGGACTGGATCTTGTCCTTCCAGGGTATTGTCGGTGTTCCGACCTCCGGCCGAGGATCATTGCCAAGCATCGAAGAGAGCCAGGGCGGACGTCCCCCTGATTTTGGGCTTTTCAAGTGAGGATAAGTTTGGAACCATACAGCCCCATGATGATGCTCTGGTGGTCACACTGAGAATTGGTGGGTACGATGTTAAAAGGGTGATGATTGATCAAGGTAGTACTGTTGATATAATGTACCTAGATCTGTACAAGGGGCTAGGTCTGAGGCCAGAGGACTTAGCAGCCTACAGTTCCCCTTTGGTGAGTTTTGAGGGAAGGATGGTCACTCCAAAAGGACAGATCAGACTACCCGTGCAAAACGGTATGGATGTGGTGGAAGTGGACTTCATTGTTGTAGACGTTTTCTCTCCATACACGGCTATTATGGGCAGATCTTGGCTTCATACCCTAGGAGTAGTCTCATCTACTCTACATCAGAAAGTGAAGTACCTATCTGGAGGCCAAGTATTGGAGATAGTAGGAAGCTAGGTTGCAGCTCGACAGTGCCTGGTAGCAGCTATACAACATCGGCCAGAGGCAGAGACCTTGGCCACTACCGATAATGGATTATAGTAATTGAAACCCCCAGCATTACCCTTAGATGGACCAGTCGACGAGGTAAAATGTGAAGATTTGGAGAGGGTAATTGTTGCTGATGATCCGGAAAGGTTCTCCTAGGTTGGGGCTAAACTGCCTTTGCAAGAAAAGGAGCGATTGCTGGAATTCCTCAGAGTAAATGTGGATGTGTTCGCATGGCGCCTATATGAAGCCCCAGGTATAGATCTGAATTTCATTTGTCATCGACTCAATGTGAATCCTTCCGTAATTCCCAAAAGACAACCACCTCGGCGACCATCAAAAGAGCACACTGAAGCTGTCAGAAGTGAGGTGACCAAGCTTAAGCAGGCTGGGGCTATCAAAGAAGTTTTTTATCCTAAATGGTTGGCTAATACGGTGGTGGTAAAGAAGAAGACAGGAAAGTGGCGAGTGTGCGTGGACTTCACAGACCTCAATAAAGCTTGTCCCAAGGATCCATTTCCCATGCTGAAGATAGACCAATTGGTGGATGCAATCGTTGGTCATCCTAGGATGAGTTTCTTGGATGCCTTCCAAGGATATCACCAAATACCGCTAGCATTGGACGATCAAGAAAAGACTGCTTTTGTCACCCCTATTGGAAACTATCATTACAAAGTGATGTCCTTTGGTTTGAAAAATGCGGGATCTACCTATCAACGGATGATGACCAAAATGTTCGAACCGCAACTGGGCAAAAACATTGAAGTCTATATTGATGACATGGTAGTGAAGAGTAAGATGGTGTCCAAGCATATGGAAGATCTCACGAATATCTTCGGAATACTGAGAAAGCATAAGCTACGCCTAAATGCTTCAAAGTGTTCCTTTGGTGTAGGCTCCGGGAGGTTCCTGGGATACATGGTGACTCATAGAGGAATTGAAGTGAACCCAGATCAGATTAAGGCCATCAACGATTTACAAGCACCTCAGAATCCAAAAGAGGTGCAGAAACTAACTGGAATGACTGCTGCTTTGAACCGATTTATCTCTAGATCGACCGAGAGGTGTCGTCCCTTTTTCCTTCTACTGCATAAGTGGAAAGGATTTGAATGAACCGAGGAGTGTGCTGTGGCGTTTCAGCAGTTGAAGGAGTACCTGTCCAGGCCGCCTATCATGTCTAGTCCTGAGGTGGATGAGGTGTTGTTTGCTTATCTGGTAGTTGCCCCTTATACAGTTAGTTTTGTCTTAATACGAGAAGACAGCGTCGTCTAAAGACCAGTTTATTACGTAAGCAAGTCCCTTCAAGAAGCCGAGGTGAGATACTTGTCATTGGAAAATGCCATCTTGGTGGTGGTCCATGCAACACACAAACTTCCGCATTACTTTTAGGCCCATACTGTGGTTATCTTGACTCAGTTACCTCTCAAGTCCATACTTAGAAGTGCAGACTACACTGGGAGAATTGCTAAGTGGGGCACAATCCTAGGTGCTTTCGACATCAAGTATATGCCTCGCACCTCAGTGAAAGGCCAAGTCCTACCAATCTGGTTGTTGAGTTTGCCGAGTGCCCGGAAGAAGCTAACATGAAGCAAAATGACATGGATGAAAAATCGGTTGGTCTGATATCAGCACAAGGTGGTTCCCCCTGGAGGGTATATGTGGACGGAGCAGCAAACCAAGGGGGGGCAGGATTAGGGCTAGTTTTAATACCCCTAAAAAGATTATCATTGAGAAGTCCTTGAGGTTGGGATTCTCGGCTACTAACAACGAAGCAGAATATGAAGATTTATTGATGGGAATGGGTATGGTCCAGAAGAAGGGTGGAAAGATAGTAGAATTATTCTTGGATTCAAGATTGGTAGTCGGTCAAGTGAAAGGATAACTGGAAGCCCGAGATCCAAGAATGCAGGGGTATTTAAGTTAAGTTAGGCATATGCAAATGAAATTTGAATCTTTCGTCTTGTCGCACATCCCCCGGAGTGAAAATACCCATGCCGATTCCCTGGCAAGCCTTGCCACCTCTTCAACACGGAATTTTCCTCGAGTGATAATCGTTGAAGACTTGCATACATCCACTTCACCAGAAAAGGACGTACGTCAGGTTCATCAAGTTCATCTAGCGCCGAGCTGGATGGATCCCATATTGAAATTCCTCGAAAGTGACACCTTGCCTGAAGAGAAAATAGAAGCTAAGAAGATACGGAGGAAAGCTCCTTGGTTCTGGTTATCCGAGGACAAAAAGTTATACAAACGGTCCTTCTCTGGGCCGTACCTACTTTGTGTACATCCCGAGATGTTAGAGTCACTCCTAGAAGAGCTGCATGAAGGCATTTGTGGAAGTCATACAGGGGGAAGGTCCCTATCACACTGGGCCATTACTCAAGGATATTGGTGGCCAAATATGCAGAAGGAAGCGCAGGAGTATGTTAGAAAATGTGACCAGTGTCAAAAGTTCGCTTCGAACATCCACCAGCCTGGAGGAATTCTTAACCCTCTATCCAGCTCTTGGCCTTTTGCTCAATGGGGGCTAGATATTGTCGGCCTTTTTCCTAAAGCCTTAGGGAATAAAAAGTATTTGCTGGTAGGTACGGATTATTTCACTAAATGGGTTGAAGCTGAACCTTTGGCTAACATTAGAGACGTGGATGTTAAGAGATTTATCTGGAAGAATATTGTCACGCAATTTGGAACTCCGCGCACTCTTGTCTCGAACAATGGCCTTCAATTTGATAATAAGGCCTTCAGGCAATACTGTTTAGACTTAGGTATAAAGAATAGATATTCCACTCCGGCCTATCCTCAAGGGAATGGGCAAGCTGAAACTGTTAATAAAGTAATAGTCAGCGGACTTAAAAAGAGGCTGGATGATGCAAAAGGAAAATGGGTGGAGGAATTGCCACATGTTCTTTGGACCTATCGAACAACACCTCGACGATCAACAGGAGAGACTCATTTTTCCATGACCTATGGAGTCGAGGCCGTCATCCCTCTGGAAACTGGATTTCCAACGTTAAGGACTAGTACGTTCTCCTTGGACAGTAACGATGGGATGTTGGAAAAAAGTTTAGACTTGATCGAAGAGCGAAGGGAGAGTGCAATGGTCCAATTGGCTTACTACCAGCATAAACTCAAGCAAGGCTATGATATTAATGTGAAGCTAAGACCGTTAGCCGTAGGAGATCTGGTGCTGAGGAAAGTTCTGGGAACCACCAAGAGTCCAACTTGGGGAAAATTGGGACCTAATTGGGAAGGGCCTTATCGGATTACTGCAGTAGCCGGAATAGGAGCCTATTATCTGGAAGATCTAGATGAAAAAGCTGTACTTCATCCTTGGAATGTAAATAATCTTAAGAGGTATTATTATTAATAAAAGTAGTCTAGTTTGGGTTTTTCCTTTAATTTATGCTAAACATGCATCTTATGTTTCCACACCTAATGACATCCATTGAAGTATTAAATAGAAACTAAGTTATGTCAGGTCCTCGGATCACAAACTTAGTGGAAATTAATACCCTATGACATCTATTGAAGTATTAAACAGAAACTAAGTTATGTCAGGTCCTCGGATCATAAACTTAGTGGAAATTAATACCCTATGACATCTATTGAAGTATTAAATAGAAACTAAGTTATGTCAGGTCCTCGGATCACAAACTTAGTGGAAATTAATACCCTATGACATTCATTGAAGTATTAAATAGAAACTAAGTAATGTCAGGTCCTTGGATCACAAGTTTAGTGGAAATTAATACCCTATGACATTTATTGAAATATTAAACAGAAACTAAGTTATGTCAGGTCCTTGGATCACAAACTTAGTGGAAATTAATACCCTATGACATCCATTGAAGTATTAAACAAAAACTAAGTTATGTCAGGTCCTCGGATCATAAGCTTAGTGGAAATTAATACCCTATGACATCTATTGAAGTATTAAACAGAAACTAAGTTATGTCAGGTCCTCGGATCACAAACTTAGTGGAAATTAATGCCCTTTGACATCTATTGAAGTATTAAACAGAAACTAAGCTAGGTCAGGTCCTCGGACCACCAACTTAGTAGGAGTCTATGAACATCATTTAATATATAATTGAAGTACTGAAGACCCAACTTTATCCAACTTTTGAACATTCCCTAAAGTTTTGATTGATTAGAGACAATGCGTATGTATCCAAAATGTCTCCCTGAGACCTCATAGTATAATGATTATCACCCATTTTTAATCCCCAATTGTTAATATTTATAAGTTATTTTTCTCTTGCAAACAAAAGATAGCCGAAATAAGTCCATCTAAATTATGATAACACAGCGAACAAGTACAAAAATAACATAAAGCGGCAATAACAGTAAGCAAGTAAACATAAGAATCCTTACGAAATTTCTAATCAAATTACAAAACAAGTCCTATTTTTTCAACCTGATTTGGATCTTTGGAGCTTGGCTAGCTGGTTTGTCTGCCTCCGAGGTGGTGACTTCCTCTTTATCCTTAGTTGCTCCCCCAACTGGCAAGACTGTGGAGGCCAAATCCTATTCAAAGCTTTGGGAGGCCACCTCTGCCTCAGAAGCTGCTGCAGCCTTGTCCAAGGAGGCTTCTGGAGGGGCAGTACTCTCTTTTACTGGTTCTGGCTGGCCAGGAGGAGGAAGACTTGGAGGCAAAACCTCCTCATTAGGATTAACCATTGAGGGAGTGGCTTTAGCTTGATTGGATGCAGGAGTTGAGGGGCGGATTGCTTTAGGGTAGACTACGTTCTCTGGCCTCCTTAACTCGGATGAAACCTCAACCCCAGCTCGGTTAAGGGCCTCGTCCCAAGTTTGGGCATAGTAGATGCGACACACCATTGGCACCTTGGCCCTCAGAGTCTCCTCGGTCTCAACTACACCGATCTCATAGCCTTTCTGCTCAGCTTCATTCATTGCCTGTTCGGCCTCAGTTTTTGCTTTCTCAGCTTCCTCCCTGGACTTGTCAACTTGCTCTCTCAGCTTTTGGGTTTCCTCCAAGTGCTTTTTAAGGGCTGCAACTTGCTCCCAAGCTTTCTTCAGTTCTGTATTTTCCTCACGTAAGCACTTCCCCTGTTCCTCGGCCTGCTTTTGATAGCCTTCGAAAGCCGAGTCAGCACTCTTGCGAGCTTGCTCCTCAGCAAGTAGCTTTTTCCTCGCATCGGCCAAATCTTGTTCGGATTGTGTCAAAGTCTGTACGGCCATTGCCCGTTTCTTCCTTTCATCATCTAGCTGACTGGAGCAGATATTGAGCATCTCATCCAACTTGAAAGTATTTTGGATAACCTGCAAGGAAGAGGTTAACACTGTAGTCAGTAAAAAGTACATATCAGTGAGTAATAATCACAAAAAGAAAAAGAAAAGAGTTAGCACTTTACCAGGCCCAAGTATCTTTTATTATTGGGGATGAGTTCATTCTTCCTCGCGTTCTTTATCTCTGCCATATCTCTAGGGAGAAACAAGGCCTCCTCTATAGCCGAGGCTACGTGACACCCAATGCCACTGTTGAAGTCCCTAATAGATGCATCATCTCGTAGGGGCTCCCCAGCATGCATAGGTGCTGGCAGCTAGGCTTGAGGCTCAGGAGGTTGAGTGTCAGACCTTTCCTGGCCTCGTTGAGGAAGGTGGCTAGTCTTTTGCAACTTTGCAGCTCGTTGGATATCCTCCTCACGAGTCGGACGAGACTTGCCAGCATCCACCACATCCTTCCCCTTCTACTCCCTACGCCTTTTTAACTCGACAACATCAGCTTTAACTGGCTGGGGAGGATGATGAGAAGGTTGGTGAGGAGCAGCAGGAGGAGACATGGAGAGAAGAGAAGGAATCTGGGATTGCGTCGATTTTGCCGACGCATTCTTTCCAGGATGATTTTCCATCAACTCCATCAAACTTCTTTGGGGTTTCCTTTGTATCCCCATCTCGTCAGGATCTTTTTCGAAGCATATAGGTTGATCAAAAATCCCAAAGTCGTCCGAGGAGTCTGAGAGTTCTATAATTTCTTCCTCTTCTACTTCCTCTTCTCTGAGGGTAGGCTGGGATGAAGAGGCTCTTGCTGAGACAGCGGCCATGAAAAGGGGCTTGGTGCGGGATGTATCTTGGGGAAGTGGGATACCTTCTGGAACGATGAACCCCTTGAAGGCAACACTGATACAGTGAAGCCGAGGATCGCGGACTCTGATCACGCACTTCGTTCACATATATCTCGGCTTTCAGGAGTTGGCCGTTAGCTTCGTTCACATATATCTCGGCTTTCAATACCTTATCCAAGTTTGCTATATTGACTAACTTAAGGTTGGGCTTTGTGAAACGTCTATCTGCAAAACCATTGAATTGAAATGAAGCATCATTAGGGATAGGAATACTAAGACTCAAAACAAAAAAAAGAAAAAAAGGGAAAAAACATGTATGTGTAAACCAAATGTTATGTATCTATGACTACATTCCCACCTGGTACTCTTTCCTCCACGAGGCATGGCAAACCATTGTGCCATTCCCCAGAGAAGATAAGGAAATCCTCATTTAGGTTCTTGTTTGAAGTGGAAAGGCACTGAATGAGCCTCACATCGGGATATCTCCACTTGAGATAGTACCCCTGCCCCTTCAAGTGATGGAGATTGTACACCCAATTCACGTCATGATGGGTCAGGTTTAGGTCCATTCTCTCGTTCAAAGCCTCTATACTTCCCAGGACCCTAAACATATTTGGGGCACACTGAGTTGGGGATAACCTAAAGAACCTAAGGTAGCTCCTAGTAATCTTACCCATAGGGATGGTCATCCCGCCTTCTATGAAGGCAATCATGGGAATAACCACTTCCCCTGTTTGTCTAGCGTCGGTCCATTCCCCTTGAGCTGCGTACCTCATACCCATCGTAAAGGGAATCCTATACTTAGAGCGGAAATTTCTCATACTTTCCTCGGACTCAACTAGACATCGAAACTTACCCTCCTTTTTCCCCATTTTCCTAAAGGATTTAGTAGAGAAATTAACGAGTTTAAGATGAAAGCGGTAAAGGTTTTGAGAAAACTTACAGGTTTGAAAGAGGGACCTTGGACAAGACTTAAGTATTTGTAGATGCCAGGAAAACGACGAAAAAGGAGAAAGACAGGTTCAGTGTATGAGCTCTAGAATTGTGTGATCGCTGAAGGTAAGAAAGAGAATTAATTTGAGAACGCCTTTATAGTCATGCAGAAATTATGAGCGGTAAAGTTCCCGCTCGTGAAACGAGATAGACCCCCTATCGTTCGATTTACATGTCACCGTTGAATGTGGGAGACAGGGGCGTCGCCAAAATTTAATGCTGCCACGCTCAGGATGCTGAAGCGTCAGGAGCATGCCCAAAACATAAACGGGTATGGGCTTATGACATCAAAATCAATCTTTTCTCCCAAGGAGTCGAAAAGCAAGATTTTGAGGGGCTATTGTAGGGGCCGGTTAATCAATCAATTATTAAAATCGTGTTAATTGGGCCTATGGCCCATCCGAGGATGTAAAACTATCCGAGGAGGCCCATATCAAGTTATAAGGGTAACCAAACGAAAGGAAGAGTAGATATCATGTGAGGTGAGTCCAGTATTCGTCTGAGGACAAAATCCTTCTCAACAATATGAGTCCGAGGACGACTTGAACGTCACATTGTTACAAACATACTTCGGAGCTACATTACCATTAAAAGTGGGACATGGGACCAAGGATAAGAAAGAAAAGGTAAACAAATATCTTTAACAAGAGCTTCCTCCGCATTAATTGCCTCTCAACCAACTCTCTGGCCGCATTAATGTGGAGGTGATACCTGAACAGTGATGAGGCAGCCTTACAGCTGCTGATTGGAGGTTCTAGAAGGTGTTGGATGGGACAGGAAGGGATCCACCGAATCCAACCTATACGTGTGTGGTGAAGATGACACCAAGAGGGCGGTATATAACATGGAAGAAGGCATTGAGAAAAGGGGGATCGGAACTTCTAAACAAAGAATACTGAGGAGAAAACCTTATGAAATAAAGAACTAAACTTGTTTCAAGGAGAAATTGATCGTTATATCAGTGCTAATCCATCTATAAACCTAAAGTTTAATCGGTTTTCTTTTGGAGTTAACCTAGCTCTTTGACATCCACGCTCTACAAATTTATTGTTTGAGCCTTTAACGTTCGAACCCAACACCAATTTGGGATTGTTACAAATTGAGTCCTTACAGGTTGTATTAGCTATTCCTTAGTTAGTGCAATAATTTCAAAATTTAATATATTTCCAAGTAAACAAACTTCCCATATACATCTAATAATTATAAAAATAAAAAATCATAAAAAATAACACATATCTCTCTTAAATTTAAAAATAACAATTTTTAAGGAAATATAATTGTATGATTAAGAACTTTCCTAAAATAAATGTTAAGTTTCACTCTAATGTTATAATTCATAACCAAACTAATGAATATGTTTAGTTATTACATTACAACACATTTTATTTATAGTAATAAATATTACAATTCTTGTCGTAATTCTCATTCAGTGTACCAAACGTGCCCTAAGAGTGGAACCGAAAATTTTTATTCCTTATTTATCATTAAACCTTTTTAAATCATAGATGGAGATGCTTTATTAAACATATATAGCCCTTAGTAAGGTTTCTGGCCAACATAGTTGTCAGGAGGATCATAGTTGCAACCAATGAATGTCCCACCATTGTTGCACCTCACTTTAGCACATCCAAGACGAACCGAGTTGCGCCAAACCACCTGAGTATAGTGCAGGTACTCCCCACCAACACAAGAGTTAGAGTTGTAGTCATAGTTGGCTTTCTCGTCGACCCACATCTTCACCGCATTTGTGCCTGAGAGGTCAGCGTTGCCCCATGCAATGTTTTCACCATATTTTCCATCGGAGTGCACAAGATTGCAATCTCCAATACGCTGATTAGCATAGTTCTGTGCATATGCGGCTACAGTGTCATCCCAAGTCAGAGATGGAACTCCCACGTCTGCACGGGCTGCATTGTGGGCATTAAGGTAGTCTTCTTTGGAGTCTTGGGCGAGGGTGAGATGGACTAGGGTTAAGCCCATGAGAAAAACAAAGCTAGTGAAATCTTACACAACCCCATTTTAGTGCAAAGCAAAATCTTAAGTGATTGGTGGAGAAATAAGGAATGTGCATGAGGTATATATAGGGAATTAGGGATATACGTAGTGTGAAAAATGGTGTGATGAACATTGGAAGTAATGGTTGAATGTTGAAAAGCACAATGTGGAAAACGTTAAGAGGAACTAGAATAGTATTTGCTAATGACGGAATAACTATAATTCGTTTGTTATCGAAATTACTTTCTGTTAAAATATTTCATTTGAAGAAAGCTTTTTTTTTTTTTTTTTTTTTTTTTTTTTTGAGAAGAAGAACGAAAGCATAATGACTTCTACGAAGATAATGAAATACCATTCGAATTTCAGTCTTGATTCTTGACCTTGACTATAAACAAGAATATACTTTGGGCTGCCCAACTCTCTAGAGACTAAGAAACAAATGGTGGTAGCAAACATTTTAATTTTCAAATTGAAATTACATAGCATCACGTAAAGTCATAAGATATTATTCTTAAAAGGCAACTGATTATGTATTTAATATATTACTTCCATTATTTTTTTAAATACTTTTGCTACATTTTCAAGACCATCAACAAACAAAATTATTTACAGTCTAAGTTTACCAAAAAACTTACTCGTTTTTTTTTTTTTTAATATATTACTCTCTTTTTTTTTTTTTTTTTTTTTTTTTTTGATACCTTGATGGTTGGAATTTGGGGAATTTCAATCTTAAATATTTCTATTGAATATAACAAAAGATGTAACTAGTTGAACTAAAAAACTTTTGACAAAAAACTCTCAACTCCAAAGGATATTGATTAAAGTTTGTCAAGGTATATATGATTTTTAAAACGAGCGTTAAAATATATGTTTTGTGATATATTGGAGCAAAATCAATGCATTTACTGGTTATTACCTCATAGAGTAATAGCTTGTCATACTTTTTGACCTGCATAAAATCTTACCTAGGAAGTCTGTCTAATAATTACAAGGAAATAACAGCGCATTTTGTTGCAGAAAATGAGCTGAGTCTGCTGTAAACAAATTCTCAGTGCATGGTTCAGGTTTTATAACATTGCTTGGTACTAGATAGGCAAAAGATACCCTCCCATGATTAGGGATTGTGACAAAGCTTCAAAGATACCTTCCCATGATTAGGAGTGGATTTTAATTAATTTAATCGGTAAAGTCATTTGTCATTGAATAAAAGATTCAAAGTTTAATATTCGCCTACACAAAAAAAAAGAAAAATTATTAGGTACTCCCGGAGTACCATAAATGCGTACTCCTCCCTCTCACATGAATAGTGGGTCCCATCATGAATTTAATTAGTGAGACTCATCATTCATGTGAGAGGAGGGAGTACGCATTTATAGTACTTCGGGAGTATATAATAATTTTCCAAAAAACAATTAGTGTATTGGTCTTATGATAATAAATAACTATGGCTCTAGGAATTTTTTCTAGAAGGTCAGTAAAAAAGTGTATTTTGGACAGAAGATAAATCTTACGGTCTATGTAATTTTCATATTACAAATTTGTCTATAATACTAACAAAAGAATAATAGATAAACTATAAATTTGGTTGCCATATTGTTTATTAATTCAATGAACATATTAATTATTGTTGCAGAGAATAAATTTTGAAAATCATCTATTGTTTCTAAATACAATAAACATATTAATTATTGTGTTAAGTGAATTTTAATTATTACTATTTATAATACTTTTATTTATCAGTTTCTACACTCTTTTACAATTATTTTATTTAACAATTTAACATAGCTTTGATAAGATTCTCACCAAAAAAAAAAAAAAAGATAACTATTAGTCTTTGTAATTTTATTAGGAAAATTTTTGTTATATATGTTAACATTTGCTTTTTTTCTTCACTTATAGTCACTCTCCTGTCCCATGCCCCTTGTCTATTTTTATTATTATTTTAGAATTGCCCTCTATCTAACTGTTTAATTGTCTATTAATGTTAATATTTGCTACCCATAGACTGAATGGCATGTGCCCCCCAGTCCCCACTTAACAAGTAACAAATTAAAAGCACATTCAGATTTAGCCACTCCACTTATATATTCATTCAAAAGTATAAATTAGTTGAGAAGTGTTATGTCCCAACATTTTCACAAGTGTCATGTCTATAAGATTTTCACATTACTTTCACAACAAATTTTAAATGGTAAGTTGTTATTGATTCTAATTTGAAACCATCACTGAAATTTTCCTAATACAATTAGCCAATAACAACTTGTCAATTAAGATTTGTTATGAAAATGTTGTAAAAATGTTATGTACATAACATTTCTCAAATTAATTATAACTTTATTTGTAATGACAGGTTATTAAGAAAGTCATATTCACGCTTATATAAGTTGGGCTTAAAAAAATTATAATTAGATATTCAAATTTATAGTTTAGAGGGGTTTAAACGAAAAATAAATAATATATATATATATATATATATGTGTGTGTATGTATATATTACTGTGTTAGGCAGGTTATAAATTAATAATGAATATTCAATTTCCAGTAAATTAATCATGACCACCGGGACAAATTTGTTTGAGAAACTTCATCATAGGCAGTATTCTTGGACTCTTCCACCAATAAAATCATAATGGTTATGCAGCCATAAATAACTTCTTATGCTAATAAAGTAATACTTGGGATATCTTCGTTGTCGTTTTGTATTTTTGTCAATCCCAGTGCTTTTAATTTTAAATTTATCTACCAATAATAATCATTTGTTTTACTTTTCTATTTTGAACAATATAAGGTTCATCTAGAAGATTGTCAAAAAAAGAAAAAGAAAAAAGAAAAAGAAAAAGAGGTTCATCTAGAAAAGCACATGCTTTTCCGTTAGGCAGTTATCCAAGCTAACCACCAATCACGAGAAGCACAATGACCATGATTTTAGGACCCAGCCATGTGGATGTGATGACATCAATTTCATAATTAAAAATAGATTTTATTTTTCTCGATATTCAATTTCATAATTAGCTAATTTGTACCACTTTTAATTGACTTCTCATAATTACACAAATCAATATATAAATCATCAAATTAAGTTTGAGAATGAAAGTTAAAGTAAACTCACTGCTTGTGAAAAAAATATCTCTTTTTTTTTTTTCTTCTTTTCAGTAGGAAACAACAAATATCACTTTCTAAGAGCCTTACGATACACGCCACGTAATTTAAAAAAAAAAAAAATGCATCGTAAGTAATACATGATTGATAGCAAACCTTTTATATATATATATATATATACACACACATTCCTTATTTACAGAATTACAGTTGAAAACGTTTACTAATTTTTCAATAAACTATCACTACAAGTTATGGTATCAAATCATAGCCACATGTAAAGTTTGTGATTTTTTATTTATTTTATAGATATAATAGAATTCATTCATATCATTCACATTTGTTCCAGGTTTAAGCAAACAATTTTGCCAATTAACTTACGTGAAACCTATAAAATTTGTGATATTATAATAACTTCTATGCTCCAATTGTTTTGGCGTCAAGTCTTTTATTTTTGTGTATTCAGATATATTCCTGAAAACATTTTTAGGCATTAATTTTCCAATTAAAAAAAATTTAAAAATTTCTTATACTTTTATATAGATACTAAAAATTAACTTTAATTCTTTGCTTTAAAATATTATTATGGAATAACTCTACTCAACTTGAGAAATAAGCATAATTCCAATAAAATCAATGAAAGTTACACAAATAAGCAAAACCAAAATAAGAGTGTAACATAACGAAAAATATTAAAACAATTAGTATAAACTATCAACTAAACTTAAAACAAATTTTGAAGAAAATACTCATCAGCTCAAAGAAGGAAATATATATATATATATATATATATATGTGGGGCCCGGCCCAAAAATAATGGGCTATTCCAAATTCAGGCCCGTCCAAGGAGCGTCCTGTCCGAAGGGAAACCACATATGAAGCATTACTCAATCCCAATAACGCCAAGGAAACCTGTCCGAGGAGTAACTCCTCCTCGGACATCACGAATCCCAGACGAGGAACTCCCCCCAGCCATTCCAGTTCATCCTCCCAACATATAAAATGAATAAAATCCAAAATATCTCATGGAAAGCTACCACCACATTAATTGCGCCCCAACTACCCTCTTGGCCGTATTAATGAGGAAAAGACCCCTGAACAGTACCACCTTAGCCTCTGCAACTCACAAAGGGAGTGATGAGGGCGGCTGATGTGACAGGTGCTCAAGTAGATGCTTAGATGATCAACATGTGTAAGGTTGAGATGAGAGGAGGAGAACTATATAATGTAGTGGAGTCCCTCAAAGAAAGGGACGGAAAAAACTGTATAAGGAACTAAAGAAATAGAATCAGAGGAGAAAGATCCATTCTTGTGTTTTTATTTCTTTTCGCAAACAATACTGTCCATGCATTAGACCGGATAGGTTCACTGAGGCTAAGTTCTTTGACCCATCCTCTACAAATATTCATTGTGGGTTGCGCTTTGGGCCAAGGCCTGATCAACAGAAGTTGGGCCAGGAAAATTGTGCAACCACAATTGGCGCCGTCTGTGGGAAGAACTAAGGCATCAGCTAGTACAACGGTCGAGCATGGCAGAGCTAGGCCCGCACCAGGAGGATCCTCACCAAGCTGACTCCCAACGAACACAACCCGCCGAGTCCCAGAGGCAAAATAACCCAACCAACCCAGGCGGCAGGGGGAATCGTGAGGGAAGTGTGCATACTATCCGGACGAGCCAGAGTCACACTCAGACAGGAAGTCACGTGTCTCAGAGGCGAAATAGTCACCAGGCCATGCAGCGAGAGATAGATGACCTAAAAAGGAAGTTACGACGTGTACAGAGAAGACGATCTCCCTCTGACTCAGGCGAGTCTTCTAATGCGGAGGACGTGAGTTACAGACAAAGGTCAAGGACCCCCCAAAGTGAAACCTTTTCTTACGAAAAGGAACCACGCCCAGTACGGAAGTATGAGAGCCCATCTAGCAAAGGTTCGGGGAACGACGCCATGAAGAAGGCGCTGGATCAGGTCTCGAGGTCACCCTTCACGAATAGAATCGAAGGGGCTAAGCTGCCAAGACGCTTCAACCTACCGGTGTTCGCCATCTATAGCGGTAGAACAGACCCGGTAGAGCATGTGAGTCAGTTTAACCAAAAAATGGCGATCTATTCGCAAAACGAAGCCCTAATGTGCAAGATCTTCCTATCCAGCTTGGGATCGATGGCAATGAGGTGGTTCAACAACCTGAAGACAAACTCCGTGGGCTCCTACAAGCAGCTCACTCAAGCTTTTTGCTCCCGTTTTATTACAAACACCAGAGTCTCTCAACCTCTCAGTTCGCTACTATCCTTATCCATGCACGAAGGAGAAACCCTGAAAGCATACTCGGATAGGTATTGGGAGGTGTATAATGATTTAGATGACAACCATGATAATGTCGCTATCAGCACGTTCAAAAACGGTCTCCCCACCGAGCATGGCTTAAGGAAATCTCTCACCGGAAAACCAGTTACTGACGTCCAACAGTTAATGGATAGGATCGACAAGTACAAAAGAGTAGAGGAAGATCAGCTGCAAGGGAGGGGAAAGGAGAAGGTTAACCACCCCAAAGCAAATAATGTCAGGTCGGAACGTCACAATCCTGGTCAGCCGAGGAGAGACTTTCCGCGACAGGCTGGGCAGAGCAACCCGCAAACAGTGAACGCCGTGTTCAGAGAGCCAGTACAACAGGTACTGGAGAAAGTAAGGGATGAACCCTATTTCAGGTGGTCGGGAAAGATGGCTGGAGATCCTTCCAAACGTAACCAGAACCTGTACTGCCACTATCATCGGGACCATGGGCATACTACTGAGGACTGCAGGAATCTGTGGAATCACCTAGATCAATTGGTCTGAGAAGGAAAGTTACGCCACCTGCTGCACCCATCGAGCGGCCATCCCGGCCAAGCAGCACAAGAGCCTCGAAGGGACGTGTCCTTAAGACCCCCCACCGGGACGATACATGTCATCCTCGCTGCACTAGGAAGAACCGGGCCACCCATCCCCAGGGTATTAGCTGTTGATCGGATCCCCTCCGAGGGCAGGCAAAGGGAGCCCAAAAGGCCAAAAAAGGGAAGCTCCTTGATACTGGGATTCTCGGATGAGGATAAGAGAGGAACTATTCAACCTCACGATGATGCCTTAGTGGTCACATTGCGGATTGGGGGCTTCGATGTGAAAGGGGTGTTAGTAGACTCGGGAAGTGCGGTGGAGATAATGTACCCTGACCTATACAAGGGGCTGAACTTGAAGCCGGAAGATTTGACAGCTTATGACTCCCCCCTTCTCAGCTTCGAGGGAAGGATTGTTACGCCAAAGGGGCAAATCCGACTGCCCGTACAGACTGGGGCGGAAGTGGTGGAGGTGAATTTTATCGTGGTCGACGCTTATTCACCCTACACCGCAATAGTTGCAAGGCCATGGATCCACTCCCTAGGGGCCGTGACCTCCACACTTCACCAAAAAGTAAAATACCCATCCAGAGGACAAGTGGAAGAGATCCGAGGAGATCAGGCCGTGGCCAGGAAGTGTATGGTGGCCGCCATTTTACATCGGCCCTTAGTCGAGTCCTCGGTCCCTGAGAGCTTATAGCAACCAGCCTCCTCGGCAAGACAAGACGATGGGCTGGCCGAGGAGATAAGGTGTGAAGGTTTAGATAAGATTGCTGTCAAAGATGACCCTGAGAAGTTCTTTCAGGTCTGCTCTGAATTGCCCTCTCAAGAAAAGGAGGAACTGGTCAGATTTCTCAGAGAAAATGTCGACGTATTTGCATGGGACGCCTACGATGCCCCGGGAATTGATCCTAGCCTCATTTGTCACCACCTGAACGTGAACCCCTCTTCCATTCCGAGGAAGCAGCCACCCCGACGCCCTTCAAAGGAGCACGCTAGTGCCGTAAGAGACGAAGTGGCAAAATTGAAAAGAGCAGGGGCTATCAAAGAAGTCTTTTATCCCGAATGGTTGGCAAACACAGTGGTGGTAAGGAAGAAGACGGGGAAGTAGAGGGTCTGCGTGGACTTCACGGACCTGAACAAGGCGTGCCCCAAGGACCCATTCCCCCTACCCAAAATCGATCAATTGGTGGATGCAACCGTGGGGCACCCTCGAATGAGCTTCCTGGACGCCTTCCAGAGCTATCATCAGATACCCCTTGCGCTAGAGGACCAAGAGAAAACGGCTTTCATGACGCCCATCGGAAATTATCATTATAAGGTGATGCCGTTCGGGCTAAAGAACGCGGGCTCAACCTACCAAAGGATGATGACTCGGATGTTCGAGCCACAACTGGGCAAGATCATTGAGGTTTATATAGACGATATGGTTGTGAAGAGTAAAAGGGTGTCTGAGCACGTGAAAGACCTCGGAATAGTCTTCGCTATCTTAAGGGAGCACCGGTTGCAGTTGAATGCCTCCAAATGTTCATTCGGGGTCGGGTCTGGGAAATTCCTAGGATACATGGTCACCCACAGGGGAATAGAAGTAAGTCCCGACCAAATCAAGGCCATTAACAGCCTACAGACTCCTCGGAACCCGAAGGAGGTGCAGAAGCTCACTGGCATGATTACGGCATTAAACCGGTTCATATCGCGATCGGCGGATCGATGTCGGCCTTTTTACCTCCTGATAAACAAGTGGAAAGAGTTCGAATGGTCGGAGGATTGCGTTCAGGCTTTCCAGCAGCTTAAGGACTACCTGTCCCGACCACCCATCATGTCCAGTCCTGAGGCAGATGAGGTGCTGTTTGCCTACATCGCCGTAACTCCCCACGCTGTAAGCCTGGTACTAATACGGGATAATAATGGGGTGCAACGACCGGTGTACTACGTGAGCAAATCACTACATGAGGCCGAGGTGCGATACCTACCTTTAGAAAAGGCAATTCTGGCGATAGTGCATGCAACCCGGAAGCTTCCTCATTACTTTCAGGCGTATACGGTCATCGTTCTAACTCAGCTTCCCCTTCGAGCTGTTCTTCGAAGCGCTGACTACACAGGAAGGATCGCCATGTGGAGTGCTCTTTTGGGGGCCTTTGATATTAAATATATGCCCAGACCCTCCGTCAAAGGACAGGTCCTCGCAGACTTGGTAGCGGAGTTTGCTGAGCCTTCTATAGAAACGATGACCGAGAAGGAAGACCTGGGCGGAAAATTGGTTGGGACAATTTCAGCAGAGGGCACCATGCATTGGAAGGTCTACGTGGATGGCGCAGCCAACCAGAGAGGATCAGGAGTTGGGATAGTTTTAATATCGCCGGACGGCGCTGCCATTGAAAAATCGTTAAGGCTCGGATTCTCGGCTACGAACAATGAAGCCGAGTACAAAGCCTTACTTCAAGGGATGACGATGGTTCAAAAATTGGGTGGAAGAATAATAGAAGCATTCTCGGACTCCAGATTAGTGGTCGGACAAGTGATGGGCGAGCTTGAAGCTCGAGACACTAGGATGCAAGAGTATCTGGGACAAGTCAAACGGCTACAGACGAGTTTTGAATCCTTCAGTCTGACGCACATTTCTAGGAGCGTAAACACCCATGCAGACTCGCTGGCCACTCTCGCCACGTCCTCGGCGCATAATCTGCCGCGAATGATCCTTGTTGAAGATCTATCACAGGCAAGTCCTATCTGCAGAAACCCGGCTCGAGTCCATCAGATCAGAAAAAGTCCTAGCTGGATGGACCCCATAAAGAGCTTCCTCCAAAACGACATCTTACCGGAGGAAAAACTGGAAGCCGAAAAGATACGCAGGAATGCTCCTCGGTTCTGGCTATCAGAAGACCACAAACTATATCGACGCTCTTACTCTGGGCCGTACCTACTCTGCATACATTCAGAAGAGTCTGAGTCTTTACTTGAGGAGTTACACGAGGGGATTTGCGGGAGTCACACCGGAGGAAGATCGCTGGCGCACAGGGCACTCATCCAAGGGTACTGGTGGCCGAATATGCAAAGAGAGGCCCAAGAATACGCTAAGAAGTGCAACCAGTGCCAAAGATTCGCCCCGAATATCCACCAACCCGGAGGGGTTCTCAACCCCCTCTCTAGCCCATGGCCGTTCGCACAATGGGGCCTTGATATTGTCGGACCTTTCCCCAAAGCTGCGGGGAACAAGCGATACATAATAGTCAGAACTGACTACTTCACTAAATGGGTGGAAGCTGAACCCTTGGCCAACATTAGGGACGTGGACGCCCAAAAATTCATCTGGAAGAACATCATCACCCGCTTTGGGACTCCGCGTACACTCATTTTCGACAATGGTCTGCAGTTCGACAGTAAGAACTTTAGGGAGTATTGCCGCGAGTTTGGAATCATTAACCGATATTCCACCCCCGCCTACCCTCAAGGAAATGGGCAGGTCGAGGCCGTAAACAAGGTCATAGTGAACGGACTGAAGAAGAGACTGGACGAGGCAAAGGGGAGATGGGTAGAAGAGGTCCCCCACGTCTTATGGACTTATCGAACGACGCCACGACGATCGACCGGTGAGACCCCCTTCTCGATGACTTATGGGGCTGAGGCCGTGCTCCCGATCGAGAACAACTTTCCCACGCTAAGGTCTAAATTGTTTACCCCAAACGATAACGACGAGTTATTGGAACGGAGTCTGGACCTAGCTGAAGAAAGAAGGGAAAAAGCGATGATTCATATGGCCTATTATCACCAGAAGCTGAGACAGGAGTATGATGCTAATGTCAAATTGCGGCCTCTGGGTCCAGGTGATCTCGTGATGAGAAAGATTCTTGGCAACGCAAAGAACCCCTCTTGGGGCAAGTTGGGGCCCAATTGGGAGGGACCATACCGTGTCACATCCGTGGCCGGAATAGGCGCCTACTGCCTAGAAGATTTGGATGAAAAAGCTGTACCTCGACCATGGAATGTAAATAATCTCAGAAGATATTGTTATTAATGAGAATGGCTTAGCATACGTTTTCTTTCATGACTATCCGCTGCTTGCTGGTCCACTGACAAATATTTATAAGTTTTAAACAGAACCTAAGTCCTGCATGGCTCCTCGGACCACAGACTTAGGGGAAATTAATTCTTAAGGCAACTAACCATAAGTTTTGGACAGAACCAAGGCCTTGCATGGTCCTCGGACTCAAGCCTATGGGGAAACCAAATACACGAAAGAAAAACCGTAAGTTTTGGACAGAACCAAGGCCTTGCATGGTCCTCGGACTCAAGCCTATGGGGAAACCAAATACACGAAAGAAAAACCGTAAGTTTTGGACAGAACCAAGGCCTTGCATGGTCCTCGGACTCAAGCCTATGGGGAAACCAAATACACGAAAGAAAAACCGTAAGTCTTGGACAGAACTAAGGCCTTGCATGGTCCTCGGACTCAAGCTTATGGGGAAACCAAATACACGAAAGAAAAACCGTAAGTTTTAGACAGAACCAAGGCCTTGCATGGTCCTCGGACTCAAGCCTATGGGGAAACCAAGTACACAAGAAAAACCGTAAGTTTTAAACAGAACCTAAGTCCTGCATGGCTCCTCAGACCACAGACTTGGGGGAAATTAATACTTAAGGCAACTATTCATAAGTCTTAAACAGAACCTAAATCCTGCATGGTCCCTCAGACCACAGACTTAGGGGAAATTATTACTTATGATAGATTGGGGGATTATTACTTAAAGGAAATCATTTTAATGCATGCGCACAGTCTAGCACCATCGCAACCCTCAAATGCGCAGCCCAAAAACCCATTTTTATTTTGATCGTTTACATGTATCTACATCGTTGCAAATGTTTAAAAAAGAGCGCTACTGACATACATCCATAGTAAGCAAAACGAACATTTTATATTAATACTCCGAGTACATTAGAAAGAGAGGTCCTTACAAAAGAATGGAAAAATAAGACGACTCTCATTCAAAAAAAAAAAAAAAAAAAGTACAAAGATCAAAAGCCTAAAAGGCTAAGCCTTAGCGGGAGAATCTTCTTTCTGCTCGGGCTGAGGATGAGGAACCTCAATGGTAGAGTCTGTGGCGGGATCCTTCGCCATACCAGGCACAAGGACGGCATCAGGCACCGTCAGGACCTGCTCCGAAGCGACTTGGGCGTCATCAGGATTATCCCGGATCTCCTGAGGATAGAAGATGTTCTTGAGCAGTCTTAGTGCCGAATTCGCAGGAACTCCTGCAGCATCGAGAGCATGGGCCCATGAAATACTGCAGTAATCCCTGCACACCTCGGGGATCTCCTCGGATAGCCTGGCCTCCGTCTCTTCGGCCCCGAGTTGGCGAGCAGCATTCTTCTCGGCCTCTGCAGCCTCTCGGATCAGCTGGGCCTCCTTTTTGACCCACCTCAGCTCATCCTCGACTTTTTGCAGAGCAGTCTCGAGATCCTGCACTGCCTGCCTCTCGGTGGCGAGGTTAATCTGTGTCGAGTACAGCTCTTTGCGCTAGTCCTCCGCCTGGGTCTCGGCACTCTTCAAACCAGCCTCTGCACTTTTGCGCCGGTTCTCCGAATCCTTGAACTCGTCCGTGAGTTTAAGGTGATCATTTTTTAGGGACCCCAAGGCCTTCTCCATCTCCGTCCGAGCCTGGGTCTCAGCCTCAGCCCGACTACGGCTATCACGGCAAAACTCCTCAGCCACGAACACCTGCTGAGTAATTTACGAACAAAACAAGATTGTTTTAAAAAAAAAAAAATCTAACAGGGGTAAGCAAATCAATAAAACAGTAAAAGCATTACTTACCAGCGCGAGATCCCTTTTAAGGGATAGGAAGATCTCGGGCTGAGAGAACCGCCTATAGGCCTCCATGTCCCGAGGAAGGAGTAGGGGTTGCTTTAAGGCATCCGCCACGTACCCTGCCTAGCCTCGGTTATACTCTCGGACCGAAGCATTGAAAGGGATGGCAACCCCATCCAGCTCCAACTTGGGGTTCCATGCACGGATGGTGGCGCGCACTTCAGCAAGGTTCTCCTCATCCCGGCTCTCCAAGGAGTTACCCTTTCTGCTCCTTGGCGTCCGTGTGGTTTTTTGCTGCTTGGTCGGCTGGGCGATCACCTCACCTTCCTCAAGAGTGTTAGCCGGCCTCTTCTTCTTCAGGTCCGGATTAACCTTAAGGCCAGGGTCCGAGACGCCCTGAGGGACCACAGGAGGAAGGGTTTTGACCTGTGGTGAAGTTGGTCCCTTCGATGACTGACCCTTCGATGACTGACCTTTCCCTCGAGAGGACATCAGCTCCTTTAGAGACTTCCCCTTTCCTGCCATGGGCTCTACCTCCTCGTCTGAAGTGTCGTCCGAGCAGATAACGATTGAGGGAACACCAACTGCGGAATGTTGGTCCTGCTCTACTTCGGGATTAGAAAGTTCCACCAAGGGGTTTTGCTGAATTTCCTCCTCGAAGTAAAACTTATCTATCTCTTCCTCAAGGGAAAGACGAGATGATTCAGCCTCTTCTTCAACCAAAACAGCAGCGCCAGGCTCGTTTACCGGAGGTAACTGCTCTGCTAGGTAGGGATTTCTGACACCAGGCAACACAACTGGTGGCAGATTGTGGTCAGCTAGGAACCCGTCCTTGGACACGTCAATCCTAGCCAGCCTCGGACTGCCAGCCCTTATAGCGTGACCGATTGCCTAGAAAGCGCTGCTCAGAGGTTGATAGCCCAGAACTAGATGGGCCGCACGCAACTGTCCGTCCTCGGCAACGTAAATCTCCGACCTAAGGAGATAGTTCAACGTTGGCACGTTCACAAAGTTTATCCGAGGAGCAACGTGAACTTTGTCTGCAAACAAACCAAGAAAAGTGAGGTTAAACCATGAAATTTTCCAATTACAAAGAAAGCAAGAAAAATAACCCCTCAACATTAAATCCTTTCCCGAAAAGGACCAATCCTAAAAGCACCGCACCTGGGTTTCCTGCCCGAGTTGGACAATGAATACCGTCGAACCACTGCCCAGAAGCAATGAGGAAGTCATTCTTCACGGTCTTATTGGATACTGGAAGACAAGAGATCAACCTAACGTCCTCGTTCCGGGATTTAAGATAATACCCATCATCCCCGAGGCGGTGACATTCGTACAGATAAGCCACATCGTGCCAAGTAAGGCCTAGATTCATCCGCTCATCTAAGACATCTACACAGCCTAGTATCTTGAACATATTCGGGGCACACTGATACGGCGTCAACCTATGGTTGAACAGGTATTCCCTTGTGATCCTACGCATGGGAAGTGTCATCCCTCCCTCTATGAAAGCAATCATGGGGATAACGACTTCTCCCTCACCTCTATCTGTCAATACTCCTTCCAGAGGACAGTACCGCAGCCTAACCCCAGGGGGAATGTGGTATTTAGCCCTAAAGGCCTCCATAGCGGCTGGAGTTTTTACTAATTTTTCGAATCTACCCATCTGAACTGAAATGGGGAAATGAAAGTAAAGACCAAGAAGAAAAGTAGAGTCCGAGGAGGGAATTGAAACGGCGAAAAGAACGAAATGTACTGGTACCTGCACAAAACGCTCAATGGGACGCCTGGAAATCTCTCTTGGACGAAACGCTTCATGAAGAACGGCTACGGTGGCGCAACGGACGTAAGTGTTCGTATATCTCTGGGATTCGATGGAGTTCTCTGGAGTCCTTTGAGGTTTATGAAATACAGATAAAAAGAAGGAACTGAACCCCTCTGACATCTTATATAGCCGGGAGGAGAGAGAAAAGATCGCTCCTGCCTAAAAATACGAGAAAAAACGATGGCCGTTCGATCCATGCCACGTCGTTGGATAAAAGGAACATAACGCCTCCAGAAGTTAATGGCCGCGCCTCGTAAATTGTAGCGCGTCAAAAGTAACCGTCCGCACGCGCGTCACACGATCTCCTTATTTCCAGTCTCTCACAAACATCAAAACCCCGCTTTTCTCCTCAGGAGATAAAAACCGGAGTTTTGAGGGGCTATTGTGGGGCCCGGCCCAAAAATAATGGGCTATTCCAAATTCAGGCCCGTCCGAGGAGCGTCCTGTCCGAAGGGAAACCACATATGAAGCATTACTCAATCCCAATAATGCCAAGGAAACCTGTCCGAGGAGTAACTCCTCCTCGGACATCACGAATCCCAGACGAGGAACTCCCCCCAGCCATTCCAGTTCATCCTCCCAACATATAAAATGAATAAAATCCAAAATATCTCATGGAAAGCTACCACCACATTAATTGCGCCCCAACTACCCTCTTGGCCGCATTAATGAGGAAAAGACCCCTGAACAGTACCACCTTGGCCTCTGCAACTCACAAAGGGAGTGATGAGGGCGGCTGATGTGACAGGTGCTCAAGTAGATGCTTAGATGATCAACAGGTGTAAGGTTGAGATGAGAGGAGGAGAACTATATAATGTAGTGGAGTCCCTCAAAGAAAGGGACGGAAAAAACTGTATAAGGAACTAAAGAAATAGAATCAGAGGAGAAAGATCCATTCTTGTGTTTTTATTTCTTTTCGCAAACAATACTGTCCATGCATTAGACCGGATAGGTTCACTGAGGCTAAGTTCTTTAACCCATCCTCTACAAATATTCATTGTGGGTTGCGCTTTGGGCCAAGGCCTGATCAACAGAAGTTGGGCCAGGAAAATCGTGCAACCACAATATATATATATATATATACACTTAAAAAGATTTTTGTGCAATTTTTAAATTTTGGGAGCAAATTTTGAAATCTTGAGGTATATTTAGCTATTTTCGAAGCTACTTTAGTCATTTAAGTATTTTTGAAGGAATAATTTTGTCATTTTTGTAGTTTAGGGTTATTTCAAACATATTGGAATATTGGATATTTTAAAGAGATTTTGATTATTTTGGAGGTTTGAAGGATATTTTGTATATTTAATAGGTATGGGGATATTTTGGTCATATTAGAGGTGTACATAGTATTTTGGTTTTTTAGGAGTATTTTTTTCCCATTTTATAAGTTCCCACTATATTTTTGTCATTTTAGGGATTGGGAGGAGGGCATTTTAGAATTTAAAGGGTATTTTGGTAATTTTGATTGTTCCCAGGGTTATATTTGAGGTTTAAGGGTAATTTGGTTATCTGGAATATTTTAAAGGTATTTATGTCATTTAATAAATCATTAGGGGGCATTTTAGTCATTTCAAATGGTTTAGGGGGACATTTTGCTCATTTTCAATCTTGTAAGGGTATTTTGGTAATTTTAAAGATTTTACTAGTATTCTATCATTTTGGAGATTTTCATAGTATTTTTTCCATTTTGGAGCTTTCAGAGGAAAGTGGAGCATGATGTTTAATTTGATGCAAAGCAAATAACCTTACCATGGCTTGACATGCTGTGAATCCTCTAGAAAGAGGGCTTTTTTTTTTTTTTTTTTTCCTCTCTATCTATTTTGGAGTTTTTCAATTTTTGTTAAAAGGGAAATGAATAGAAAATTCTCATATACACATTACACAGTAGCCTTAAGCAGATTTTAAGTCATATCACGATGAATTTGGAAAATTTTATTTTAAATATCAATAAAAACACAGAAGGCATCATTCTTGAATAAAAAAATTCTTGCACTAGTTTAGTCAGATACTATTTAGTTGATTATAGATAGTTTTTTTTTTTTTTTTTTTTTAAGATATAATGTTAGAGCTAAATAACTTTTCAATCCCAAATTGGTTTATTAAAAAGAAATATTATGTCTACAATATTTTTATAATATATTCGTAACAAATCTTAAGTAGCAAGTAGTTATACGGGTAAACAAAAAAGTAATTTAAGTTATGAATTCAAATTATAACTAATAATAATATACCATATATTTTTTGTTGCAAAAGTATTGTGAAAATGTTGTGTATGTAGCATTTTTTCTTATTAAAAGACTCTGTGTAATTAAAATGGGAAAGACTATCTACTTGAACCCTTATTAGCAATGCTAATAAGAATGGAAAGCCTTAAAAAAGCCTAGCCATAGAATGAAATACTTTCTTTAAAATTTGAAAACTAGCCAAAATGCTTTTTTTTCCTCCATGATCTCTCGCTTGATTCATACTTGTTGTTTCTACATTGCCCTTTTCTGTGTGTCACCCTTAATCCACCATTCGGACTTTTCTAAGCCAAAAATAGAATTTAACCTGCCACCTCTTTTACAATCCATGCCTAGGGACATTTCACAAGTGCCATGTCGTAAAAGAAGTCTAACTCCGAATAAGCTTAAAGGTATTCTCACTAACAGACTTTCTCACTTTAAAAAACTAGTCTTTTTCTAACTCTCACACGTAACAAAGATACACCACGAAATTAGTGATGGATTTTTTTCCTTCAAGATAATAGGATTTTTATACTTTGTCTCGGTGTCATATCAATAGTAACTTGCTATTGCGTCAAGATGCATGTGTTTCAACTACCAAAGATTTTAATTAATAACATCAATCTGGTTAGGAAATGTTAAATACTTCTAACTGGTGCTTGTAAGTCGATGCGCCAATCTGTCCCACTTTTCTTTCTCCACTCTATACTCCACCAATAAAAATTTGCCACGTGATTACCCTAATTAATAACGGTAGTATTAATAAATCAATAATGATAGTATTTAATTAATTAGGTGAATACGTGGCAAGTTTTTATTAGTGGAGTATAGAGTGGAGCAAGAAAAGTGGGACAGAAGATTTGGACTCGCGCTAATGTACTAAAGCATAGGTGTTTTGTATCCATTGAGCAAAGATGGGTTGTAATTGTATAGCAGTAGATATATCTTGAGGACACCGATCAAGACTAGTAAGCCCATAAGCCCATAGTTCAAAGGGTTCACATAATCGAGAATCATCAGATTTACGCTTATTTTCAACTCTCCAAAACGGTTTGTCATTTACTACGCCCTTCCTAGTCTCTAATGCCGAGGTCATTCATATATGTTAATCAATCTCTAGCAACAGTTTATGTGACCTTGTTCAGGGAGAGGGATAGAACTACCTTGTCCCCTTTAGGGGCATTCCTTGTCGTCCACTTAAGGTCCCCTATAGAAAGGTCAAACCTCACCCAAATGAAGGTATGTGAGAAAAATCCCAACTCTTATACTTTTAGAGTTCTTGGAAATCTTTTGTGAGGTTTCAACTGAAGCATCAGGGAAGCTTAGACTGACACCTCACCGATGCCCTACGATAGCATTCTTCCTTTTTGCAGGTCCTCTAGCTTCTCCAGATGTTCAAGTGACTCATTGATTTTTCATGCATCATCAAGCTTCCTTTTGTGTGTGTGTGTGTGTGTGTGTGTGTGTGTGTGTGTGTGTGTGTGTGTGTGTGTGTGTGTGTAATGAGGAGTTAACACTATAGCAAACACAACAAAGATAAAAATATCAAGTTATATTTAGAATTTTCTATAAAAATTGTTAGAGTCATATTTTCTATATAATTGGCTATTCCTTTAATAAAACACACTTTACTTGTAAATTGGGTAGATCTAAGTTTGGTTTGATATATATCAAGTGGTTATAGTAAAGGCATGAAGATTGATCTAAGAAATAAGTAAAGAAAAGTTGTTTTACTAAAACACGATAGATAGCTCGACAGATTGCTGCTATTGAGATTTACCAGGAAACTCAACACAAGCTTGATCTATCGAGCATTACGAATTCAAATTTTCTAGATTTAAATTTTGGCCCATGTTGAAGTATTTGTTTAGGATTTCTTTTCTCATAACCCCAGACATATATAAAGCTTATTTTGAGAGTCGTCACACACAGATACAGAGACCAAAAGTTTAATTTTCTCTGTGAGAAGCTATTGTGCTTGTATACCATAGGGTTTTGTAACCAAATGCTTCCTGGTCTTTATTATTGATGAAGTGAAGAATTTTCCAGCCAACAACAATCATTTAAGTTGCTGGAGTTAGTCACATACTGGGATCTATGCAAAGGAGTTAGTCACAAATTGGAGATTTGTATAACAAAGGAAAGAAGCCTACTACAAGATCAAGTCCAATTGGATATTGGAGCAAAGGTTCAACTATAGGTTGGTATTTTGGGATATGCTAGGGTAGTGGTAAGATTCCTCATACTTGTAACCGCTTAATTATTGATTAGTGGATTCTTGGGAGTGGTGACCTTAAATTCATTCGATGGGGTTTTTGCTTTGTGAAAGGTTTTTCCCATTTGTCAACAAATCACCGTGTTAATTTATTTTCTGCTGCATATTAGTTTATTTGGTGATTTGTTTGTGCCTCCATGATTTGTATGTAATTTGACTTAATTAATCAACTTAGGTAATTGAGTTAATTATCCTTCTACAACACACACACACCCATCTTTTTGAGAGAGAGAGCTACCCATCCTTAGTGATAATTAATTGTAACCTCTTCTCCTCCCCTCTCCCATTATCATACCTTGAGAGGAGATTTGTACCCAAACACAATCCACACATTTTAAGAGTGTAGTGAGTGTTTTTGGTGTTGTTGGGAAGCATTGGAAGATGCCAAGGTTGGCGGATGCAACATGGAGCTTGTTGCGGGATCCAGAGAGCTAGACAAGACACGGTTTCGAGAAGCCTTGTTGGAGTAGGAGTTTGGAGGGCTTAGGTACAGAGGGTAGATTAGGCTTGGAGGGTCTCTTGCTTACCCATGTATCCCAACTGATTGTCTAGTGGATCGATTTCCGCTTAGAGGGCGGCGGAGAGGTTTTTTCGCCGAGTTCTTCGGTTTCCTTTTCGATAACACGTCTCGGTGTTATCTGTGTTGCATCTCTCTTCCCTACTCTTATTCATTTCATTTTACTACTATGTTGCTTTAATTATGAAGTAGAGTAGCTCTCGTGTTTGTATGCTTGTGTTTATACTATTCCGCACTTAGTATTAAGTTAAGGTAAAATCAACCAAGCTGTAATTTGAATTAGGGGTCTAAACAAGCTCTTGTGTTTTCAACACATTTTCGAGCTTTCAATTGGTATTAGAGCGGGTACACTTGTTTTGGTTTTATTATCTAAGTGTGATCCTTGACCCCTTGTGTGTTTTGCCATGAATAATGTTTTGTATGCTTCTATGGATATTGTTGATTGTAACATGCCATGTGTTTGTGAAAATGCCTCCATGAGTGTTTATCCACATGATTGTGATGACATGTTACTTGAATCTATGGGTGTTGTTGACAAACTCTTGAAGAAAGGAGTTAAGAAGTTTCAAAAGAATTTGAGCAAGTTAGTTTGTGAAAATGATGATTTGATTGCTAAGCTCAATGAATCCAACAAATAGGTTGAGAAATATAAGAATCTTGCTGAAATTTCTCTTGAAAAGCTGAAAGAGTTTGAATGTTTGAATATGGACTTGGATGCTAAACTTGTTTTGTCTAACAAACTTGTTAATTATCTTAAATCTGAAAATGAATCTCTTAAGATGCATGTCAAGTGTTTGATTGCTGAACCTGTTGTTAAAATGGAAGAAAATATATGTTGCAATCATGTTGTGGTACCTGATTGTGTGCCTATTGTGTGTTTTACCTCAAAGGACAAATCAGTGTACATTCCTCCACACAAAAGAAATAAAAAGTGAAGAGAAAGGCTATTAAGTCAAAGCCTCCGTTTAGGTCTCAACCTAAGGCTTTGGATGGATCTAAGTTTGTTCCAACTTGCCACCATTGTGGTGTGATTGGTCATATAAGACCTTAATGTCATAAGTTGAAGAGTGAAAAAAACCATGTTGCTAGATCCATTCCCAAAAAGCCTAGTGAACCTAAACACATTGTTTGTTACCATTGTGGTGCCTTTGGTCATCTAAGACCCCAATGCTCTAAGTTTCATGCTTTTAAAAGAATCAAAAGAAAAGAAAAAATTAAGCTTTTTGGAAGTTGTGCTTTGAAAGCTAGACCGGATTGGATGGAAAATGATAAGTTGTTGAAAAAAGTGGTTAATGCTCTTACCTCCTTATCTATGTGCATCTCCGGTTCTCATTCTTCTAACTCTCGTCTCACTTCTCATGAGACACTTATTCCAAACAATTGTTCTGTTTGGATGAGGAAGGGTTCCTATGGTTGAGCTTTTGCTCCTTTGGTCCTTGATCTAATTCTTTCGATCTTTGTAGGACCTTTCATATATTAGATGCTTCATTATCATGCATTTGTGCATCATGCATCTCTTTATATGCATTGTTTTGTTTTTGTTTTGATATTACTTTTATGTCTTTGTTTTGTGTGTGTAAAAATCCAAAATCACATAATACGTGAAAAATTCAAAAAGTTTGATCGTATATGTTTGTGCACATTTCACATGTGAGTTTGGCCTAGTACCTTCGTACTTATGGCGTAGTGCATTTACGAGCTTAGCTTGTTTTGTATGCACATATATCTTTGTGGGAGAAATCTTGAAAACTATGTGTGATTGTTGTAAATAGATCTTCAAGATTGTCATGAATGATTGGTCAATAGTCTTGATGGTCTTGATACTTGCATAAACTTGTACATATATCTCTTCCCACTTTATTTTTATGTTTTTGCAAAAAAGCTCACCAAATGTAAATCTCAAAATGAAAAAAGATAATGAGCTACAAAAGCCTGTCGCACATACTAGTATTTGACTAGGAAAAAGGGAAAGCGACTCTTGTATTGAAATGTATGTTGCTCAAAAAGCCAAAGGCTTATTCTCAATATTGAAATATCAAAAATTTCAAGCACCAATCTCAAAATGAGATGTATTGTTCAAAAATGATCAAATGTTATGATTTGTAAAGAAGCCAAATGAAAAGTTTCAAATATTTTGTAATCATTTTTGTGGGAGGTCATATATGTTCATTTCTATAATCGAGATAGACCACTTGATTTAGTACTAGTTGTGTATGACTTGATTGAACTGATCATTGAAGCTTTACTCTAGTCTAAGAACTATTCCATACTTGATCCACACACACAACACACAAGTCTAATGTTCTATGAATGTCTATTTCATTTGTGTGATTGTACATGTTCAAATGTGATGTGTGTGTGCTCAACCATATGTGGATCAAACCAAAAAGATTTTTATTCTTTTTGTTTGCTTTTGGAAGTGATTTGTATCATCCATATTTTTCAAAGTTTTTCAAATTGTTTTTGTGTGAAAAACATGTTTTATGGGTGTTTTCGTGACCCATTTCACGTGTAAGCTCAGCTGGGAGTTAAATGGTCCAATTCTCAAGTTTTTCAGCTTTACACAGAGAGTTTCGCAATTGTTTTGCGGCTGTTTCGCGAGTAAGGCTTACCAGCGAGATACCAATGAAATTTTCGCGGGAAGCTAACTAGCAAGATACTAGTAAAAATTTCCAGATCAGCTTTTTAAAGGTCATTTCGTGGGTCATTTATTTTAAACGTCTCCCATCTTCTCCCAAACCTCTGTTTTAATGTTTCTACATCAAAACCCAACTAAATTCAAGTGTTTTTCATTCCATTAACATCTCTAAGGTAATTTTTAACACTTTTCATTGATTTTGATCCTTAGATTATGTTTATGGGGGTTTTATGTTCATAGTTGGGATTTTCTCAAATGGGAGTTGGAAAACTTATTTTTTGTCAATATTTTTTATTAGGTTTTGTTTTAAATGATAATTTGCTTTGGACGTTGGCCCCTTGTGGCAAAAATAACATGTATTTAGGCAAGATTTTCATATGTTTTTGCATTTTTTAACATGCATGTGTAGTGTGTGCACTCTAAGTGTTTGATAAAATGCCCAAATGACATTTTCTTGTTGTTTTGGACTCCAATGAGTACCAAACTTTGGGGATCACCATAATTATTCATGTTTATCATGTTTTGATCATTGGTGGTGTGTTTTATGCACTTTGCCCCGTGAGTGCTTATTCATGCATTGGTCATGCATCTCACATGCACACTAGATGCACCTTTACTGCACACACTCTAACACTTGACATGTTTTGCACTTCTCTTATGCTAGTAAGTCTTTTTAAACCTTTTAGCACTTAACATGTTCTTGTGTCTTTGTCATACCTAGGTTTACATCATGTTCCATCATCCTTAGCATGTTATGTTCTTTATGCTTTGTAGCATTTTTTTTTTATTTTTTTATTTTATGTTTTTGTCTTATATTTGAGCTTCATTTTCTCATTCATCTTGCACCCTTCATGCATCATACCTTTGCTCATATCTTCTTTTCTTTCCCTCATTCCTCTTGATTGTTTTTTCTATTTGTGACAAAAAGAGGGAGAGTATACTGGAGAGTATACAGGTTTGTATCGTCATTTCTATATGACTCATGTGCACACTCTTAAGGGGAGTAATTCTATCTTGTGCACATTCGTAGAGGGAAAAAGTTATAGGGGAGATGCATATACTAAGGGGGAGAAGACATTTTCCTTGTTTTTGTTTTGGTTTATATTACTCTTGTGCCTTGGTAGGATCTTGTTCCTAGATGCATATACTTCATGTATTTTGCATTGGTCGAATGTTGGACATGCATTTATCCTTATGCTATTGTACTTTTTTGATTGCATGTTCAGATGATCATTTGCTTTGCTATATGATCATTGTAGTCATTTTCATATGACTGTCATGTGTTTGATCAAGTTGTTCATATGTTTCACAACATGTTTACTTGATCGCATTTTACTTGTTACATTATACTTGTCCTTTTATCACTTGATTTACCTTGAGGGTTTAATGTGTTTTGTGCAAGTGTTTCAGGTTACAGGTATATATGTTCCAAGTGCTACAGCTTCTAGATTTAGGTGTGAGTGAGTTTTGCCATTATTCCCAAACTCACGTTTAAGTCTGGAGTCTATTATAGGGTGTTTTGTCACAGAATAGCCAAAGCAAGAGATTGTAAAGTTGTGATTTACAACTATGTTTTATGTTGGCTTTATTCCATGACAAAAAGTGTTGTAATTGCTCTAATTTTGTTCCTTGTATTTTGTGGGATTTTATTGTATTGGATTTAGTATTAAGTTGGTGAAGACTCAAGCTTAAATGAAGAATTAGTGGATTTCGCGAGAAGCTAAGCCGCGAAAGAGCATGTGAGGAGCACCTGACTAGAAGTTAAAGAGTCATGTCAGGCTATCGTTTTTGCGAGTGTCTAGCGAAACATTCTGCCTGGATGATTTTTATGTGTGAATTCCGTACCCTTCACCCATACTATATATACCCTCATTACCCACAAATGTAAGAGAGACCATTCAGAGAGAAAAAAATCCTAGATAGGTTTTCTACAACACACACACCCATCTTTTTGAGAGAGAGCTACCCATCCTTAGTGAGAATTAATTGTAGCCTCTTCTCCTTCCCTCTCCCATTATCATACCTTGAGAGGAGATTTGTACCCAAACACAATCCACACCTTTTCAGAGTATAGTGAGTGTTTTTGGTGTTGTTGGGAAGCATTGGAAGATGCCAAGGTTGGCAGATGCAACATGGAGCTTGTTACGGGATCCGGTGAGCTAGACAAGACACAGTTCCGAGAAGTCTTGTTGGAGTAGGAGCTTAGAGAGCTTAGGTACAGAGGGTAGATTAGGCTTGGAGGGTCTCTTGCTTACCCATGTATCCCAACTGATTGTCTAGTGGATCGATTTCCGCTTGGAGGGCGGCGGAGAGGTTTTTCGCCGAGTTCTTCGGTTTCCTCTTCGATAACACGTCTCGGAGTTATCTGTATTTGCATCTCTCTTCCTTACTCTTGTCCATTTCATTTTACTGTTGTGTTGCTTTAATTATGAAGTAGAGTATCTCTCGTGTTTGTATGCTTGTGTTTACACTATTCCGCACTTAGTATTAAGTTAGTGTAAAATCAACCAAATTGTAATTTGAATTGGGGGTCTAAACAAGCTCTTGTGCTTTCAACACATTTTCGAGCTTTCAGTTGCTATCTATGCCACAGTTACTATGTAATAAATGTCATATTTAGGCCTAAAGGTTACTCAGTAATTTCCTTAATTAGATATTGAGCTAGCAAGAGGGATGCATTCAGTAAGATACACTCATTAGAACCGATACTCTTTTGTGTGGAAAGGAAAGGATATATTTGTGGTTGTTATTGAACTTTTGTGTGTGGAGGTGTGTCCAACACAAAGGTTGATGCTATAGTTTGATCCTAAGAGGTTGTTCAACCAAGGAATTGTTTTACGCTGAGTTCTACTCTTGGTGGCACAAATTAACCTTCAAGTGCAGCACTTTTATGTCATTTTATAACTTAATTTTGGTGAGATTGTTCTTAAACTTAGCTTTAAGTTTCTATTTTAAGGTTAAATTTTTGGATTAAAAAAAATTTCTATGCCAGAGAATCTCTGCATTCTCAAAAAATGTTTCCAACAGAAGAATGTAAAAGGACATGAATAAGATTGATGAAGAAATTTGCAGAAAAAAAAAGAAATTAAGGCTAATTCATATATATAAAAATTAGGGGAAGATGATATTACCAAGAACACATTCTTCAAGGATCGATTCTGCCATACAGGCAACAAAGTATTCGGTTGTAGGGCATGAACAGAAGTTCCTAATAAGTTCTACACCATCCTCTGAATAATCTGACAAGTTAAGTCTTATTTTCCTGCCATATACAATAAATTCAAAAAGGCAACAATGTTTCCATCAATACAATATGAAACCATTTTTATGTTGTATGGAAGATTATATAGGTACAAAGATGAGTACCTCTTGACATATTTTTGTTAGCATTTTAAGTGGAGTTGGAGATATATTTTTATCAAGCTGTCCTAAAATATTTTCCCTATTAAACTTAAGGTTAAGGGTATTTTTGAACCACATAAAAGTCTAGTTTAAAAAGGAGAATCCTCTTATAAAGTATAGATAACCTTAAATATATGTCCATACATGAGCAATATTACTAATTAACTTACTCTTGCCATCTTTACCACTCTTTAACTGATTGCCATGTTTTATGTTTAAAACAAATATCATATATCCTTAAATACATTTTTTTTTTTCATTTTAAAACAATTGTTTAATATTTTAATTGCTTGAAGAATAGTAGGCTCTTTTTTTTTTTTTTGGGAGAATCAAAGAATAAGGAATAGCTCAAATATAGATATTATTTTAATTTATTTTTATATCAAATTGCTCTCTTTTTAATTTTCCGTTTAGGAATTTATGCTACTATAAACCAATTAATGAATTTACAAATTTCACTTATTTCTATATCAAATTACTCTCTTTTTAATTGCTTGTTTATGAATTTTAAGAGTTTTAATTAATATTATTTCCTAACATTTACATACCATGATTCTACCTCTTCATCTTCCACTCATTCTCGGAATCCATTTGCTTTACTCAATCAAACTTTCAGGTTTATCTCAAAAACAAAAAAACAAAAAAATCAAACTTTCATGAGAAAGCAAAGTAAAACATAGGAATTGGAGAAGGAAGAAGGAGAAGAACAAGGACCATTTGTTCCACTTTGTGCTTTTTTCCTTAACAACTCTCTATCTCTCTGACTCCCCTGATCAACTCTAACTCAAAAATGTATTACTCAATGTTCAAGTTTTTATATTTGCTTAAAAGATCCATGCTATTATTTTTTTAATAATAGGCAGGTCAGGTTGGACCGTAAACCCAAAAAAACCCCGAATATGGTTGACCGAAACTCGAACCCGTTTTTCAATACAACCCGCCCAAAATCCTTAGGGTCGGGTCGGGTCTGTGCTTAGCCCTAGTAATGGGTAGTAGTCAGGGCGCAACCAGGAAATTTTGTTGAGAGGCTGAAGTAAAACTATCATATTGATTTGTAATTCAAGAAAAACTCAAACCATCATATACCTATATACATACATATTACATATCTTCGTGCATTAGTTTTAAAATAAAAAATTTATTCCTAAGTTAGTCATAACTCATATATAATATGCAAGATTGTTGTTATTTTATTAATGTAATTTTTATCCACACTTAAAAATACTAACAAGCTAAACACCTAATTGAGCATCTTACAGTCATTTTTTATCAAGTGTTTCTTTAATTCTTATGAAAAATTATAAATCCATAACATTCGTAGAAATTAAATATCAGTATATAACAAAACTAGACTTATATATAATTACAATAAATAATATTCGTAGAAATTAAATATAATAAAATCACTATAACTAACCATAAACTAAATAGAATTTAAATTCAACTAGATTAGACAACTAAAGTAAAAATAAATAAATCATAAGATAAATAAATAGAAATTAAAACTGAAATAGAACCGAAAACAAAGAAGTAAAAGAAAGAAGAAGAATTTTGTAACATTGAATAGATTGTGAAAGAGAATGAGTGCTAAGAAAGGAAAAATATATACATATTTTTTAAAAAGGTAGTTTTTGTTACACACAGTCTAATACACATACACTATCACACACATATTTTTTGAATTAAAATAATAAGTTTAAGACCATTCAAGTTTTAAAAACATGTATTAAACTTATTGTAGAGTCTCGATTTGTGGTCCAAGCCCAAAGTGTATGGGATCTTGGCCCAATGAGCCCAATACAGTAAATTTGTAGAGAGTGGGTCAAAGAACTAGGCTCTAATGAGTTGAACAACGGCTAGTATTAAATTAAATGACAATCAAGCACAGATAAGAGGTATTGATATCAATGGACTTTTAGTCCGAGGAGGTCACAATTATATATATTGATCCCAGTTGGATATAGAGACAATTTAGATTGCTACAGTGTTCTTTCTCTCTCTCTTTCCCATCCCCCCTCTCATGAAGAGTCATTCACATTATATATCCTCCTCCGGATCATCCTCATCCTACACCTGTTGATCATTCGAGCCTTTACTTGAGTACCTGTCCCATCAGACACCCTTTTTGGTTCTCTGTGAGTTGTGGTAGCCAAGGTAACACTGTTCAGAGGTCTTTTCCACATAAATGCGGCTAGAAAAGTAGCTGCAGTGCATTTAATGCGGTGGTGGCAGCTTTCCCTAAGATATTTCTAGGTCTCCTTCCTTCTCGTATGTTTATGAGGTATGTCCCTATCATTGGAGCTTCTTGGAAGATCACTCTAATTGTTGGATTACATACTTTGAACTATATTCATCAAGTCTGAGGAGGAGCTACTCCTCGGACAACTTTTCATTTGCTCCCTACTTATGGAACCTGAACTGGGAATATCTAATAATTATTTGCTCATCCTCGAAACTATCTATGTCCTTGGATAAAGTCCAAGACCCAATATACGATCTTGGGTCCATACCTCTACAATAGCCCTTCAAAACCCCGGTTTTTTCCTCCCATCTGAGGAGAAAGGTGGGGTTTTGATTTTTTAAAAGCTAACACCATTTGATTTTGTTGTTCGCATGTATGGAAGTTCCATTTTATGTGCCTCATGATTATCTCTGACGTTTCACAGCCCACAAAGCATCATTAATTGCTCCAGGCGGCATGTTGTTCCCCAAATCCAATGGCGAAGCTCAAATCCAACAGTTGAGCCCTTCTTGGAAATTTGAGCGGGATAATTCCCACTCATTTCCATTTCCTATATAAAGCCTCAAGGGAACTTGTTTTCTTTTTACTTAACCAATCTTCAAGCTCTTTAGTGATTTCAATCACTCCAACTCACAGAACTCCCCAAATTACAAAGCTTCCCAAACCTTTTCCTCAAGATTTCTTCGAAAATCTTTTAAAAGCAACAGAAATAAACATATTCACTCTCGTAAGTCCTTGTTTCTTTATATTCTCCTTTTTATTCTTGGCCTTCCTCCTCGGCCTTCTTTCCTTTTTTTTTAGAAACTTCTTCCTGCATAATTTTCGTTCACTTAAATGGGTAGATTCAAGTATTTGGTAGACTCTCTGGCTAGTATGGAGAGCTTTAGGGCTAAGTACCATATCCCCCAAGGAGTAGGCCTACAATACTGTCCCCCAGACCGTGTACTCACGGATAGAGAGGTAGGCGAAGTTGTGATTCCAATGATCGTCTTTATAGAGGAAGGAATAACGCTTCCTATGGGTAGGATAACTAGGGACTATTTGCTCAACCATAGGTTATGTCCACATCAGTGCGCCGCCAATATATTTAGAGTCTTAGGATGTGTTGACGCTCTAAATGACCAAATGAACCTCAGTCTTACATGGCACAACGTTGCTCACTTGTACAAGTGTCATTCCCTTTCAGAAGGATATTACCTCAAATCTTGGTCTGATGAGGTGAGACTAATATCTTGCCTCCCTAAGTCCAACAAAGGCTTGAAGGACGATTATCTGGTCGTCTCCGAGGAATGGCACGACGGTCTTCAATGCCCAGTTAGGGTAGGAACACTAGGTGGGGTACCCTAGGATCAGGTCTCTCGGTCGGGACCTTAGTTTTCTGAGCTCTCCTTTATTTATTTTTGGTAATTTGTCTTCTCGGATAATGTTCATTATTGGATTAACCATAATTATCTTCTTGGATGTTTTTGCCGATAAAGATCACGTCTCTCCGAAGCTCAGTTTGGTCAACATTCCCAGGCTTAACTTTTTGCTGAGGTTAAAGATATTCGAGAGTGAAGATAATCAGTTGTGGGCTGCTCACCTCATCCTAGGTTACGAGCCCTTGTTGCGCATATACCAGGATGCAGGCCAAGCATTAAGAGCAGGTAACCCCCTGCTCGCTCAGATAGATGTCTCCAAATCGGGGTTCCTAGTGAAGTGGGATCTCCCACCTATGGTATTTCCTCCTCAACAAAATCCCCCACAGTTTGCGATATCGCTCCAACAAGTTCCGTTCACAGCAATAGCAGTAGCGGAAGAGATAGCCTCCTCCTTACGTTTGTCACTTGAGGAAGAGATAGATAGATTTCGTTTTGTAGAGGAAGAGAGAACCCCCGAGAAGCCCGTGGAGCTTTCAGATTTTGAGATCGAATCCAACAGGCTTTCCACAGCTCATCAGCCAGAACAGACCATTGCTTTAGTTGAAACAAGTTCCGAAGAAGCAGAGAACATGGACCTAAAGAAGAGGCCAAGCTTGAGGGGTTTGATTGCCAAAAGGAACAACGGAGCAACTCCACCCAAAGTTCCCAAGGCCCAGACTTCTGCTAACCTTCCTCTTCCTCCTCCTCCTCCTTCTCCTCCTTCTGCTGATCTAGGTCCGTGCATCAATCCTGATCCGAAAAAGAAGAGACCACCTCAGGAGCTGGAAGAGGGGAGATGCTCCTGCAGAGGGGCACCAAACAACAAAAGACCAAAGACCCTCAAGACAAGAGGGCTAAATCCGTGGATAGCCGAGATGACGCTGAGGTACGCTGACAGCAGCGTACATGGGCTCCTATAATAGATATGGACAGATCCCCTATCCCTTGTGATTGCATGATAAGGGAATCTAGCAGAGGGCATTCTACGCATCTGGCTAGAGCAGCCTCTCCTCCTTTTGAAGGATATGGAAGCCCTCAGGTGAATGAGGCAACCTGACTTGTTTATGTCTCTAAAAAGAGACCTCACAATGGTGAGTACGGTTTTATTAGTATCTTAATTCATTCCCCTTTTCCATTCGCATATATTTTTTGTGTGTAACCCCTTTGGTGCTTTTATGCAGGTCATTTAACAAGTCTATATGGCCGAGGAATGCGTTAGAAATGCCCATAACAAATTTGAAGCTGAGTCCCATTCTCGGTGCGAAGTAGAGAAAGCGCTCGGGATTGTGAAGGAGGAAAAAACTTAGCTGGCCAAGAAGCTCAAGACCTCCGAGCATAAGTGTTTGAGCGCTTTGGCATGGTTTAAAACTGCTAAGACCCAAGCTGAGGACCAGTGCAAGTTTCTCTATACAACTGAGCTAAATCTAGCCACAGAGAAGGCGACGGTTCTAAGTCTGAAGGGTGAACTGCAAAAGGCCAAAGCTGAAACCCAGGCGGTCAAAGAAGCTGCTAAAGCCGCGGAGATAGCAGCCTAAGAGCAGGGATGCTCGAAACGAAGCAGAGGCTGGCCGAGGAGGTAGCCGAAGTGTACAGGGACTACTGCACTGTAACTTGGAATGAGGCCCTTAACAGTGCAGGGGTCTCTGCAGACTCTGAGCTGAGAAAGGTGAAAAACGTGTACTTTCCTAAACACATAAGAGAGATTCCAACTGATCCTTCCTTAACCGCTCTGCCCTTGCCCCCTCCTGAGTAGGTTCCTAGCATTCAAGATCTTACTCTTGATGCTGGGACTTCTACCAGAGTAGGTAGGGGTAAAGAAGGCCTTTCTTCAGCCAATAATGCTCAGTCTGAGGACACCCTCACTATTAGGGATGTAATCTCCCAAGCTAAGGTAGCTAAGAAGCCTAAAGATGGCGATGCTAGGTCCAAGACTGCTGCTACTAAGGAGGATCCTCAACCAACAAAAAAGTAGTTGTAGGATTTTTTTTACTTTCTTATGTTCTCTTTTCCTGAGACTTATTTCATTGCTTGTAACACATCTTCTTTGGAATAAATGAATGAACTTTTCCTTCTATTCCCTGAGTCTTTAGTTTTTGCGCTTTTCATACTTATTATTATTGCAAGCAAGTTCCCATCGTACCTCTTTAGCGATTAGTAATGACGACATGTTAATTAATTTTTAATTTACTCTTTCTTTCCTATTCAGGGCAGAATTAGGATTCAAGCTTAAGGGGGCCGAAAGCAAAGGAGTCAATTTTGTACTAAGGTATTTCAATTTAATTAAAGTCTTAAAGAAATGATATATTTCAATATTGGTCAATCCCATTGTATCACTATATATATATATATATATATATATATTATAGAACCCCACTTTTATATGAGCTTTAAGAAAATTCAAATTCATATATCTATTTTGAAGCCATTAATTCATATATCTAACATAATAATATATTGCACAAGACCCATTTAAATTCCGAGTAATGTTACAGCCACAAACTATTTTACAACATTTTTACAAAATGTTGATACGGCCAACCTCTTACTGGTTTTCATTTAGGCCCACCATTAATATCACTTTTTCATTTACCGATAATCACTCACCACATCAGCAGTTTGTAAATTTTTTTTGTAAAATAGTTTGTATTTCTAGTATTATTCTTAAATTCCTATCACACTCACACCTCATTAATATAAAGAACAAAATACATAAAAGGTAGTAAAACGAAAGATGTGGAGAAGTGAGTTCCACGTGTAGAGTAGATGACTCATGGAAAAAACACAATAGTGACATTTTTTTAACTAAAAGCTTAAAAGTAAATATAGGGGAAAGTAAAGAGCCTATCGAGAAAACAAAGAGATAGCGAGCTGGTGGAGTAATCAAAGCAGAAGAAAGAAGAAAATAATAAAGGAGGATTTCAGTGAGCTGGTGGAGAAATTGAAGCCAAAGAAGAAGAAGAAAATAGAGGAGGATTTCTGTGATTCAAACATGAAACAACATCGCTTATGCTGCTAAGAGTAAAATTGAGGGAGAGAAATTTAAATTGGTAAAATTGGGGATTTGTGATTTTTGTTTTGTAAACTTATTTTAGGTTTGTGATTATATGGTGTAGTGAACCAAGAAATTTCCATCATCCATGGAAGCCACTGGATGACCAAAGCGCCATAAAAGAGCATTTAATGCATGAGCCGCTACATATAGATGAACACAGAGATATGACCGTTGGAGGAATATTTATATCACCTCATTAAATCACCAGAGACATTACAAGAAGGCATTTAAGCCACCATTGAAAGCTTCCAACGGCTAGAAAGACAAAGTCCTATATAAACTACATCAAACCTCAACAAAAGGTACGGACACAGTTTATAACTCAATTAATCCTTTATCACTTTCTCTCCCGGTGTTTGACTTTACTATTTGAGGCTTATTGGCTGGCACCACGCCGGTGACTATTCTGAGAGAAATACAACTTTTTGATCTTGTGCAAGAATCTAGAATCGCTTGGTCATACTCCATCTGGACGAATCTATCAACTGACGAATTTGGCTTCATCATAGTGTATGCTCTTTTGTTTAAACTGAAATTTTGTTTCATCTAAAGGATATTCTTGTTACGGCACTATGGTAATAAGTTTGGGTTGATTTGATGAAGGGGGCCAAGATTATATTTTAATGAAAAAGGGTCAAAATGTTTTAGAAAGGGAGGGCTAAAGTTGCACGTAAATATCTAATTTGATGCATATAACTACTAATTTGTTTTTTCCTAGGGTTCGAGCCCTATTTAAGTTGGCAAAATTAATCATGCCAAATAGACACTTAGTGTTCGTTTGGCAAAGATTATTTTTGCCAACTTATTTTACTATTCAGCTTATTTTTGGTACTATTCATGGGTCTCATTGTACTTTTTGGTATTATTTATTGAAAGTTCAATAAGTGTATAAAACACATTGAACGTTTAGACCCTCAATTTACACATTACCAATTCAAGCTTAATGTCAAACAATTAATGTGTGGAAAATGAACATAAGCTTAATACAGAATTGATAAACAATCTAAACCAAATAAAATCATATCCACAACAGAAATTAAATGGAAAAGATTAAGGGAAGAGAGATGCAAACACAAGGACAACACTCGATGTGTTATCGAAAAGGAAACCAAAACCCTTGGCATAAAACCTCTCTGCCGCCCTCCAAGCGGTAAACAATTCACTAAAGAATGTAGTTGGGATACATGAATAGCAGAAGACTCTTCAAGTCTAATCTACCCAATGTACCTATGCCCTCCAAGCTCCTACTCCAACGAGGTTACGCCGAACCTATTTCTTCTTTAAATTGCCGAATTCCGCTACTTGACCATAGTATCAACCAATATGAAATTGGTCCCTTCTTAACTGCTTCCCAAACACCAAATGGCCTCCTCAGAGATATAGGTATGGTGAGAAAATGTTTTGATAATGTACCTCTCAAGGATTTGACAATGGAGAGGAAGAGAGTAAAGGAATTTGAAGAGTTTCAATGTGAAGATTGTGGATGAATTAATCTTGTTTTTCTCTAGGGTTTCTCTTTCAAAATTCTCTCTGGAAACTCTCTGAATATCGTGGGTATAAGGGTATATATATAGTAGGGTGAGAAGGAATGTGAAAAGTCAGTTTTTCCCAAAATTTTTATACTTTGTCTCAGTGTCATATCAATAGTAACTTGCTATTGCGTCAAGATGCATGTGTTTCAACTACCAAAGATTTAATTAATAACATCAATTTGGTTAGGAAATGTTAAATACTTCTAACTACTGCTTGTAAGTCGTTGCGCCAATGTACTAAAGCATAGGTGTTTTGTATCCATTGAGCAAAGACAGGTTGTAATTGATATATCTTGAGGATACCGATCAAGACTAGTAAGCCCATAAGCCCATAGTTCAAAGGGTTCACATGATCGAGAATCATCAGATTTACGCTTATTTTCAACTCTCCAAAACGGTTTGTCATTTACTACGCCCTTCCTAGTCTCTAATGCCGAGGTCATTCATATATGTTAATCAATCTTTAGCAACAGTTTATATGACCTTGTTCAGGGAGAGGGATGGAACTACCTTGTCCCATTAGGGAAATTCCTTGCCGTCCACAACTTTGAGAGCTTCTTCTTTTGCCTTTCCAAACAATCCAAATTATAATATCCAAACAGGCTTCTTATAAATTTTTGTTAAAATTTTTATACGTGTAGTCTCTCATCCACTTTTTAAGAACTGTGGTTCAAACCTTAATGCAATTTGCTGCTGAAACAATCAAGCTATATATATTCTAAAAAATTAAGTTAAACAACTGTACTCCCTGTGGCGTTTATAGGATAAGGTAATTGCTCAAAGAAACAATTTCTAGTATATCACTTTGCTTGATTGAGAGCTGACTATATATAAGTCTATAACTGATTGTTTAACCGATTTTCTCTGCCCTCAAAATCTAAAAATTAAAAGTACTCTGTTGTCCCCTCTTCCCCCACTCTTCAAAGGTTCAATGTAACCCTTTTTTTTTTAACATTGCTTTAAGAATTTGGGCTAACCTAATAAACTCTAGCAACGACATTACCATAGGATAAGAAGCAAGTCAATCAGCTAAGGCAATGCTCGTCAAACCAAAGTTTATAGGCTGTGCATTATATTCCAATTCAAAACCTTGGACGAATCATATATCAAGCAGGAGCTTGAGCTTGAATTGATTTTCTTAGTACGTTTAAGGTTAACTGAAAGGCTAGCCTAAACTAGTCTTCGATTATACCACATTTATGTTAGACGTAATCTCACCTATTTGCAATTGCAAATGTGATTCAAATCCGACCATTAAGAAAAAAAAAAAGATGGTTTTTTTTAGGGCCGGCCCAACCTAATTTGGGGCCTAAGGCAAAATATATATATAAATATATATAGGACCTTTTATATATAAATATTAATTAAATAAAATTATTTAATATTAATCAAATTGAGGTTAATTTGATGTATTAAATACATAATATAATGAATAATACTAACTAAATTTACGTTAATTTCATATAGAGAATTGAATATCATAGTTGAAAAATTAATTTAACAAAAAGAATTTTTTTTAAAAGAAAATTAATTTATCTTGGATATATAACGATACATAGTTAATTACATTTATAATCTATGATAGTAATTGATATGTGGCTTTGTAGTAGATTAGTTTACTAATATTAAAGTTGCAAACTATTAGGGGAGATTAATCATCATTGATGATCTAATACATTTGCAAAATTCTTTTTAAAGCCTTGTTAGAAATAAAAAAAGAAAATACTAAAGGTACTATAAAATGTTCACAATATAATATGACAATAATAGTGAAAGATGAGATTCAATAGTGTAATTAATGAATATTTAAAATACATTTTTATGATTGGTAACATGTCAGTTTGAAAATTTATAATAAAATTTGTAATATCCTTAACATCACTAATAATAAAAAGCTAGTGCACAACAATTTGAAAAAGTTCATATTTTTTATAAAATTTTGGATCTTTTACAATGATATGGGGCCTTTTTGGTAAAGGGTAAAATATTTTTGTGATGGGGGCCTTAGGCCTAGGCCTTGGGCCAGCCCTAGTTTTGATGCACTTATTTGACTTGTAGTGGGTTGGGAAACTATACGAACACAAATCACAACTTACCACATGTTGGATTTTTTTTTTTTTTTTTTTTTTTATATTTTAAACTTTGATTATTTTATAATAAAAAAATCAACACAAATATATAACAAGTTATAATTGGTAAACCATAAAATGAAACACAAAATGTGAAACAAATTATTTGTAACGTGGACAATAATATATGTGCTCACAGTAGTGCTGAATTTGCTGATCAACCATGAACATAGAAATGGCTCCATAAAATTCTACCATATTGGACAGCGGCTGACTGAACCAATGGCAAAGTTCGTATAGAAAGAATAAGGCATACATTGTTGTAAATGGCAAGATTTGCCGAGAACAGATGCTCTTAGAAATGGAATTAATATCTCAATATTGTCATTATTGATTCGAGAGATGCTACGTCTGCAACATTTTTACAACATTTTTACAACAAATCATGGGTGGTTAGTTGTTATTGGTTCAAATTTAAAACTAACACTAAGATTACTTTTTTGCCCCAACAAAAACAACCAGTAACAACTTGCCACTTAGGATTTGTTGTAAAAATGTTGTAGAAATGTTGTAGACATAGCATTTCTCTATTGATTCACGTGATCATGAACATAATGCATTATTTTTTTTAATCTTAAATTTTCCTATCTTCTTTTCGTACTACAAAAGAAAAGCTCGACCATGCATAAACCCATATAGTAATATATATGGAATCCAGTGTTTACAAGTGCTATATGCTAGTTATATTTATAGGCAAGAGAGCGGTGGTCGTTATGGCTCAAGTGGGATGCATACATACATGAGCATCTTATCAGGTTCCCTAATTTAGGATAATATCCCAATTTAGGGATAGAAACCCAAAAATAGTACTCTCACATTAGACTTCCTATTAGTTCTCCATTATAGTAAAATGCTACAATATTGCTTTAAAAATAAATGTTATGTGTACACCACATTCTGATAACAAATCATTAGTGATAATTGTTATTAATAGGTAAAAAAATAATTTCAATAGTAAATTCAAGTTAGAACCAATAACAATTTATCACTATAATTTGTTATGAAAATATAATAAAAAAAATTGTGAATGTAGTACTTTTCATATCTAAATGAAATAAAGTTTAAAATAGATAATCTAATATGGGTTTTTCGAAAAGCCGTTAGCTAAAAATATAAAAAATGAGTCAGTGTCCTACAATAAGTAGAAAAAATTATGGAATCTATATCAATAACATAACCTTCATGGGTTTCAAAAAAAAAAAAATAACATAACCTTCATGGTCCTTATCCAAAAATAAATAAATAATGACAAAAAATAAATTATTAATAAATAATACACAATAATTGTAATAATAATACAATGAAAATGGTATATTGGTGCATGTTTGGAAAACCGTAATTTACATGCTAAACATAAGATAAGAGAATAGTTATTAAATTCGGATTGGTCATGATCTGTTACTAGACTGATTTGGATCATTAATTAGAATTTTAAAAAAAGTAAATTTAAGACACATTTTAGTCTGATGATAAAGTTCTATTATCAGGAGGAGATGCCATAAATTGAAACTCTCTAAATAAATAAATAAGAAAAAAAAAGAAAGAAAGAAAGAAGTAAATGACACAACATCCCAGAAAGGAAAAACCAAAAAAAAAAAAAAAAAAAATGTAGTATATGGTAATACGGTATGGTCAAACCCATTCAAACCAAATTGTTTCCGTTAACTTTGGACAGTCTCTTAATTAAAGCAAACCATCCGCAATTTTTTATTTAATCCCAATCATTTTGCCTGGGACATGTATCTTTTGCCCTACTTGATTTAAAAGTATATTTTACAAACACAAATTATTTTACAATATTTTTACAAACTGTAGATCTGACCAATTTTTATTGGTTTTCATCTATATTCACCATTAACATCACTTTTTCATTTACCAATAAAGTAAGTCTGGCATTAGACTTTTATCAATAACCACTTACTACATCAACAATTTGTAAAAAAATTTGTATCTCTAACATTACTCTAATTCTTTTAGAGTAATGCTATAAACACAAACTATTTTACAACATTTTTACAAAATTTGTATCTCTAACATTATTCTTCTTTTAATTGACCAATCAAATTAGGTAGCAAAAAGCTAGGATGCGCATGCCTCTTTTTCATGCTTGATTTTCTAAGTATAAGTTTCTTTTTATAGACCAATCAGATTAGGCAAGAATGACCCAATAATATGTTTGAGTAGAACTAGCTTTTTAACCATTATTGGTTGAAACTTGTAATAGGAGTTACATGTGAGAACTCACGGGATCAGCGGGGGTTTTTAGGAAATAAATTGACCACATAATCAGCCATCAATGGTAGAAAAGAGCTCACTAACTGCTTTCAATTGTCCATGGATTTGAAATCCTCTCCAAAAGTAACGTATCATATTGTTTTTCAAATTTTAATTATTCGTCCATCATTTTTTAAGACATATATTAAGATAGAGTGATAGGCCACAAACGGAATGACCCCTTGTGATAGAAATTAATTAATTAATTAGCCAAGTTATTAATTAATCAATTTATCATGCAAACGCGTAGTAGCACAAACAAATCACCAATAAACTAATTAAGCAACGGAAAATAAATAACACGATGATTTGTTTACAAATGGGGAAAACCTAACGGCAAAAACCTCACCAGGTGATTTTCAGGTCACTACTCCCAAAACTCTACTATTATCACAACAAGCGGTTACAAGTAAAGGAATCCCAAGTACCTTACCAACCTACAATTGAACCCTTACCCCAATACCCAATTGGACTTGTTATGTAGTGACAGTTTCCCTTTCTGATGTACGACTCCAAAGTACGTGACTAACCAATTGTGCGGATCATAGTACGCAACTTCAATCACCAACTAAGAAGATTGTTGGTTACAAAGTTCTTCAGTTCATCCACACGATGAAGATCAAGAAGATGCTTGGTCACAAAACCCTACGGTGCACATACACAGCAACTTCTTCAAGAGAAAGAGATGAACTAGGGCAAGAATTTCGTCTCCGATCACAATTTGCTTGAACAGAGCTTGCTCAAAACTTGTGCAACTTGTGAACTGTTTGACGGCCCTTAAAACAATCCTTTTATATGTCTAGAGTTAGGAGAAAAGAAAGCCCAAAGACATATTCATAGATCCCAAGAAAATCATATTAGAATTCTGAAATTCTTAAACCTCAACAGATAGGAGGTGTCGAGAAACTGTCGAGAAGGTGTCGAGTACATCAGACTTTTAACAGCTTTCTTAAGCTTGATAGATGCAGTTGTCGAGCCAACTATCAAGCTTTAATGAAATTGCACTATCAGTTTGTTTTCTTGGATAGACTTGAAGGCTTCAACACTTGATCTTGAAATATGGTTTCTTGAAGTATTTAAACACATCCTAAATCTATCCAAATACAAGTAAAGTGCATTTTGTTAAAGGATAAGCCAATTACATAAAATCATGACATATGTTCTTAACATGTGAAACACATATGTCCTAATAATTTCCCCCTTTGGCAATCCGTGACAAAACCACAACAATCAAATGAGCATATGAGAGAAGTCATAAATCACTCAACTCATATTCACTTGTTGAATACAATAAAATCTATCCTAACACAAACTCTTAAAAAATTTTGCAAGAAGAGAGTTTATGGCAAGTAGACTTTGACAACCTGTATTTCTAAAACATTTTAAACAAAACTCATCAAGGCATCTTTATGTGAAACGGAAATAATAGATTGCATACAAGTTTAAGAAACATGTGTATTAAGGAAGAAAAGAAACAACACAAAAAGGGGTAGGTGAAAAAAAAACATACATCAATATAAATAAGGAGATAAATAAAATATATGTCAATAAATGGTCACAAGACCTCATGTACAAGAATAATGTATCTAAAAAGAAAGAAAAGAAAAGATACATAATATCCTCACTACATCCCTCAAATGAACATATGAACACTCCTCCTAACAAAATGGTCCTATACTAACTCTCCCCCTAAGAATGACTACTCTCGTATCCAAAACTACTCCCTCTTTTTGTCACGAGTGACAAAGGGTAAGAGTGTGAAGTAGACATCTCATCGGTAGAGCTAACATCTTCATCAGCATCATCCGAAGCATCATCGTCATCACCATCATCGTCATCCTCATCCTCAGAATCAGAAGCCACGGGAGAAGGTGGTGAAGGAGTAGCCTCAAAAGCAAAACCACCCATAGACGCCTGTCACCGTGCAATACAACCAACACGAACGTTCACCTAATACAACTCTGTAGAGAGTGTATCTAGGCGAGCATCCATAAGCTGCAGCTGCGTCATGATGTCTCCTAAAGTCACATCGCCCAAAGAAGAGAGAGGAGCAGACGTGGATGGAGTAGAACGGGATAGAGCTAACGGGAGGGAGGAGCTGCTGAATCCGATTGCCGCAACCGAAACTGGGCCTCGCTAAGTTTAATGGTAGCGTAATCTATGGCACACATGATGGTGAAATGGTCGAAAGAGGGAAAAGGAACGGAAAAATGGCGTAAGATCCTCATGATAGCGGAAAGAAAAATGAGCTTATCACAGGACGCTGAATTTATATGAACATCTATAATAGAGAGAATGAAATGAGAAAGGAAATCTATAGTAAGATGCTCAAGAAGAGATAACAAAAATCGAGCACAAGGCTCTGTAATGGAGTTATAGTGAGAGAGTGAATGCAAAACAAAAGTCATCACCATATTCATGAATCTAGGACCTTTGGCAAAATGTCAACATGGTGTAAACAGACGCTCACTCCAAACAGAAGGGTGCTCACAGAAAGCAGACATGAGCTCATCCCTGGACACAGTCCTCAAACACTCACAACTGGAATAGTCAGGAAACTCTATCCTAGGTACCCGAAGCACATCCGCAACAAGTTGCGGTGTGATAGGAATGCGTGTACCTCGAACGCAAGTAAAGAAAAGAGGTACTGAACGATCAATCTCATGCATGTTGGAGTAAAACTCCTAGATAAGCACGAGAGGATAGGTGACCGGGACGTCACACAGTGACTCCCATCCCCTACTGTGAATGACAGAAGGAAGGTTAGTGTCGAAGTTCCGAATGAATGCCTTATCTAGAAAAGTTCTCCGAGAATGCCTTAAAGGCATCATCATCACGGAACCGAATATGAGATAGTGTAGGATTAGAGGACGAAGAAGCTCCGGAACGAAGAGGGTTCCGGGTTAGAGTGGATTTACGCTTAGGTGCTACAAACACGACTAACGTAAACAGAAAGAGAGGGAGAGAAAGAAAGACAATCAGAAAAGTCCCAAGCAATTTCAAATATAACATGTATATTGAAAAGAGAGTACATATGCATGGGAAATGCATGAACATGTGACATGTAAAGGAAATTGCATCATGGGCTCAGCCTAATCCAAACTTATCAGCACATAAACATATAGCATACATCTAAATGCATGACAATACTATTATAATGCTAATGTGATGCAATGTATGAGGTTCTAAACTCATTTAAGTGAAAACCCATCCCAAAATTTCAATAATAACTCATCAATTTTGAAAAACCCCAAAATTTTTCAAAAACCCCAAAACCTAGGTTTTAAAACATGAAATGCATGAATGTGAAAGGATTAGAAGCTTACCAAGTGAAGAAATTCTTGAAAAAGCTTGAAGAATCCTTGAGGAACAAAGATTGGAGTGAGATGAGAACATTTGGGAGAGAAAAGAGAGAAGTATCGAGAGAGAGATCGAGTGAAATGAGTTAAGGATCGTACAGGGAGCTTAAATAGTGCTAGCAATAAATCTCGACAGATGTAGGTGTCGAGAGGTATCGAGATATCTATCAAGGAAGGTGTCGAGAAAAAGGTCATCGACAGCTGAGGTATCAAGGAGGTGTTGAGGAACAACCCAACAGAATCAAGAACAAAAGCTCAATCGATCCACCAGGTGTCGAAAAGCTATCGAGGATGCAGACCCATTCTCGATCGATCCACCAAGTATCGAGAAGCTGTCGGGATTGCGATAAAAAAAAGCTAAAGAAGTTCGACAAACAGCAAGGTATCGAGGAGGTGTCGAGCCAGCTTTTAAAAACAGTTTTTCGAGATGTGAAAAACACAAACATGAATGCAATCCAACATGCAACTCAACCAATGATCCAATCAACATATTAAGCTCTCAAAATCATCTCTCAATAACAATTTTAAGCACATGGATCTTTAAAAACATACACACACTAAACAAGTCTAACCAATTTTATATTTCAAAACAAGTCAAAACAGTTTAGTGAGCATACATTAACTCATGTAAAACCTTGTGATGGCCAAATCACATTATACCTGCATATGTATCAAGAATAGCAAAGAATATTGCATGTTGTGTGTGAAAAATATCGCAAGATTGCAAAAGTGTATACATGTTATGACCATTTAAGATATGAGAAAATCACTTTAACTCACACACAATCATAACTGCTTGATGGGGACTATTACCTTCAAGGTACATCCTATAACTCTCACATTTCCTAGAATACACGCTTACAATCATTTTTAAAGCATTTTTTATCTTTTTGCTTTTGATTTTTTTTTTGCATATTTTTCTTTTAAACATATCATGCATAGGCATATTAGAGAGAGAAAAGAAATACCCAATGATATTTGATATTTCAATTTTGCTATGACTCATCACTAACAAGAGCCACAAAGTTCACTTGCTTAGTTATGCATAGAGATGCTCATCTAAATTACAAATGATACAAAGTTTAGAAGACTTTGTTTCAATAGCCATCCAAGGTACACAAGTACCAATGTACACAAAACACACACTGTTTTTGTATTTTTCTGTTTTTTCAATTTTTTTTATATGAAAAAAAAAAAAAAAAAAAAAAAAACAACAAAAACCACAAAAACATGTTAAACAAACAAAGTATAAAAACTAGACTGACTCAAAACTTGAAAGTAAAACACATAAGTGATGCACACACAAAAACAAGAAGAGAGAGAAAAGTGACAAAATCACTTGGAGCCATTTTCCTTCCACACCCTGGAAGAACTTTTCCTTTGATTAAACCCTTGAACTGGCAATGAGGGGGAAAAACCGTTCAAGTTCAAAAGGAACATGAAGGCTTTAAGAAGATCTCCAAGGGGAGCAAGAGAGGATTAAAGCTAATTCTGATTCCAAGATGCTATCATGTCGTTGCTCTGTTGAGTGGCAAGCCACTTGTAGCAATTTGGTCGAGTATGACCGGTAGCTCCACAATGATGACAGAGATGCTGCTTCTTTTGTTTAGCCTTTTGAGAGTTAGCCTTCTTAGTCCTAGGATTTTTAACATCTTTCTTCTTAAGTTTAGGGGGTGCTCCTAAGATAGATTTACTATTGTCTATGTTCTCACTAGCTAATTCAGTTTTAATCTCATTGTTCTCAATTTTAACATTATTAGCAGGAGGAACAAAAACAGTAGTACTAGTAGAAGCAGTATTAGAGGAAGAAAGACCATACCCTAAACTTGTTCGATCTGAAGCAGATTTCTAAATGCTGAGCATATCATCAAGCTTTGCACTTGAGGTCCTCTCCAATTGAGCTCTGACTTGAAATAGCTCCACTTCAAGCTTCTTGGTCTTCTCAGCCAAGAAATTGTTCTCGAACCTCAGTGCTCCAATAGTCTGATTAGCCTCATCAAACTTTGTGGAAAGCTCCTCACGGTTAAGTTCCACATCACTGAGTTTCTTGGTGGTTAGCCTATACAGTTTCTCATGCTTCTCAGAAAGCTTGTATAATTTCTCATAGGCTATATGTATGTCATCTTGATCATCCATCTTTTCAAGTTTGGATTCCACCAATTCCTCCTCTTCAACCATATCTTCAACAATCCCATCATTAGGATCAACAGTGGCAGTGATGGCATTCAAGATTCCGTCATCCTCATTGTCGAAATCATCCTTAGGCTCAGTTTTGCTCAAGGTAGTGGCAAGTGCCTTGCTCTTCCCAATGCAATTGAGATATGTAGGACACTCATGTTTCATGTGACCGAAACCTTAACACCCAAAGCATTTAGGTCCTGCGGGAACAGTGTGCTGACCACCTTCCTTAGCATCCTTCTTCCCTTTGTTTTGGCCTTTAAACTGAGAAAAACTGGATTGCCTGCGATCCTTGTCGAAGCCCTTTCCATTTGCGTTCTTCATAAACTTCTTGAACTGCCTGGTGATATAGGACTTCATCTTGGAATCTTCATCATCTGAAGACTAATCTATCTCACTACTCTTAGACTTCAAAGCCATGCTCTTACTTTTACCTGACTTGTCTATTCTTGTCAACCCTAACTCGTAGGTCTGCAAGTTTCCAACCAGCTCAGTTAGAGGAATCTTGTCAATATCCTTCGATTCCTCTATTGCCATAATCTTGGTATGGAATCTCTCGAGTAGAGATCTAAGCACTTTTCTCACAATCTTGGGTTCAGGAATAGTTTCCCCAAGATTGAAGGCTGAGTTCACTATATCCTTTAGGTTGGCATAGAACTCGTCAAATGACTCATCCTCCTACATCTTTATCTCTTCAAAGCTTGTAGTAAGCCTTTGAAGCTTTGAGTCCTTGACAACCTTAGTACCCTCATAGGTTATCTGGAGGATGGTCCATGTTTCCTTAGCAGTTTCAGTAGAGGATATCTTCTTGAACTCCTCATTGGTGACTGCACTGAATAAAGCATTCAATGCCCTGCTGTTGAAATTTGCCGCCTTGATCTTGGCTTCATCCCAATCGGCCGGTGCTTCCTTTGGCTTAGTCCAGCCAATCTTGACAGCTTGCCACACCTTTTCATCTAAAGACTGCAAGAAAACTTTCATGTGTACTTTCCAGTATGCATAGTTAGTGCCATCAAATAAAGGAGGTATGATTAATGACTGTCCTCTATCCATGACAAACAGGGGTCAATGGATCAACACAGCAAAGATTAAACCCTAATCAGAGTGTGCCTGCTCTGATACCACTTGATAGGCCACAAACTGAATGACACCTTGTGATAGAAATTAATTAATTAATTAATTAGCCAAGTTATTAATTAATCAATTTATCATGCAAACGCTTGGTAGCATAAACAAATCACCAATAAACTAATTAAGCAGCGAAAAATAAATAACACGGTGATTTGTTTACAAATGGGAAAAACCTAATGGCAAAAACCCTACCGGGTGATTTTCAGGTCGCTACTCCCGAAACTCCACTATTATTACAACAAGCGGTTACAAGTAAAGCAATTCGAAGTACCTTACCAAACTACAGTTGAACCCTTACCCCAATACCCAATTGGACTTATTCTGTAGTGACAGTTCCCCTTTCTGATGCACGACTCCAAAATACGTGACTAACCAATTGCGCGGATCCTAGTACGCGACTTCAATCACCAACTAAGAAGATTGTTGGTTGCAAATTTCTTCAGTTCATCCACACGATGAAGATCAAGAAGATGCTTGGTCACAAAACCCTATGGTGCACATACACAGCAACTTCTTCAAGAGAAAGAGATGAACTAGGGTAAGAATTTCGTCTCTGGTCACAATTTGCTTGAACAGAGTTTACTTAAAGCTTGTGCAACTTGTGAACTGTTTGATGGCCCTTAAAACAATCTTTTATATATCTAGGGTTAGGAGAAAAGAAAGTCCAAAGACATATTCACAGATCCCAAGAAAATCATATTAGAATTCTGAAATTCTTAAACCTCGACAAATAGGAGGTGTCGAGAAGCTGTTGAGAAGGTGTCGAGCACACCAGACTTTTAACAGTTTTCTTAAGCTCGATAGATACAACTGTCGAGTTTTAATGAAATTGTACTATCAGCTTGTTTTCTTGGACAGACTTGAAGGCTTCAACACTTGATCTTGAAACATGATTTCTTGAAATATTTAAACACATCCTAAATCTACCAAAATACAAGTAAAGTGCGTTTTGTCAAAGGATAAACCAATTACATAAAATCATGACATATGTTCTTAACATATGAAACACATATGTCCTAACATAAAGCAAGATTTAAGTACAATACTTAGATGTTGTTCTTTAACTTCTTCTTTTAAAATTCTGTCATGTGGATTTTTTTTTTATGAGATAAAAGTGTATTGTTTAGTTAAGTAGCTATGGGGCCAGAGAACTTGTGACTCCGGCCCACTTTACATTAAGACCCAAGGCCCGAGCTGAGGAGGGACATTACCGAGGACATACAGTGAAAGTCCAAATGGCCTAGAGATATAGCCGAGGACGATTCTGTCCTCGACATCCCAAGACGCTCCTAGAAAAAAAAAAGCGAGTATGGTATAGGAGCGGTGCATGGAAAAGCCAAACACCTCCGCATTAATGTGGAAAGGACCCTTAGATAGTGTGGCGACAAAGGACAAGGGAAAAGCAACCATTACTGCAATTAAGTACTCTGCGCCTGACAGAGCAATACTTTTCAGTTTTTACAACCACCCCCAACCACTTTGGATATGGGCTGATAGGACAAGTATCAACCCTAAAAAGTTGAACCTACACGTGGACGTAGGAAGGAAGGAAAAGGCTAGTATAAAAAGGAAAGAGAAGCAATTAAGAAAGGGGGGGACATATCGTCTCCCAGACCATTGAATCCTAAAAAAGGGAGAATAATAAGAACACAAAGCTCCTCGGATGAGGTCTAAGGACTGGAGCCGCTCAGGCCGTGCCAGGGGAAAAGTCTTATTAGATACGCTAAGTTCACCCTCGTGCGACTACCATGAACACCATGACCAACCACTGTCCGATGACCAAGGCCTAGCCTTTCAGCTCACACTCTACAAATTTTATTATTTGGGCCTTAAACTTTCGAACCCAATAAACCAATTGGGGTCGTTACAAATTGAGTCCTTACAATTGGCGCCGTCTGTGGTAGGATCGAGCTCCTGTCAAACAAGGGACTGCGAAAGCCCCTCCATCATTTCTAGCAGATCGCTGTTGTTGCCCTGATATAAAGTCCCACTAAGGGCTATGCTTCGAAATGCCCGTGGCACGGGCAGTTCTAGGGGTTTCCAACATCAAGTCAACGCCCCACACCTCGGCCAAGCCGTCTGTGGGGAAGGCTTGTGCGTTGGCACAGGCGGTGGTAGGATCGAGCCCCTGTCAAACAAGGGACTGCGAAAGCCCCTCCATCATTTCCAACAGGCCGCTGTTGTTGCCCTGATATAAAGTCCCACTAGAGGCTACGCTTCGAAACGCCCGTGGCACAGGCAGTTCTAGGGGCTTCCAACATCAAGTCAATGCCCCACACCTCAGCCGAGGGGCTAGTCCTCGAAACTTAAAGAAAAACTATAAGTTTGAACAGAACCAAGGTATTGCATGGTCATTGGACTCAAACCTATGTGGAAACCAACTACTTAAAGAAAAACTATAAGTTTTGGACAGAACTAAGGTATTGCATGATCCTCGAACTCAAACCTATGGTGAAACCAACTACTTAAAGAAAACTACAAGTTTTGGACAGAACCAAGGTATTGCATGGTCCTCGAACTCAAACCAATGGGGAAACCAACTACTTAAAGAAAAACTAGAAGTTTTGGACAGAACCAAGGTATTGCATGGTCATCGGACTCAAACCTATGGGGAAACCAACTACTTAAAGAAAAACTATAAGTTTTGGACAGAACCAAGGTATTGCATGGTTCTCGGACTCAAACCTATGGGGAAACCAACTACTTAAAGAAAAACTATAAGTTTTGGATAGAACCAAGGTATTGCATGGTCCTCAAACTCAAACCTATGGTGAAACCAACTACTTAAAGAAAAACTACAAGTTTTGGACAGAACCAAGGTATTGCATGATCCTCGGACTCAAACCTATGGGAAAACTAGTTACTAGGAAATGGCTTAAGTCCTAGACAGAGCGGAAATCCTGCGCTGTCCTCGGACCCCCAGTTCTAAGGAAACTAATGCATCCGAGTGTTTGGACCCGGTACAGTTATACCTCGGTCCTAGGGCCGGATGCCAAAAAAGGTTAAGAGTGTTATCAGGAACGTGGCAAAGCGCCATAGTGCTCGGCGACCCTGTCGGATAGTTCATTTTAGGTTATCCATCCTCGGATGATTACCCCATATGCAAGACAGAGCATTCAGCTGTTATCTCGGCTAGTCTTATATGGTTAACCCACTTCAGGTCAGCGTTATTGTGCCTGTTAGTCTTAATAAGTTCAAGGTAATAGCTTTTTGTTAACAAGGGTTTCAGCCTTAAGTATTGTTCACAAAAAAAAAAACACCAGCACATCCATTCACGAAATAACTATTGCAAAAAAGAAAGAATACGTAAAATGGGATAACGTCATCTTTTATTAGACAAAGAAATAGTACAGCGTACAATAAGGGGCTTAAGTAAGCCTATACCGAAAGCTAACTACAAAAGCAAAAAGAAAAGCAAAAAGAAAAAGATACAGGGAAGTGTTAAATCCTTTAAATTCGGCTCTTGCAGCGACTAAGCATGTTAGGATGGCCCCAGTGATGGAAGAGAAGAAGCAGAGGCAAAAGGTGGCACCAGGGAAGGAAGAGAGGAAGAAGCAGTTGAACCTAACCCCTGTACCAGCTCTGACTACAATCAAGCAGGTGTCATATTAGTAGCACTCGAGAGAGAGCGAATGGTACCGACGATGAGAAACCTCAGTGCTGTCGCACCAAAAATCTGATGCGACCTGCACCTGCTTCGGATTTTGGCTGAAGGAAAAAAATGCTCCTTTCTTGCCTTGTTAAGAGGAAGAAGTGTCTTGAGTTTTTGTCTCCCCTGCCCTGACCGGGCCGTCTTGAGTCTCGGGGAAACCCAATGCTTCTAGAGAGGGTGTGGTCTCTTTGCCATCATCCCAGGTTGGCTCAGTCACACTAATAACAAGGGCTATGGGTACAACTAAAAAGTTAGGGATTTGGAAGGCTTAAAGGGTCTGCGAATAAAGAAAATGACCTCCCACTGCACTTCTTATATGGGGAGCAAGCCGGGTGGCATTTATTCTATACAAATCTCTAAGAAAAGCTACAAACGAGATAAGACACACCCAACTCCCAATGCCATCTTCAACCGTTGGATTTGCGTCGCCTTGTAAAGGGAACTTGTTAAAGATGCACCTCGTGCACCGAAACGGCAAGAACGCGACGTGAGTAAAGCTGAGGGAATGTCTCATAACCAGGAGCATGTTCCAAGCAAATGAAGAGGCACCGGCATTGATGAAGGACAAGGCTTGGCAAGCCGTGACATAGGCCCGACGTCACCAAACCCCTCCTCTCCATCCGATGGGCCGGACAGCAGGATTTTGAGGGGCTATTGTGGGCCAAGAGAACTTGTGACCCCGGCCCACTTTACGTTAAGGCCTGAGCTGAAAAGGGACATTGCCGAGGACATATAGTGAAAGTCCAAATGGCCTAGAGATATAGCCGAGGACGATTCTGTCCTCGGCATCCCAAGACGCTCCTAGAAAAAAAAGGCGAGTATGGTATAGGAGCGGTGCATGGAAAAGCCAAACACTGCCGCATTAATCTGAAAAGGACCCTTGGATAGTGTGGCGACAAAGGACAAAGAAAAGCAACCATTACTGCAATTAAGTACTCTGCGCCTGACAGAGCAATACTTTTCAGCTTTTACAACCACCCCCAAATATTTTGGATATAGGCTGATAGGACAAGTATCAATCCTAGAAAGTTGAACCTACACGTGGACGTAAGAGGGAAGGAAAAGGCTAGTATAAAAAGGAAAGAGAAGCAATTAAGAAAGGGGGGGACATATCGTCTCCCAGGCCATTGAATCCTAAAAAAGGGAGAATAATAAGAACACAAAGCTCCTCGGACGAGGTCTAAGGACCGGAGCCGCTCAAGCCGTGCCGGGGGCAAAATCTTATTAGATACGCTAAGTTCACCCTCGTGTGACTACCATGAACACCATGACCAACCACTGTCCGATGACCAAGGCCTAGTCTTTCAACCCACGCTCTACAGATTTTATTATTTAAGCCTTAAACGTTCGAACCCAATAAACCAATTGGGGTCATTACAAATTGAGTCCTTACAGTAGCCATATAGCTGAATATTAAAAGAAAAACATAAGGAACAATACTTAAATTTTGTCCATTAAGATAAGCAGTCATTATTAAATTGCTAATTTAAATTTTAACGTTACCAATAATTTAAGCCAAATATAAATGAGTTATAAGTTACATATATATATATATATATATATATATACCATTTTTTGAACTTAAGGAACTTAAATTTTGTCCTATATATATACCTTTTTTTTTTTTTTTTTTTTTTTTTTTTTTTTTTTGGAGAAATAAACACAAAGACACAAGTACGTTAGTACCACATGCATGGGCCACACAGACTCGTACTCACATCACACAACGTCCGCTATATCCCAAGTACTGCTCATTCTTTTTATTTTAGTTTTTGAATTAGTGGCCTAGCGACTCTTCGTGGTGCCCATATTGTAAAACATGCCTATCAAATATTTTTACGAGAATACTAAGTATTTTTAACACACACATCGAGAGAGGAGAGAAAGTTTTTTAAAGAAACTTATAGTGGTGTATATTCAAAAGGGCCTAACTTTTGAATACACAACACAAGTTTTAAACCTCTTTAACTCACACTCATTTTCCAATGTGAAATTAACTTACTATTTTTTTTTTTTTTAGAATACTAAGTATTTTTAACACACACACACTGAGAGAGGGGAGAAGGTTTTTTAAAGAAATTTACAATGGTGTATATTCAAAAGGACCTAACTCTTAGATACACAGCACAACACATGAGTATCAAGTATTGGTATTAATATCCTTGCTTCCTAAGTATTTCAATTAGCTTAACTGGTAAAAATTTTTACAATTGAATAAAAGATCTGAAATTCAATCCTCGCATATACCAAAAACCAATTGGTGTCACTAATGACAAAGAGTTATCATCAGGAGCGGACGTCATAAGTTGAAATTCTCTTTCAAAATGTGTGTGTATATATTTTAAGAATCTAATTTTTGTATTTTTAAAATATGTCCAAAGATGTGTTTATGAATTAAATAATAAATAATATTTAATTGACATAAATTTTGATAGATGTATTTACTATTAGAACATATAGATCATTTAATCTAACGGTAAGATTTTCTTTTCAAGAAAATGTTAATTTTTTTGAAAGAGTTCAACCAATTTTTTTTTTTTTTTTTTTTTTTTATTTTACTTAGTGCTAATTAAATAGGTAACAGCTTCACCCAATTATAGACACATATACAAGGATTAGTAGCTTAAATTTCAACTTATTTTTTCCCCCATCAAAATAGCTATTACAAATGAAAGATATATATTTAGTAATAATTATCATTGATCAAGACCTTTGTAACTCAATTGGTGTTTTTTTTTTTTTTAGTTCCAATGATAAATAATTAACACATCATTTTAACTTCCAACTAGGAGTATAAATCTGTGCCTTCGTATAGAAGCTAATTATAATGTGGGCTAAGCAGACTCCTGCCCACCTCTAACAAAGGTTGGTGTGCCAAGGGGTGGGCTTTTGATTTGAATTTGCTTGATGGAGGGTCACATTTTATGCAAAGGACTGGGCCTGGGTCGAGTAAAAACTGATCCGAAAGAAATGGGCCTTGAGCTATACTACTAGTGGGATGGGCTTCGATACTTTATCTCCAACACGAGGTATCTCGGCCAAAATGGCCCATTAGCATTAATTTTTGAAATATTTAGCAACAAAGCACTGTTTCGGAAATAATTAGGGAAATACCACTTTTTCTGGTACTCGAGCTTGGTGAGCTCGAGTACCATGTTTTTTTAATCCACCATCGCCCCATATTCAAGGAGCCCTATAGTGGCGTTTTTAATCCCTATAGTGACGTTTTCGGGCCCTATAGCGGCGTTTTTAAGCCTCCATACCAGGTTTAAGGGGCCCTATAGTGACGTTTTCGGGCCCTATAGCGGCGTTTTCCTGCAAATTTTTTTTTATAAGTCCCATAACAGGTTAAGGGGCCCTATAGTGGCGTTTTTAAGCCCTATAGTGACATTTTTGGTCCCTATAGCGGCGTTTTCCTGCAAAATTTTTTTAAAAGTCCCATAACAGGTTCGAGGGGCCCTATAATGGCGTTTTTAAGCCCTATAGTGACGTTTTTGGTCCCTATAGCGGCGTTTTCCTGCAAAAATTTTTTATAAGTCCCCATAACAGGTTCAAGGGGCCTTATAGTGGCGTTTTTAAGCCCTATAGTGACGTTTTCGGGCCCTATAGCGGCGTTTTTTTTTTTTGGAGAAGATGTTTGACCAATGAAAAGATGGTACTCGAGCTCACCATGCTCGAGTACCAGAAAAAGTGGTATTTCCCTAATTATTTCCGAAACAGTGCTCTGTTGCTAAATATTTCAAAAATTAATGCTAATGGGCCATTTTGGCCGAGGTATCTCAATAGTTACTGTTTTTTTACTTATTCTTTTTTCTTTTTCTTTTCTTTTCTTTTTTTTTTTTTTTTTTTTTTTTTTTTTTTTTTTTTTTTTTAAGAAAAGTGGAAAAACTACTTTAGATACTTGAATTTGTACTTCTCTGAATCTATAGCACCTAGTGCATCTTCAAAAAATTTTACAAAATTTAATAAATTTATATTAGATTCTCAAATTTTACTCTAATTAACTAGATACTTCAGTAAATTGTAGAATCAAATGTTAGATTGAGCTGTTCAATTTTTTTGTTGGACATTTACTATCCATTTGAGATTGTAGTAGGAACTAGGAAGTTGAGTTTTGATTGTTATTTTTTTTTTTTTTTGGTGATGAAAGATAAACTGTAAAAAGTTTTGAGAAGTGCTACATTCACAGCATTTTGACAATAAATCATAAGTGGCCAATCACTAAAATTATTTTTTTATCAACCGATAACAGCCAGTAACAACCTGTCATTTAGAATTTGTTATGAAAATGCTGTGGACATAGCGTTTCTAAAAAAAAAAAAAAAAATATACCAAATAGAAATTCTACTCTATCCTAATTTGTGTATATGTATAAAGCTTCCCCTTGGAGACTAAAATTTCGACTCTTACCCCTCACACTCCACAAACACTCATACTTATAAAATAACTATCGCACTAAAGGTAGAGTAATTTTAATTGTAAAGTTTTTGTGAAAAAAGATTTATTACGAATGATGTTATTATTGGGTAAACTACTGTTATAAAGCTCTTTAATAATTTCATATTCAATTGGTAACCAAACCAATAAAAAGCCTTCCATGTGAGAAATATAGAGAAGAAGACATTACAATATAACTACTAATTATTGATATTTTCCTTTATAAATATATTTTTTCCTACTTGAATTCAAATAATCCAATTTATTGTTAATGTTTTAATGTTGTCATTAAGCATCATGTGTCTTTTTTAGGATAAAACCCTATTAACCTAAATGGATCTTTAAAGAGTTTTAGGACAATTTTTTTTAAAAAAAAGGAGCTTCTCAAATCCCCCATAAAAGAGATAATTCTCTAAAAAAAATTTGCTGAACTCCTTTACTTTGCCAATACGTTGCATCGTCCAACCAGTCTTTTAATTTGATAACCATGATACTAATTTTAGATACTAATAAATCTTGAATTAATATACAAATATATATATATATATATATAGAAATTTTTTTTTCCAGGTTGGATATTCAAATCATTTATATTTTTCTAAGGTAAATAGTTGCAATTAACATGTTAAGGGTTTGTTTAAAATCCGCTTATTTTGCTGAAACTTTTTGCTAGAAGTACTGTAGATAAAAATAAAATCTAGTTAAAATAGTACAGTGAGATCCATAAATAGTATCAAAAAGTACAGTAAAACCCATAAATAGTAGTAAAAATAAGCTAAATAGTAAAATAAACTGACTTTTTTAATTTGGAGTCAAACGCACACTAATAATACATTCCTCAATCTTATGAATCTTTTTTCTAACTTTTTAAGAAAGACGCATCTTAAGATAATAAGATTATTGTTTCAAAAAAAAAAAAAAAAGATAATAAGATTACAAAGTAAATATGCTAGATAGTGTTCAACCAAATAGTAATAGTTTAGTCCCAAAATTTTGGGATAAACTATTAATTAGAGATTATTTAATCAAGGTCAATCACTATATTAAGGAATACAAAAATTGCTTTCTTATGGCTCAAATCTTCTGAAGTTCTCTGGTCATGGTATGCACCCCTCCTTCCAGTATGTTTTTCCAAAAGAACACAATGAGGTAATTTTTGTTTCTCTTGTCTTTGATTGTTTTGGGATAAGTTATTCGTGCACTCTCATTCTATTCCTTGCTCTTACAAGGAAAGAAAATGCCATTTGAACTAGAACTCATCAATACAATACAATGTTTGATAGAAAATCAAAAGAGAAAAGATCATGGAAGCCGGCAACAAGGGAGAAGTTGCACCCGCTTCCCATTTCCATTGTGAGCCAGAGAAGGCACTTTTCATTTAGACCTACATAACAAGACCATATCTTCTAGGTAAGACAACTTGCCAAAACTTGTTTAATCTCCACTGAGGAGGCACTTTTCATTTCCCTTTCTCACATCCATGTATTTGTCTTCCTTTTCTGTTTAATATTCAATGCCATCAAATTATATCTTACTTCCTTTAATCTTCATATTGGTGGATTCAACCAAATGTATCTTATTGGTCTTGCTTATAGACACATGGATTATTGTCTACAAGGTATGCACCTTGCTTTTGGCAAATCTGAGCAATCAACCTATACAATTTATAATTAAAAAAAAAAAAAAAAAAAAAAAAAAAAAAAAAAAAACCTCTACCAAACTTTAATCATCGTCTTACTCCTTGTCATTTTTTCTATAATAATCTTTTAATTTGTTAGTGATGTTAATATTTTGCTGTTAAACTGTGATAGGTATATCGGATTCAGAAGCACAATTTTTTGGGGGTTTGGCATTCCAAAAGAGTAAGCATTCTACTCTATGTCATCTTTGCAGAGATACCATTCTGGGGTATCATATCAGGAATTTTGGATCTACTGGAAATATACTGGAAGCTTTAAATCCCATCGGTATCGTGGTAGAATAAATTGCACTCTTAGATTCAAATATTCATAAGTAATTATATACATTCTTCTAGTAAATAAGCATCTGCAGTAATAGAACCTATGGCCGTCCCTAGGCCTAGGCCACCTAGGTCATCGCTTAAGGCCCCCTAAACAAGGCATATTTAGCCAAGATCCCTTTCATTATTAATTGATTTGAAAAAATTCTCAAATTTTACTACAAATATCCGAGATCCCTTTCATTATTAAGTGAATTGAAAATTTTCATGATATTTAGAAAAATTCTCAAATTTTACTCTAATTAACTAGATACCTCAGTAAATTGTAAAATCAAATATTAGATTGAGCTGTTCAATTTTTTGTTGGATATTTACTATCCATTTGAGATTGTAGTAAGAACTAGGAAGTTGAGTTTTGACTATAAAAAGTTTTGAGAAGTATTACATTCACAATATTTTGACAATAAATCACAAGTGGCAAATCACTAAAATTATTTTTTTATCAATCGATAACAGTTAGTAACAACCTGTCATTTAGAATTTGTTATGAAAATATTGTAAACATAGTGTTTCTCAAATTTTTTTTTTTTTTAATACCAAATTGATATTCTACTCTATCCTAGTTTGTATATATATGTGCAAAGTTTCCTCTTGGAGAGTAAAATCTCAGCTCTTACTCTCCACAAATACATACTTATGAAATAACCATTACACTAAAGGTAGAGTAATTTTAATTGTAAAGTTTTTGTGAAAATAGATTTAATACAAATGATGTTATCACTGGTAAATTACTGTTAAAAAGCTCTTTAATAATTTCATATTCAATTGGTAACCAAACCAATAAAAAGCTTTCCATGTGAGAAATATAGAGAAGACATTACAATATAACTACTAATTATTGATATTTTCTTTTATAAATATAATTTTTCATACTTGAATTCAAACAATCCAATTTGTTGTTGTTGTTGTTGTTTTTTTTTTTTTTTTTTTTGAGGGTGAATCCAATTTATTGTTAATGTTTTAATCTTGTCGTTAAGCATCATGTGTCTTTTTTAGGGTAAAACCCTATTAACCTAAATGGATCTTTAAAGAGTTTTAGGACAAAATTTTCAAAAAAAAAAAAGAGCTTTTCAAACACCCCCCCCCCCCACCCCAAATAAAAGAGATAATTCTCTAAAAAAAATTTGCTGAACTCCTTTACTTTGCCAATACGTTGCATCATCCAACTAGTCTTTTAATTTGATAACTGTGGGGCTAGTAAATTCGCAGCCCAGTCCCACTCTACATGGGGGCCCAGGGCCTAGGGCCCAAGCCGAGGAGAGTCATTGCCGAGGACGACCTCTTGCTCAGCACCTCATGAAATGCCTGAAGAAAGGGAGAAACAAAGTTCAGGGGCAGGGTAAGGGAAAAAGCTACCAACGTCATAATACCAAACCCTGTATCTGACAAGTCCATGTTTTAAACCATACCCTTTAACTTTCCCAACGACCCAAAACCATACTGGGTATGAGTTGACAGGACAGGTTTGCACCCCAGAAAAGTGAAACTTACGCGTGGACTCTAAATAGGAAAACAAACATGAGTATAAAGTGAAAGACCCCCAGAAGAAAGAGGGGGGACTTTCTCCCCCGGTAAGAGGGGAGAAAGGGAAGGATATAAGGATCCTTGGACAGCGTCCGAGGATAGAAAAGTCCTACAACCCGTTCCAATGGAGGGCTTAGCTAGTCAAGCCAGGCCCGCCCGTACAAGAATTTCCATGGACGCCACGATCAAACCGTCCACCTGTGCCCAAGGTCATACCTTTCAAGCCCACTCTCTACAAATCATATTGTTGGAGCTCATTGCATACGAGCCCAACGTCACTCTTGGGCCGTTAAACAAATCGTGTCCCTACAATTGGCGCCGTCTGTGGGGAGGCTTGCGCGTTGGCTTAGGCGACAGCGGAGTTAAGCCTTTGTCGAGTAAGGGTCTATGAGGGTGCCTTCATTACCAGCGACAGGTTGTTGTTGTTCCAACATAAGTTCCCACTAGGAGTTATGCCTGGCAGTGCCAAAGGCACAGGCAATTCTAGGGGCTTCCAACATTAAGTTAACCCCTACCCATCTGGGTCAAGGGGCTAACCTTTGGAAATTAAATCAACAGATAAGTAAAAGAAAAAATACGAGTTTTGGACAGAACCAAGGTCTTGCATGGTCCTCGGACTCAAGCCTCTGGGGAAACCAAGTACTCAAAAGAGAAAATACTAGTTTTGGACAGAACCAAGGCCTTGCATGGTCCTCGGACTCAAGCCTCTGTGGAAACCAACTACTTAAAAGAGAAAATACAAGTTTTGGACAGAACCAAGGCCTTGCATGGTCTTCGGACTCAAGCCTCTGGGGAAACCAACTACTTAAAAGAAAAAATACCAGTTTTGGACAGAACCAAGGCCTTGTATGGTCCTCGGACTTAAGCCTCTGGGGAAACCAACTACTGAAAAGAAAAAATACTAGTTTTGGACAGAACCAAGGTCTTGCATTGTCCTCGGACTCAAGCCTCTGGGGAAACCAAGTACTCAAAAGAAAAGCTACGTTACATGGACCTTAACATCTGTGCGAAGAGAGCCCTTCATTAACGATTAGGTTAATCCCTAAACTGCGTGGATTCCCAAGTCTGCTCTCGGATCCTCAATACCAAAGGGATTGATACAATATAGAGCAATATGTTACCAAAAACACAATCGAAGTCCCTCATTGCTCGGCCATCCTCTCGGACGAATTATTTAGAGTTTATCGTTCTCGGACGGTTTCCTCGCATGTATTACGAAATATTCAGCTGTTATCTCGGTTAGTTTCCTGAGTTTAATTTACTGTGAATTATCGTTATTATGCCTGGTAATGTCGGTAGATTAGAATTAGTCGGATTATGTTTCAAGGTTTCTTGCTCTAAGTATCGTTAAAGAAAAACACACCAAGAGCACACCCATTCACAAAGTAGTAGTTGCAAAAAAAAAAAAAAAAAAAGAGAAAAATATCCAAAACAAGTAAATAAATTCCACTTTTATTAAGACAAAGAAATAGTACAGCGTACAATGAAAAGCTGGAATAAGCTTATACTGAAGCTAACTACATAAGAGAAAGGGAAAATACAAGAAAATAAAGAGAAAGCCGAGGAGGTAACACAGAGGAGAGGTTGGCTGCTGTTGTTTAAGGAAAACCATTCTTCAACACTTTTACATGCCTATAACTCAGGCAACCAAAGAACCCAACGGGGGCCTGCACCGTTAAAGAAAAGGCGTAGAGAGCCCGACTTCGAGCTAGCAGAGATGAAGAAAAGGTGCAGAGAACCCCAACTTGAGGCCAGCACCGTTGAAGAAAAGGTGCAGGGAGCCGGAAGGTGATGGGCCTTCACGTAACCACGTCTGCGATAAAGCAGACGGCGCTGATGGCGGAAAACTCTACTTCTGATGCACTAAGAATCTGGTGCGACTAGTACCTGCTTCGGATTTTGACTAAAAGAAGGAGAAACACCATTTCCCCTTTGTCAAAACGGAATATTTTCTTGAATCTGTGCCTTCCTTGCCCAGACCACACCACCTTGAGTCTCGGAAGGACCCGGCGCCTCTATGGCAGATGGAGTTCCTTCATCCCAACCCGCGCCTCAAGCATATTACACAAAGGGTGGATAACACCGGATACGGAGGCTGTGATTATGGCTGAAGGATTATGGTTTGAGAGGAAACTGAAGGATTTATGTGTAAGTAGAGCAACCTTCTATCTTATTTATTTAAAAGACCAGGAGGTGGCATTTAATTCACGCAGAGTTCCTAGGAACGCTACAGACAAAATGGTTTCGGCTCAATTTCCAATGCCACCTGCAACCATAAGGTTAAAGGATTCTCATGAAGGCGTGTCTCGAACATTGGAATGTCAAAGGGCACCGCGTGACTAAAGACTAAAGAAATGCCTCTTAATCCGGTGCATCTCCTATGCAAATGGAAAAGCCCAAACATCAAAAAGTACATAATCAGAGTGAGTCGTGATGTGGGCCCAACATTATCAAAATCCTCATCCCCAACTAAAAGTCGGGCAGCAGGATTTTGAGGAGCTATTGTGGGGCTAGTGAATTCGCGGCCCAGTCCCACTCTACATGGGGGCCCAGGGCCTAGGGCCCAAGCCGAGGAGAGCCATTGCCGAGGACGACCTCTTGCTCGGCACCTCATGAAATGCCTGAAGAAAGGGAGAAACAGAGTTCAGGGGCAGGGTAAGGGAAAAAGCTGCCAACGTCATAATACCAAGCCCTGTATCTGACAAATCCATGCTTTGAACCATACACTTTAACTTTCCCAACAACCCAAAACCATACTGGGTATGGGTTGACAGGACAGGTTTGCACCCCAGAAAAGTGAAACTTACGCGTGGACTCTAAATAGGAAAACAAACATGAGTATAAAGTGAAAGACCCTTAGAAGAAAGAGGGGGGACTCTCTCCCCCGGTAAGAGGGGAGAAAGGGAAGGATATAAGGATCTTTGGACAGCGTCCGAGGATAGAAAAGTCCTACAACCCGTTCCAATGGAGGGCTTAGCTAGTCAAGCCAAGCCTGCCCGTACAAGAATTTCCATGGATGCCACGATCAAACCGTCCACCTGTGCCCAAGGTCATGTCTTTCAAGCCCACTCTCTACAAATCATATTGTTGGGGCCCATTGCATACGAGCCCAACGTCACTCTTGGGCCGTTAAACAAATCGTGTCCCTACAATAACTATGATACCAATTTTAGATACTAATAAATCTTGAATTAATATACAAATATATACATATATATATATATATATATAATTTTTTTTTCTAGGTTGGATATTTAAATCATATAAATAGTTGCAATTAACACATTTAGGGTCTGTTTAAGATCCACTTACTTTGCTGAAACTGAAATTTTTTGTTGGAAGTACTATAAATAAAAATAAAAACTAGCTAAAATAGTACAGTAAGATCCATAAATAGTATCAAAAAGTACAGTAAAATCCATGAATAGTAACAAAAATAAGTTAAATATTAAATTAGAGCTAAACGCACACTAATAGTACATTCCTTAATCTTATGAATCTTTTTTCTAACTTTTTAAGAAAGATGCATCTTAAGATAATAAGATTATTGTTTCAAAAACAAAAAGAGAAAAAAAAAAAAAGAAAAAAAAAAAGATAATAAGATTACAAAGTAAATATGCTAGATAGAGTTCTACCAAATAGTAATAGTTTAGTCCCAAAATTTTGGGATAAACTATTAATTAGAGATTATTTAATCAAGGTCAATCACTATATTAAGGAATACAAAAATTGCTTTCTTATGGCTCAAACCTTCTGAAGTTCTCTGGTCATGGTATGCACCCCTCCTTCCAGTATGTTTTTCCAAAAGAACACAACGAGGTAATTTTTGTTTCTCTATCTTTGATTGTTTTGGGATAACTTACTCATGCACTCTCATTCTATTCCATGCTCTTACAAGGAAAGGAAAGGAAATGCCATTTGAACTAGAACTCATCAATAAAATACAATGTTGATAGAAAATCAAAAGAGAAAAGATCATGGCATGTGTTGCCAGCTCGCAGCAACAAGGGAGAAGTTGCACCAGCCTCCCATTTCCATTGTGATCCTTGCATAGATTAAATGCTGGTTCATACTAAACCTGGTATTTTTATTACTAGAGATCATTTCTTCTAGAGTCCTTTTGCTAAGAGGATTTGGCAAGTCAAGAAGAGATGTCTAGTGAAGAATCTGGACTAATGTTGGGAAAAACTTGTTCAATGGGGGATTGATAATTGGAAAGGAAAAAGTTTAAGGGTTCAACCAAAAGGTTGGCTCTGGCTGCTGCTGTGTACCACCTCTGGCTCCAAAGGAAAGCTCTTGTGTTTTGCCAAGATATCAAATCCCATGAGACTATCCTAACTCTAAACAGAGACCTCAAGGCCCAGATTGAGTTTGGAATGAGAGTTAAGAACTCTTAGTTAATAGAGTTCTCTATTGTAATTGGAGAATCAACTTTTCTGTCTTCGGAAATGATTGTGTAAGAGGTTATAGGTGTTACTTGGTCTGGTGTGTTGTGTTATGCAGTTTCTTGCCGTTGCTGGTCTTGAGCTCTGTAACTGGTGGGCAGCAACTTAGTTGCTTATGTTCTCTGTTGTAGGTTCTGGTTTCTTTATTAAAATTCAGTAATTAATCCCCAAAAAAATCAAGAGTTGTATCAGACAGTTATTCATATATATTTAAAACAAAAATCATTTAATGACTGAGGAAAGAGGAAAGGGTAACAATAGAGAGAGAGAGAGAGCAATAAACTTACAGCAACAAAGCATCATGGAGCCAGAAGCTATTACGTGAGGGATACTTTCGGATGGACACAAGGGAAATATTAAGCTGTTTACTGGAATCCCCCATAAAATGATATTTAAAACGTTGCTTGACCTCTTCTTTAGACTCTTGCTTACCCTCATCTTTAAATGGATTTAGAGAGATATCATGTACAATACAATTAAGATATACTATACCTTCCATTTTATCAACCATGGTGAACATCCATAAACCAATTTAAGTTGCATTTTTCAAACACATCATACGCAAAATTGTAAATAGAAAAAGAGAAGTTATGCTCTCACATAGACCTCATCCAATCTCAAAAGCAAAGACAGCCAATTAGTCTATTTAAGAGTAGTCTTTAAATAGTCTACGTTACGTTTTGTTTATTATTGTGTATCTAGCATTTTATAATGTCTACTCTGTTAAAGAGTTTGAACCCATATGACTACAAAGTGAAGAAAAGGAAGTTTAGTGTCTTTTGTCTCTATTGGATTCTATCTCATCATACATACTGGATGATTGGTTGATGGGAGTAAATTAACCCCTTTCAGAAAACATGTACGAAGAAGTTAAATGATGTTTTGGGTGAAAGTGCAAGCAAAAATACTGATAAAAAATGTGCATGCACAATCTCAAACCTAATAGAATTTGGTAAAATACATCTCCGAACTATTCACAAATTCAAAAACTTAGCACCAATCATCAAATAAATAAATAAAGAAAAATTATTCCTTTAGGAAAATTTGAGTGCAAGGTGCATGCTAATAAACATGGAACACAGTATACCTGTTTCTTAATGCAGAATCTTCAAGGAAACAACCTACAACCTTAATTATCTTTGATCATTACGCTTGTTTCATGTAATAGCTTTGGGCGATCCCTGCAAGTCAGACCCAATTTGTTTGAGCACTTATATATATAAAACAAAAATCATTTGGAATAACTGAGGAAGGAGGAAAGGGTAACAATAGAGAAAGAGAGAGACATAAACTTACAGCAACAAAGCATCATAGAGCCAGAAGATATTACGCAAGGGATACCTTTGGACGGACACAAGGGAAATATTAAGCTGTTTACTGGAATCCCCCATAAAATTATATTTATAACATTCATCGAACTCTACTTTAGACTGTTGCTTGCCCTCATCTTTAAATGGATTTAGAGAGATATCAAGTACAATACAATTAAGATATACCATACCAGCGTATTCCATTTTATCAACCAAGGTGAACAGGAAAAGGCAGAATCTCTGATCAGCTAAATGGAGCAAAGGTAACACTGGACAACCCAGAAATTCAAATTCACTATCCCGAAAAAATAGCTGAGTGTCCAAACTTCCGTGGAAGTACAGATCCGTATATATATTGAAAGATTGTACGAAGACATACCCATCTAGAACGAAACCCCAATAGATAGTGTTATCAACAACAACACTTCGTCTTCCCAAAACCGGGTCAGGATAATGAGGACGTAGCTCGCGCCCGGGAGGCTCAAGTACTGTCCAACATCGATCGATCACATGATAAACATAGAATGTAGCTTTATACCTCGCACCTTCATTTTGAGCAACAAGAATCTGTTTTTTGGAATCGAGAGCAGCGAAATAAACAGGAAGAGGAACACAGAGTGGAAACCCAAACTCAAGAGGAGGATTGGGCAAGGGTTCCCATGTATTTAAAACGGGATCATAAACCTCCATCCAGCCATACCCTTTTGCTTCTACTTCTGATGAATATCTGTCTGATGCAAAGCCACCTAACACATATAACTTATTGTCGAGGACGAGGCAGGGAGGTTCGAACCTATTAGGAAAAGTCATGGTAGCGACAGGTTTCCAACCATCATCAGGAGTGCTAAGGTCAAAGCTGTGCACTTTAAGAAAACGATCGAATTCGGGGGTAGTTACGTCGGCGTGAGGTTCAGAATCAGGATTCATGTCCCCAAGAGAGTACAGACGGGACCCTATGACTGCATGTTCTCTGTCTGCCCAAGCCAACTTGACTTCAGAAAACGGACGGAGCGGTTTCTGAATGGTAGTTACTACATTTGGCGAAGAAGAAGAACTCTCTGTATCTGGGACCTTAATGGTATACCACTCTGCCTGTATTCCATCCTTCGAACTTGACGTTGAAGCAAATAAAGCGATCTCGAATTGCATCGCCAAACCTTTCCCTTTCTCCTCCATGTGTTTTGTGTTTTGAAGATTCAGAAAATAAAGATGACAATTTTCAATTTTGAGTCAGAGAGAGTGTGTGGTTGTGGAGGCTCAAATCGATTACGATTTGGGGTTTAGGGTTAGGGTACCGTTTGCTTGTGTCCCCAATCCTTTAAATTAAAAATAAATAAATAAATAAATAAATCAATGGGCTATACGCTATTTACTGTCCATTAACTATGCACGGGCTACTGGGCAGCCCAGAAGTTGATACCGAAGCTAAATAAGCAGGGAGAAAGAGGGGAAAGTTCAGATGGGTCGAAATCTAAAGCCATTTGGAAGCTCATTTGGAACTTGGACTGCCCAAACAAAATTAGGCACTTCATGTGGAGGGCGTGCAAAAACATTCTCCCAACAAAGTTTAGATTAAAGTCGAAAGGTGTGGAGGTGGAAACTAGTTGTGATGTGTGTGGAAGAGATGAAACTGTCAGCCATATACTGTGGGGATGTAAAACAGCAGCAAAGATTTGGAGTGCAACAAAGATAAAGCTCCCCCTTTTGCCTGAGCCTTGCCTGGACTTTGCGGACATTGTTTGGGAAATAAAGGAGAGATGCCTGGCGGTTGATTGGGTTTTGTTTGCAATTACGAGTTGGAGTTTATGGAGTAACCGAAACAAGATCAGACATGAAGGGAGTGGAAAAACAGTAGCTGAAATGGTTAGATTTGCAGCGGAATATGCAGAGGAAGTGAGGCAGCCTCATCAAGTTACTCCCCGGCCTCCCAACTCAGGTATGCCCTCATGGAATCCTCCTACTCTCGGCTGGTACAAGATCAATACAGATGGAGCTGTCTTTGGGTGTATTGGTTGTTGTGGAATAGGTGTTGTGATCAGAAATGAAAGGGGCCAGCTTATGGGTTCGATGAGTAAACGCCTGGAGCTGCCTTTGGGTGCACTGGAGACGGAAGCCAAAGCCGTGGAGGAGGGGATACAACTAGCATGGGATCTTGGACTCAAAGACATCATCATTGAGAGCGACTCGCAGATTGTGGTGAGTGCTCTGCGAGGGCAAGGTCCCATTCAAAGCTCCATAAGGAAGGTAATTGAAGGCATTGAATGGTCTCTGAGACAATTTAGTGCGTGGAAGGTTGTCCACACCAAAAGGGGTTGCAACAAGGCAGCCCACATATTGGCAAAAAATGCCAAAGATTTAGATGATTGTATTGTTTGGGTAGAGGATACCCCCTTAGTTATTAAGGACCAAATACAATGTGATGTAATCAGTTCGAACTTTGTTTTGGATTAATGAATGTTTATTTGAGTGTTGTTTATAAAAAAAAAAAAAAAAAAAAAAACTATGCACGGGCGCATTCGGGCATAAAGCCCACAATGCGACTCAATGCTGCTTTTTGGGGATATAATAGACCATAGACTAAATAAATTTATGAGGTCTAAAAAAAAAAAAAAAAAAAACATTTTTGGTCCGATTTTGAATATGTGATATCAGCGGATGGGGTTAATATGTGAGAGGGAGAGAGAGAGAGAGAGGTTGCTGTTGGGATTTTAGAAGTGAGAATGGACAACCATAAGAGTGAGGGACTAGGTTTTGGGTTTTGGAAGAGGTCTAATTTGGCAACTCCAACAACTAGTTTTTGTGTTTTCATGTGTGAGTTTTTTTTTTTTTTTTTTTTTTGGAAGGATTTACCTCTCTCAATTAAATATAAAATTTAGTACCCAGATTGAAGATTCAATCCACTACTTTATCAAAATAGTGGGTGGTTAACAAATTATTAAAGATTTTACATACGAGTTAATCACGCGACTAACATGAGAGACTCATAAGAAGATTTTTCTGTCTAATCATGCATTAGTTTACACAACTTTTAGTTAAAATTGTGTGTTTGAAAAAATATTTACAAAGATACTAATAATTTTTGAGGTCTAGAATCTAAAATGTCTTTCACATATTATTTTAAATTTTCATCGCCCTCTCTTTTCACTCTCACTTTCCCATCACTTAGCTGATTGCTTCATTTTATATATAATTAAAATTCTGTTTCTATGCTTTCATCCTCCAAAATCAATTATTCCTTTAAAACAAATTGCACTCTTATATTCAAATAATCAAAAATAATTACATTCTTTCAATAAACAAGCATTTGCAGGAATAGAACTTTCAAGAAGTGACTCCATTCTAATTTGAATTTTGCCTTCCCGAAAGTTGAGTATCATTTTACTACACCTAGGGCCCATTTGGATGGAGGGGGGAAGGAGGTGAGTGGAAGAGAGTGAGTAGAGTTGGCTGAAAATAAACTAATTTTTTGTTAAAAATATGCTAATTTCTGTTGTGTCCATCCAAAAGTATACCTTGCTACATAAGAGCTTGTGGCTCTCTGATGCTTTGTTGCTGTAAGTTTATTGCTATCTCTATTATTACAATATTGCTCTTTCATCTTTCCATTGTCATGCCAAATGATTTTGTTTTATATATATAAGGTTGTAGGTTGTTTCCTTGAAGATGATGCATTAAGAAACAGGTATACTCTGTTCCATGTTTATTCGCATGCACCTTACACTCAAATTTTCCTAAGGGAATAATTTTTCTTTATTTATTTATTTGAAGATTTGGTGCTAAGTTTTTGAACTTGTGAATAGTTCAGAGATGTATTTTACCAAATTCAATTAGTTTTGAGAATATGCATGCACATTTTTATCAGTATTTTCACTTGCACTTCCATCCAAAACATTATTTAACTTTTTCTTACAAGTTTTCTGAAAGGGGTTAATATTCCTCATCAGTATGTATGATGAGATAGAATCCAATAGAGACAAAAGACATGAAAGTTCCTTTCTTCACCATGTAGTCATATGGGTTCAAATGCTTTAACATAATAAAATGCTAAATACAAAATAATAAACAAAACATAACATAGACTAATAAAAGACTACTCTTATATACCTAGCGCAAATAATAATAATGAACTAGTCTTATAATAGCTATTGGGCTTAAGCAAAATAGACTAATTGGCTGTCTCTGCTTTGGGATTGGATTAGATCGATGTTAGAGCATAACTTCTCTTTTTCTGTTTACAATTTTGTGTCTGAGATGTTTGAAAAATGCAACTTAAATTGGTTTATTGATGGTTTGCATAGTGTAAATTTAAGTGGTTTATTGGATTTAAAGCTATATCATTTGCTAGTTGGTTGTGTTTCCTATAGGTGGTTTTTATTTTTTGACAATTGTTTGTTGAATTTGTCATATCATTCTCATTATGATGGGAAATTAATATATAGATATTTGCTTATGTGAGTTGAATATGGTTCTCTTTATAATTTTCTTTGCTGGAATTTCCAAGTTATTAGATTTCTACCATCTTATATTTCTTAATGTCAAATAAATGTGATTGGTATTTTTTACTTTGTTGTTGCAGGTTTCAATGTCCTACGCTAAAATCCTCTTGCAAGTTACCAAGCTAAGGGCAAGCTCTCTAGGACAACTGTGGAGAAAAATATCCAACAACCAAAAGCAACTAAGTTAGAGGTATTTTGACTTCTGATTATGAGTTTCAATTCTGCAATTCACTTTTTTGATGTAATTACATTTAAAGAAAAGTAGAGATCATCTTTCTCCTATAAGTTCATTTCATCAACTGATCATATGACTATTTGTAGCTAGGCAATATCTCACAATTACTAAAATCCTACTGAATTAATCCAAACTCTGATTATATAGCCCATAAAGTCATCTAATTCCAGTAGGAATATAAGGATAGTAGATGAGAGAAATATCAGGCATCAACTTGGAGAATATTAGCTGATAGCATAAAAGGATGAGAAATAATTTAGGTCTTGATTATATAGTTTCATCCCTGGTTGTTCTGCAATGACCAAGTAAAAACAATGAAAATGTTAAACAGTTGGAAGTAGTCTAATTGAGTTGGTTCTTTGGCCTATCTAACGTTTTGTACTTCAAATTGATATGTTGCAACTTCTCATTGTAAAACCTTGTAACAAGATCTTGGTGATCATCGTAAGGATAATAGAAATTATTGAGTATTTGCTTCTATGGTAATTGATTGCTATTGCTTCGTGTGAGACATGTAAAATACAAGCTAATACTAGAACATTTCAAGGCTTCTCACGTAGGGTGAATTTTACTTCTCACATAGTGTGAGCTCTACTTCCTCCTCTCTTTCTTCCTCAAACGTGGGAAGTCTAAGAGTGTGTCCACTAGAAGTCAGTCTGTCTAGATACTAAGAAGACAGACACGGGTCTTTACCATGGAAGCCGAGGTTCTCGACCGTATACAGAAAATGAAGCTCACTATGGATGAAGATGAGGCTATGACAATCCGATCAGTGAAGAGAGATGAAATTTTAGCGGAGTTTTTCCTAAACCTTGTAGGGCGAGTTCTCACACTGAAACAAATCAACCTACAGGCTGCAAAAAATGTGTTGTGATCCATATGGAAGCTTGGTGACGATATGAAGATAATTGAAGTGGGTGAGGGGCTGTTACAGTTCAAATTCTCGATGGAGAGCCAACTGATGTGGGTATGGAACAATGGACCGTGGTGTTTTGACAACCATCTCTTGGCCTTGCGAAGATGGGAAAAAGGGATGTTTGTTAGGTCGATAACATTCTTGAAGCAACCTTTTTGGATTCAAGTGTGGGGTTTGCTATTTGATCTCATTAATGAAGAAGCAAGGAGTGACATTGGTAGGAGCATAGGCGAGTTGGTGGAAGTGGATTGTAAAGCCTTCAACTCAGACCAATCCTGTTTCTTGCGGATTCGAGTGGAGGTCCCACTTGATAAACCACTCCAGCGGAGAGGACAGGTGATTAGCCCGGAAGGTGAGATAACACGAGTGGCATTTAGATACGAACGTCTGGTGGGGTGGTGTTTCAACTGTGGACAGATCAGCCATGAGCTAAAAGAGTGACAGTCACTGATTAACATCGAAGATGGGGGCCGACCCTATGGGGAATGGCTCAAAGCAGGAACGAGGGGAAGACAAGCTGACATCGATGGGGGACGATACCACACCAACCACAACCAATGAACAAACCACAACATCTTTGCCTAAACTCGATATGCATAGGGAACCCGAAACCGATTTTCTGCCGAAATAGGGGAACGTTTCAGCAACTCCGGAATTTCCGCAAACCCTTTCACATCCCATAATGGCCAAATCACGTCCCATGAATTCCGACAATAATCCCACCATGTCATCACAACTGGCCATAATTAATGTACCTGTTTCACACCTACATAATTTAAATGCAATAAAGACCATATCCCATAACACCACAACAACACAGCCACAGTTGGATAGCCCGAAACAGACAACCTTGGACCAACAACAATTAAAGCACCCATTAAATGCCATTGAAAATCCTGCCACAAACCTATTCCCAGTCCCAATCACCTACGGCACAAACCAAAATAAACCTCAAACCCTAGACACACCACCTTCACATCACCCTTCACATGACCAACTTAAAAAGCCAACCAAAAAACCCATGTGGAAAAAAATCTCACCCATCCTAGCCAAAACACAACTGAGTCCTCACAGTCTAGCCTAGTGAAGGCGAGCACCAAAAGACAGCATGACAGCAACCATGGGAGTGATGAAGCCAGGCGGTGCAAGTTCGAGGAAAGCAAACTTCAAACTGAATTATCAATGGTGGAGGATGTTGCTCAGCCTCGCTGATCACAATGATCGTCCTAAGTTGGAAATGTCGGGGGCTTGGGAACCACTGGGTAGTTGAGGTTCTCGCTGAATTGGTGAGGCAGAAAGCTCCCACAATTTTGTTCCTCATGGAAACAAAGTTGTCTGTTCGTGAGATGGAACCTATAAAGACTGAGTTGGGCTACCTTTCCATGCTAGCTATATCAAGTGAGGGAAGAAAGGGAGGTTTGGCTTTGTTGTGGGTTGCCGAGGTGGTTGTCGACACACAAACCTATTCTCTAAACCACATAGATGCTAATATATGTACGCAAAACTCACCTTCATGGAGGTTAACTGGGGTTTATGGACATCCAAAGGAGGAGTGAAAGGCTGAAACTTAGAGGCTTATGCGACACCTCCATGCACGTGGGACATTACCATGGTCATGGCTAGGAGGCTTTAACGAGATTTTGTCCTCCGATGAGAAAAAGGGAGGCAATCCTAGATAGGTAACACCTATGGTAGCATTTCGGCACACTCTTCTTCAATGTGGGCTAGTTGATCTTGGTTTCTGGGGCTATCGATTCACTTGGAGGAATGGTCGGTATGGGGTAGCGTTTGTGGAGGAGAGATTGGATAGGTTTGTTGCCACAGTAGAGTGGAGGGAGTTGTTTCCTAAGGCCACAGTGCACCACCTTGCCGTGGCTTATTCCGATCATGACCTAATACTAGTGGACTTGGTCCTCGCAACCTACCCTCAACACCGACGTCGCCGATTGCGAAAACATAATTTGGAAATCATGGAGTCAAGCTCAACCACGTGGCAGCCCAATGTATTGCCTCTTTGAAAAAATAAAAAAGTGTCGGACGTATCTTATAGCATGGAGTAGGCAGACCTTTGGTAATACTAGAGCCATGTTGGATGCCAAGCAGGGAGAGTTGGCTGACTTGATACGTGGAGGTTTTGGGCAGAGTATGGAAATAATAAATTTGGTAAAGAAGGAGATAAGGGAACTACTACATCATGAGGAAGTTTTTTGGCAACAAAGATCAAGGTGGATTTGGCTACCAGCGAGGAGGACCGAGTGGCATTTATATATGAACATCTGGTGGGGTGGTGTTTCAATTGTGGACAGATCAGCTATGAGCTAAAAGAGTGACAGTCACTGATTAACATCGAAGATGGGGGCCGACCCTATGGGGAATGGCTCAAAGCAGGAACGAGGGGAAAATAAGATGACATCGATGGGGGACGGTACCACACCAACCACAACCAACGAACAAACCACAACAGCTTTGCCTGAACTCGATATGCATAGGGAGCCCGAAATCGATTTTCTGCCGAAATAGAGGAACATTTCAGCAACTCCGAAATTTCCGCAAACCCATTCACATCGCATAATGGCCCAATCACGTGCCATGAATTCCGACAATAATCCCACCATGTCATCACAACTGGCCATAATTAATGTACCTGTTTCACACCTACATAATTTAAATGCAATAAAGACCATATCCCATAACACTGCAACAACACAGCCACAGTTGGATAGCCCGAAACAAACAACCTTGGACCAACAACAATTAAAGCACCCATTAAATGCCATCGAAAATCCTGCCACTAACTTATTCCCAGTCCCAATCACCTACGGCACAAACCAAAATAAACCTCAAACCCTAAACACACCACCTTCACATCACCCTTCATGTGACCAAGTTAAAAAGCCAACCAAAAAACCCATGCGGAAAAAAATCTCACCTATTCTAGCCAAAACACAAACTGAGTCCTCACAGTCTAGCCTAGTGAAGGCGAGCACCAAAAGACAGCATGACAGCAACTATGGGAGTGATGAAGCCAGGCGGTGCAAGTTCAAGGAAAGCAAACTTCAAACTGAATTATCAATGGTGGAGGCTGTTGCTCAGCCTCGCTGATCACAATTATCGTCCTAAGTTGGAAATGCCGAGGGCTTGGGAACCACTGGGTAGTTGAGGTTCTCGCTGAATTGGTGAGGCAGAAAGCTCCCACAATTTTGTTCCTCATGGAAACAAAGTTGTCTGTTCGTGAGATGGAGCCTATAAGGACTGAGTTAGGCTACCCTTCCATGCTAGCTATATCAAGTGAGGGAAGAAAGGGAGGTTTGGCTTTGTTGTGGGTTGCCGAGGTGGTTGTCGACACACAAACCTATTCTCTGAACCACATAGATGCTAATATATGTACGCAAAACTCACCTTCATGGAGGTTAACTAGGGTTTATGGACATCTAGAGGAGGAGTGAAAGGCTGAAACTTAGAGGCTTATGCGACACCTCCATGCACGTGGGACATTACCATGGTTATGCCTAGGAGACTTTAACGAGATTTTGTCCTCCAATGAGAAAAAGGGAGGCAATCCTAGATAGGTAACACCTATGGTAGCATTTCGGCACACTCTTCTTCAATGTAGGCTAGCTGATCTCGGTTTCAGGGGCTATCGATTCACTTGGAGGAATGGTCGGCATGGGGCAGCGTTTGTGGAGGAGAGATTGGATAGGTTTGTTGCCATAGTAGAGTGGAGGGAGTTGTTTCCTAAGGCCACAGTGCACCACCTTGCCATGGCTTATTCCGATCATGACCTAATACTAGTGGACTTGGTCCTAGCAACCTACCCTCAACGCCGACGTCGCTGATTGCGAAAACATAATTTGGAAATCATGGAGTCAAGCTCAACCACGTGGCAGCCCAATGTATTGCCTCTTTGAAAAAATAAAAAAGTGTCGGATGGATCTTATAGCATGGAGTAGGAAAACCTTTGGTAATACTAGAGCCATGTTGGATGCCAAGCAGGGAGAGTTGGCTGACTTGATACGTGGAGGTTTTGGGCAGAGTATGGAAATAATAAATTGGATAAAGAAGGAGATAAGGGAACTACTACATCATGAGGAAGTTTTTTGGCAACAAAGATCAAGGTCGATTTGGCTACCAACAGGGGATAAAAACATAAAAATTTTCTACCAAAGAGCAAGCCAAAGGTGCAGGAAGAACAATATAGAAGGGCTACATGATTATGATGGGGTATGGCAAACAGGAAGGGATGAAGTGGCCAACATTATGGAGGGGTATCATCAAAACTTGTTCACTTCCTCAAACAGGTTGGAGATGGAAAGGGTGATAGAGTTAGTGGACCATGTGGTGACGGAGGAAATGGCACAATCATTGGTGTGGCCTTACACCAAAGAAGAAATAAGGACAACCCTTTTTCAGATGCACCCTTCCAAAGCACCGAAACCTGATGATATATCGCCTTTCTTTTTTCAAAAATTCTGGCATATTGTCAGGCATGATATCACTAGAGCTATCTTATCCTTTTTACACTCAGAAAGATATTTACGAAAAATGAATTTTACACATATTGTACTCATCCCAAAAAAAAAAAAAAAAAAAAAAAAAAAGCCCAAAATATATTACGGATTTTTGCCCCATCAGCTTGGATAATATAGTATCTAGGATAATTTCTAAGGTCCTCATAAAAAGTATAAAATGTATTTTACCCAATGTAATATTTGACTCTTAAAGTGCTTTTGTGCTTGATAGAAGTATAATAGATAATACCATAGTTTCCTTCAAAATGTTGCATTGTATGAGGAACAGGAGAAAAGGAAGAATAGGCCACATGGCAGTGAAACTCGGCATCAGCAAGGCATATGACAGAGTAGAGTGGGAGTTTCTCCGAAGGATTATGCTTAAAATTGGTATCCTAAATCAATGGGTCCATCTAGCCATGGAAACAGTGTGCACTGCCTCTTACTCCATTCTCATCAATGGTGAACCTACTGGCTTCATTATCCCATCCCGATGCATTAAGCAAGGAGACCCCTTGTCTCCCTATCTGTTCCTATTATATGTAGAGGGTCTCACCTCCCTTATTAGAAAAGCCATAGAAAATCATCATTTGAAGGGTGTGGTATCTTGCAATGGAGGGGTCAAGATCTCACACCTCTTATTTGCGAATGACAGCCTACTATTTTGTGAGGCAATATAACAAAGGAATGCAAAAACCTGCTGGATATTCTGGCATTGTATGAGGGTACCTCCGGACAAGCTATCAATAGGCAGGAAAAAAAAAAAACACTCTTTTTTAGCCCTGATACCAACCAAGGAATGAAACTCGCAATTCAGAATATGTTGGGGGCACAAATTATGACAAACTGTGAAAGATACCTTGGATTACCAATGGTGGGGGGCAAATCAAAGGTGAGCACCTTTAGGGAGATACAAAAGCGAGTAACAAAAAGGGTGATGAGATGGAAAAAGAAGCACATCTCAAAGCCTGGAAGAGAGGTGTTGATAAAAATCGTAGCACAAGCAATTCCAACTTACTCCATGAGCATGGTCAAGTTCCCTAAAAAAATTTGTGATGACATCAATTTGGCCCTAGCAAAGTATTGATGGGGGCAGACTCGAAATGAAAGAAAGATCCATTGGATTAATTAGGGAAAATTATGCAAGCCTAAAGACAAAGGGGGAATGGGTTTTAGGGATATTCATGCCTTTAACCTAGCCATGCTAGCTAAGCAAGCATGGAGGTTGATCCAAGGTGAGCCTTCTCTATTTTTCAGGGTGTACAAGGCTCGCTATTTCCCTAATAGCTCATTTATGGATACTGATCTAGGGGCCAACCCTTCCTTTGTTTGGCGTAGCTTGTTGGAAGCTAGGGAATTGATTAGGGCAGGCACATCATGGACAGTGGGTGATGGACAGAGCATTAGAGTTACGGATCATGGGTGGTTAACCCACCCACATTAGTTCAAACCTGATGCTAATACAAACATGAAAGTGGTTGACCTTATTGACCACCACACTAGACAATGGAACAGTCCATTACTCCACACTACATTCCTACAATCCACTACGGAGGATATCCAAAGTATCAAGATTGGTGAGGAGGGTGATCAAGACAAGCTTCGCTGGAAGGAGAATAAGAACAGGTGTTTCTCCGTGAGGACAGCCTACAGATCAGTAGCACTCCAACTCAAACAACAAGAGAATGTTGAACACTCCACTGCTAGAGAAGAAAAAAAATTCTGGAATAAGATGTGGAAACTCCCTATACTCCCTAAGGTTTGAAATTTCATGTGGTGAGCATGCTTTGATATACTCCCAACATTTGCAAATCTATGCGGAAGGAGAGTATCGGTGGACTCTACTTGCACTATCTGCAAACAACATGATGAAACAGTGGCTCATGTGTTATGGGAATGTCCATTAGCGAGAAACGTGTGGGCTATGGTACGGGGAAGGTTGTAGAAATGTAATTCCGAAGCTCCGGACTACTACACTCTTGCACGACAAATGGAGGAAAAGCTACCGAAAAAGGACCTAAAGGTATGGGCCATAATGCCGTGGTCCATCTAGAATGCAAGAAACCGGTTCCCCTTTGAAGAAAAGCAAAGCATGCCCAGTGATATCTTGCATGGAGCGATGACCCTGCTACAGGAGTACCAGGAACTCTGCAAAACGTCCACTAGCACTTGAGAGTGTTCCAAAGCCCAAAAGGGTTATAGTTTTTAAGTTTTTCACCACTTATATTGCAAGTTTTATTTTTTACGTGTGGCACTATATTATGCTTAACACTAGAATATACTTGGGCTGGCTACTCTAAATGCCGAGGTGGCATTAAGCACATCTTTTGTTTGAGCACACCTGTAATTTATTCATGCAATGTATATTTCTACCTTTCTCTCAAAAAAAAAAAAAAAAAAAAAAATAGAACATTTCAAAAGAAAATAGAAAGATCTTCAGTTTTGCTAATCTATTAGTATCTCTTAGTATATTTATGTGGTGTAAGTTTTTGTTACCTACATTTAATGAATGTTTATTTGGGATTTAATTGAATGGATTTAGCATAGACATAAATTAAGGGAGAAATTATTGTGTACTTCTGGAGTACCATAAATGCGTACTCCCTCCTTTTACATAAATGGTGGGTCCCACTAATTAAATTCATGGTGGAACCCACTATTCATGTGAGAGGATGGAGTATGTATTTATGGTACTCTGGGAGTACCTAATAATTTTCCAAATTAAGGTGACCTAGAAATACAACTCAAGTTATGTATCTTGTGTGCTTTATTTGTCCATAACAAGAGGGTAGATGGACGGATAGCTTCATTTGCAAATGGTGGAGGGATTTTAGAAGGGATAATAACACATCATACAGTCAAGATTAGATGGATGTACTGTTCAAGGAAAAAAGTTGCATTACAACACAATGCAAAGCATTTAGAAATCTTTGGAACTCATAGTAGCTGGATAATGTATGCAACCCTCGCATTAGTTTTTTTTTAATTTTTATTTTTTTTTATAGAAAGATCGCATTAGTGAATAATTTAGTTTTAGAAAGATTGCATTGATGAATTAAGAAAGAAACAAATACAACCCTCACATTAGTGAATTATTTTTTCTTAAGAAAGATCGCATTAGTGAATTAAGAAAAAAATTAACAAAGGCGAAAAATGGATATATTGCCTTAATTTTTGAACCATGTAGCCAAATAGCCTACTTTTCAAGCTATGTAACAAAATATCCATGTTTTGGAACTTGACATTGCTAATGTTGTGTTTCAGTTAGAATTTGACAACAACAATATCGAGTTCCAAAACAATGATATTTTGCTACATAGTTTGAAAAGGGGGTTGTTTGGCTATATGGTTCAAAAATTAAGGCTAAATAGTCACTTTCCTCAAAAACAAAGTCTTCTGTTTAGTGGAAGATGACTTTTGTTTAATATATATATTAAAGGGGAAGGATTTGTGACCACACGTTTTATGAATAACAATACGAAAAGAGGTCACAAGCATTAATGATATATCATTCAAAGAGGATATTAATTGGTCAAGGATACTCATGAAATATGGGGAAAATAAGTGGAGTAGTGTGCAAATCCCACCTACCTCAATTTATCCATTAATTAGTATGATTCTTAAATTAATATAAGAAAAATTAAAATTAATCATAACTTGTGTTCTCCTTACCTATTTAGATGTTGAAACTTATAAATAGGCATCTTATTTTGATACTTGTATGTTCAATTTTACATGAAAACCTTAAGAACATCAAAACCTCCAAATTTAAATCATTACCTCACTTTTTAATTCTTTGATTAATCCCAAATCTATAATGTCTACTCTCAATTGGTGTTACCAAACCCTAATTAGATGTCCTAGTTAAACATGATTTCATCCAATTTAGTTAAACCCTTGTCAGGTTGAAAAACCCATAATTTTCACAATAAACTTAATGCGTAAAAACTCCTCTTCTGTTAAATCTCTTTACTTTGGTCAAGCTCTAACCAAATTGGGAGTTTACACTTTACACTTTTTTTTTTGACAAAACACTTTACACCTTTAATTGAGATATTTTATTACATTCTTGAGCTATTAATTTAATGTATTGATAGTTGGAACACAAAATCTCCAATTCGGGAATAAAACCTCAATCCTAATATGCAAAATCTCTAATAATTTTTTTGCATATAAGACATGTATGGAAATTCAGTAGCTGCCTTTGCCAAGGTTGTCTTCAAGAGATGTCTAGTGAAGAATCTGGACTAATGTTGGGAAAAACTTGTTCAATGGGGGATTGATAATTGGAAAGGAAAAAGTCTAAGGGTTCAACCAAAAAGTTGGCTCTGGCTGCTGCTGTGTACCACCTCTGGCTCCAAAGGAATGCTCGTGTTTTGCCAAGATATCAAATCCCATGAGACTATCCTAACTCTAAACAGAGACCTCAAGGCCCAGATTGAGTTTGGAATGAGAGTTAAGAACTCTTAGTTAATAGAGTTCTCTATTGTAATTGGAGAATCAACTTTTCTGTCTTCGGAAATGATTGTGTAAGAGGTGATAGGTGTTACTTGGTCTGGTATGTTGTGTTATGCAGTTTCTTGCCGTTGCTGGTCTTGAGCTCTGTAACCAGTGGGCAGCTACTTAGTTGCTTATGTTCTCTGTTGTAGGTTCTGGTTTCTTTATTAAAATTCAGTAATTAATCCCCAAAAAAATCAAGAGTTGTATCAGACAGTTATTCATATATATTTAAAACAAAAATCATTTAATGACTGAGGAAAGAGGAAAGGGTAACAATAGAGAGAGAGAGAGAGAACAATAAACTTACAGCAACAAAGCATCATGGAGCCAGAAGCTATTACGCGAGGGATACTTTTGGACGGACACAAGGGAAATATTAAGCTGTTTACTGGAATCCCCCATAAAATGATATTTAAAACGTTGCTTTACCTCTTCTTTAGACTCTTGCTTACCCTCATCTTTAAATGGATTTAGAGAGATATCATGTACAATACAATTAAGATATACTATACCTTCCATTTTATCAACCATGGTGAACATCCATAAACCAATTTAAGTTGCATTTTTCAAACACATCATACGCAAAATTGTAAATAGAAAAAGAGAAGTTATGCTCTCACATAGACCTCATCCAATCTCAAAAGCAAAGACAGCCAAGTAGTCTATTTAAGAGTAGTCTTTAAATAGTCTACATTACGTTTTGTTTATTATTGTGTACCTAGCATTTTATAATGTCTACTCTGTTAAAGAGTTTGAACCCATATGACTACAAAGTGAAGAAAAGGAAGTTTAGTGTCTTTTGTCTCTATTGTATTCTATCTCATCAAACATACTGGATGATTGGTTGATGGGAGTAAATTAACCCCTTTCAGAAAACATGTAAGAAGAAGTTAAATGATGTTTTGGGTGAAAGTGCAAGTGAAAATACTGATAAAAAATGTGCATGCATAATCTCAAACCTAATAGAATTTGGTAAAATACTTCTCCGAACTAATCACAAATTCAAAAACTTAGCACCAATAATCAAATAAATAAATAAAGAAAAATTATTCCTTTAGGAAAATTTGAGTGTAAGGTGCATGCTAATAAACATGGAACAGAGTATACCTGTTTCTTGATGCAGAATCTTCAAGGAAACAACCTACAACCTTAATTATCTTTGATCATTACGCTTGTTTCATGTGATAGCTTTGGTTTCTTCTTCATTGGCATATAAGTTGGGTGATCCCTGCAAGTCAGACCCAATTTGTTTGAGCACTTATGTATATAAAACAAAAATCATTTGGAATAACTGAGGAAGGAGGAAAGGGTAACAATAGAGAAAGAGAGAGAAATAAACTTACAGCAACAAAGCATCATGGAGCCAGAAGATATTACGCAAGGGATACCTTTGGACGGACACAAGGGAAATATTAAGCTGTTTACTGGAATCCCCCATAAAATTATATTTATAACATTCATCGAACTCTACTTTAGACTGTTGCTTGCCCTCATCTTTAAATGGATTTAGAGAGATATCAAGTACAATACAATTAAGATATACCATACCAGCGTATTCCATTTTATCAACCAAGGTGAACAGGAAAAGGCAGAATGTCTGATCAGCTAAATGGAGCAAAGGTAATATTGGACAACTCGGATATTCAAATTCACTATCCCGAAGAAATAGCTGAGTGTCCAAACTTCCGTGGAAGTACAGATCCGTATCTATATTGAAAGATTGTACGAAGACATACCCATCTAGAACGAAACCCCAATAGATAGTGTTATCAACAACAACACTTCGTTTTCCGAAAACCGGGTCAGGATAATGAGGACGTAGCTCGCGCCCGCGAGGCTCAAGTATTGTCCAACATCGATCGATCACATGATAAATATAGAATGTAGCTTTATACCTCGCACCTTCATTTTGAGCAACAAGAATCTGATTTTTAGAATCGAGAGCAGCGTAATAAACAGGAAGAGGAACACAGAGTGGAAACCCAAACTCAAGAGGAGGATTGGGCAAGGGTTCCCATGTATTTAAAACGGGATCATAAACCTCCATCCAGCCATACCCTTTTGCTTCTACTTCTGTTGAATATCTGTCTGATGCAATGCCTCCTAACACATATAACTTATCGTCGAGGACGAGGCAGGGAGGTTCGAACCTCTTAGGAAAAGTCATGGTAGCGACAGGTTTCCAACCATCATCAGGAGTGCTAAAGTCAAAGCTGCGCACTTTAAGAAAACGATCGAATTCGGGGCTACTTACATCGGCGACGTGAGGTTCAGAATCAGGATTCATGCCGCCAAGAGAATACAGACGGGACCCTATGACTGCATGTTCTCTGTATGGCCAAGCCAACCTGACTTCAGAAAACGGACGGAGCGGTTTCTGGATGGTAGTTACTACATTTGGCGAAGAAGAAGGAGGAGGACCCTCTGGATCCGGGACCTTAATGGTATGCCACTCTGCCTCTATTCCATCCTTCGAACTTGACGTTGTAGCAAATAAAGCGATCTCGGATTGCATCGCCAAACCTTTCCCTTTCTCCTCCACGTGACGACAATTTTCAATTTTGAGAGAGACAGAGAGTGTGTGGAGGCTCAAATCGATTACAATTTGGCGTTTAGGGTTAGGGTTCCGTTTGCTTGTGTCTCCAATACTTTAAATATTCAACAAAAAAAAAAAAAAATCATCAATGGGCTGTACGGTATTTACTGTCCATTAATTATGCATGGGCGCATTCGGGCATGAAGCCCACAATGTGTTTCAGTGCTGCTTTTTGGGGAGTATAATAGACCATAGACTAAATGAATTTATCAGGTCTCAAAAAAAAAAAAAAAAAAAAAACACTTTTTTGGTCCGATTTTGAATATGTGATATCAGTGGAGGGGGTTAATATATGAGAGAGAGAGAGAGAGGTTGCAGTTGGGATTTTAGAAGTGAGAATGGACAATCATAAGAGTGAGGGACTAGGTTTTGGGATTTAGAAGAGGCCTAATTTGCAAGTGAGTCAATATCGTACCGGTACCACAACGTTTCATATCTGTTGAAATACCGGCCATATCAGCCATATACCGGTCAATTTTGGGCAATACCAGCCGGTAACGAGCGTATCGGTATAGAAAAAAGTGTTTTTTTTTTTTTTTTTTTTTTTCATTTTCTTTTAATTGATACTAAAGTCTAAAATCATGAATAATTAGTTCTGAATTGAGGAAATGTTTTATGGTAAACTTTTAAATTTATTATAATACACACACACACACACACACACACACACACACATATATATATTTATTTATTTATTTATAAATATAAAAAAATAGCGGTAAACCCGAAACGGTACACCGGTATTGATCGGTATCTGAAATATATCGTATTGCTGGTTAAACCGATATCCGAAAACACAAAATCATTGTCATGCCAAATGATTTTGTTATATATATATATATATAAGGTTGTAGGTTGTTTCCTTGAAGATTATGCATTAAGAAACAGGTATACTCTGTTCCATGTTTATTCGCATGCACCTTACACTCAAATTTTCCTAAGGGAATAATTTTTCTTTATTTATGTGTTTGAAGATTTGGTGCTAAGTTTTTGAACTTATGAATAGTTCAGAGATGTATTTTACCAAATTCAATTAGTTTTGAGAATATGCATGCACATTTTTATCAGTATTTTCACTTGCACTTCCATCCAAAACATTATTTAACTCTTTCTTACAAGTTTTCTGGAAGGGGTTAATTTTCCCCATCAACCAATCATCTAGTATGTATGATGAGATAGAATCCAATAGAGACAAAAGACATGAAAGTTCCTTTTCTTCACCATGTAGTCATATGGGTTCAAATGCTTTAACATAATAAAATGCTAAATACAAAATAATAAACAAAACATAACACAGACTAATAAAAGACTACTCTTATATACCTAGCGCAAATAATGATAATGAACTAGTCTTATAATAGCTATTGGGCTTAAGCAAAATAGACTAATTGGTTGTCTCTGCCTTGGGATTGGATTAGGTCTATTATAGAGCATAACTTCTCTTTTTCTGTTTACAATTTTGTGTATGAGATGTTTGAAAAATGCAACTTAAATTGGTTTATTGATGGTTTGCATAGTGTAAATTTAAGTGGTTTATTGGATTTAAAGCTATATCATTTGCTAGTTGGTTGCGTTTCCTATAGGTGGTTTTTATTTTTTGACAATTGTTTGTTGAATTTGTCATATCATTCTCATTATGATGGGAAATTAATATATAGATATTTGCTTATGTGAGTTGAATATGGTTCTCTTTATAATTTTCTTTGCTGGAATTTCCAAGTTATTAGATTTCTACCATCTTAAATTTCGTAATGTCAAATAAATGTGATTGGTCTTTTTTACTTTGTTGTTGCAGGTTTCAATATCCTTCGCTAAAATCCTCTTACAAGTTACCAAGCTAAGGGCAAGCTCTCTAGGACAACTGTGGAGAAAGATATCCAACAGCCAAAAGCAACTAAGTTAGAGGTATTTTGACTTTTGATTATGAGTTTCAATTCTGCAATTCACTTTTTTGATGTAATTACATTTAAGGAGAAGTAGAGATCATCTTTCTCCTATAAGTTCATTTCATCAACTAATCATATGACTATTTGTAGCTAGGCAATATCTCACAATTACTAAAATCCTACTGAATTAATCCAAAATCTGATTATATAGCCCATAAAGTCATCTAGTTCCAGTAGGAATATAAGGATAGTAGATGAGAGAAATATCAGGCATCAGCTTGGAGAATATTAGCTGATAGCATAAAAGGATGAGAATAATTTAGGTCTTGATTATATGGTTTTCATCTCTGGTTGTTCTGCAATGACCAAGTAAAAACAATGAAAATGTTAAACAGTTGGAAGTAGTCTAATTGAGTTGGTTCTTTGGCCTATCTAATGTTTTGTACTTCAAATTGATATGTTGCAACTTCTCATTGTAAAACCTTGTAACAGGATCTTGGTGATCATTGTAAGGATCATAGAAATTGTTGAGTATTTGCTTATATGGTAATTGATTGCTATTGCTTCGTGTGAGACATGTAAAATACAAGCTAATACTAGAACATTTCAAGGCTTCTTACGTAGGGTGAGTTTTACTTCTCACATAGTGTGGGCTCTACTTCTTCCTCTCTTTCTTCCTCAAACGTGGGAAGTCTAAGAGTGTGTCCACCAGAAGTCAGTCTCTCTAGATACTAAGAAGGCAAACACGGGTCTTTACCATGGAAGCCAAGGTTCTAGACCGTATACAGAAAATGAAGTTCACTATGGATGAAGATGAGACTATGACAATCCGATCAGTGAAGAGAGATGAAATTTTAGAGGAGTTTTTCCTAAACCTTGTAGGGCGAGTTCTCACACTGAAACAAATCAACCTACAAGTTGCAAAAAATGTGCTACAATCCATGTGGAAGTTTGGTGACAATATGAAGATAATTGAAGTGGGTGAGGGGCTGTTACAGTTCAAATTCTCGATGGAGAACCAACTGATGTAGGTATGGAACAATGGACCGTGGTGTTTTGACAACCATCTCTTGGCCTTGCGAAGATGGGAAAAAGGGATGTTTGTTAGGTCAGTAACATTCTTGAAGCAACCTTTTTGGATTCAAGTGTGGGGTTTGCTGTTTGATCTCATTAACAAAGAAGCAAGGAGTGACATTGGTAGGAGCATAGGTGAGTTGGTGGAAGTGGATTGTAAAGCCTTCAACTTAGACCAATCCCTTTTCTGAGTGGAGGTCCCACTTGATAAACCACTCCAGCAGGGAGGACCAGTGATTAGCCCAGAAGGTCAGATGACACGAGTGGCATTTAGATACGGACATTTGGTGGGGTGGTGTTTCAACTGTGGACAGATCAGCCATGAGCTAAAAAAGTGCCAGTCACTGATTAACACCGAAGATGGAGGCCGACCCTATGGGGAATGGCTCAAAGCAGGAATAAGGGGAAGACAAGCTGACACCGACGGGGTATGGTACCACACTAACCGCAACCAACGAACAAACCACAACAGCTTCGATTGAACCCGATATGCACAGGGAGCTCGAAACCAATTTTCTGCCGAAACAGGGGAACATTTTAGCAACTCCAGAATTTTCACAAACCCATTCATGTCCCATAATGGCTCAATAACGTCCCATGAATTCCCATAATACTCCCACCATGTCATCACAACTGGCCACAATTAATGTACCCGTTTCACACCTACAGAATTTAAATACAATAAAGACCATATCCCATAACGCCGCAACAACATTGTCACAGTTGGATAGCCCGAAACAAACAACCTTGGACCAACAACAATTAAAGCACCCATTAAATGCCATCAAAAATCTTGCCACTAACCTATTCCCAGTCCCAATCACCTACGGCGCAAACCAAAATAAACCTCAAAGCCTAGACATACCACCCTCACATGACCCCCTACATGACCAACTTAAAAAGCCAACCAAAAAATCCATGCAGAAAAAAATCTCACCCATCCCAGCCAAAACACAAACTGAGTCCTCACAGTCTAGCCTAGTGAAAGCGAGCACCAAAAGACAGCATGACAGCAACCATGGGAGTGATGAAGTCAAGCAGTGCAAGTTCGAGGAAAGCAAATTTCAAACTGAATTATCAATGGTGGAAGTTGTTGCTCAGCCCCACTGATTACAATGATCGTCCTAAGTTGGAAATGCCGTGGGCTTGGGAATCGCAGGGCAGTTGAGGTTCTCACCGAATTGGTGAGGCAAAAAAGCTCCCATAATTTTGTTCCTCATGGAAACAAAATTATCTGTTCGTGAGATGGAACCTATAAAGACTGAGTTGGGCTACCCTTCCATGCTAGCTATATCAAGTGAAGGAAGAAAGGGAGGTTTGGCTTTGTTGTGGGTTGCCGAGGTGGTTGTCGACACATAAACCTATTCTCCAAACCACATAGATGCTAATATATGTACGTAGAACTCACCTTCATGGAGGTTAACTGGGGTTTATGGACATCCAGAGGAGGAGTGAAAGGCTGAAACTTAGAGGCTTATGCGACACCTCCATGCACGTGGGACATTAACATGGTTATGCCTAGGAGACTTTAATGAGATTTTGTCCTCCGATGAGAAAAAGGGAGACAATCCTAGACAGGTAACACCTATGGTAGCATTTCGGCACACTTTTCTTCAATGTGGGCTAGCTGATCTTGGTTTTAGGGGCTATCGGTTCACTTGGAGGAATGGTCGGTATGGGGCAGCGTTTGTGGAGGAGCGATTGGATAGGTTTGTTGCCACACTAGAGTGGAGGGAGTTGTTTCCTAAGGCCACAGTGCACCACCTTGCCGTGGCTTATTCCAATCATGACCCAATACTGGTGAACCTGGTCCCAACAACCTACCCTTAACACCGATGTTGCCGATTGCAAAAACATAATTCGGGAATCATGGAGTCAAGCTCAACCACGTGGCAGCCTAATGTATTGGTTATTTGAAAAAATAAAAAAGTGTTGGATGGATCTTATAGCATGGAGTAGGCAGACCTTTGGTAATACTAGAGCCATGTTGGATGCCAAGTAGAGAGAGTTGGCTGACTTGATATGTGGAGGTTTTGGGCAGAATATGGAAAGAATAAATGGTGTAAAGAAGGAGATAAAGGAACTACTACATCATGAGGAAGTATTTTGGTGACAAAGATTAAGGTCGATTTGGCTACCAGCAGGGGATAAAAACATAAAATTTTTCTACCAAAGAGCAAGCCAAAAACGAAGGAAGAACAATATAGAAGGGTTGTATGATAATGATGGGGTATGGCAAACAGGAGGGGATGAAGTGGTCAACATTACAGAGGGGTATCATCAAAACTTGTTCACTTCCTCAAACGGGTTGGAGATGGAAAGGGTGATAGAGTTAGTGGACCATGTGGTGATGGAGGAAATGGCACAATCATTAGTTTGGCCTTACACCGAAGAAGAAATAAGGACAACCCTCTTTCAGATGCACCCATCCAAAGCACCAGAACCTGATGATATATCGCCTTTCTTTTTTCAGAAATTTTGGCATATTGTAGGGCATGATGTCACTAGTGTTGTCTTATCCTTTTTACGCTCAGGAAGATATTTACGAAAAATGAATTTTACACATATTGTACTCATCCCAAAAAAATAAAAAGACCCAAAATATATTATGGATTTTCGCCCCATTAGCTTGGGTAATATAGTATCTAGGATCATTTCTAAGGTCCTCGTAAATAGGATAAAATGTATTTTACCCAATGTAATATCTGACTCTCAAAGTGCTTTTGTGCTTGATAGAAGTATAACAGATAATACCATAGTTGCCTTCAAAATGTTGCACCGTATGAGGAACAGGAGAAAAGGAAGAACAGGCCACATGGCAGTGAAACTCGACATTAGCAAGGCATATGACAGAGTAGAGTGGGAGTTTCTTCGAAGGATTATGCTTAAAATTGGTATCCCGAATCAATGGGTCCATCTAGCCATGGAAACAGTGTGCACTGCCTCCTACTCCATTCTTATCAATGGTGAACCTACTGGCTTCATTACCCCATCCCGAGGCATTAAGCAATGAGACCCCTTGTCTCCCTATCTGTTCCTACTATGTGCAAAGGGTCTCTCCTCCCTTATTAGGAAAGCCATAGAAAATCATCATTCGAAGGGCGTGGTATCCTGCAATTGAGGGGTCAAGATCTCACACCTCTTATTTGCGGATGACAACCTACTATTTTATGAGGCAATAACTAGGAAATGCAAAAACCTGCTGGATATTCTGGCATTGTATGAAGGTACCTCCGGACAAGCTATCAATAAGCAGAAAAAAAAAAAAAAAACACTCTTTTTCAGCCCCAATAACAACCAAAGAGCGAAGCTCGCAATTCAGAATATGTTGGGGGCGCAAATTATGACAAATTGTGAAAGATACCTTGGATTACCAATGGTGGGGGGCAAATCAAAGGTGAACACCTTTAGGGAGATACAAGAGCGAGTAACAAAAAGGGTGATGGGATGGAAAGAGAAGCACATCTCAAAGCCCGGAAGAGAGGTGTTGATAAAAACCATAGCACAAGCAATTCCAACTTACTCAGCATGTTCAAGTTCCCTAAAAAACATTATGATGACATCAATTTGGCCCTAGCAAAGTATTGGTGGGGGCAAACTCGAAATGAAAGAAAGGTCCATTGGATCAATTGGGAAAAATTATGCAAGCCTAAAGACAAAGGGGGAATGGGTTTTAGGGATATTCATACCTTTAACCTAGCCATGCTAGCTAAGCAAGCAGGGAGGCTGATCCAAGGTGAGCCTTCTCTATTTTTCAGGGTGTACAAGGCTCGCTATTTCCCTAATAGCTCATTTATGGATGCTAATCTAGGGGCCAACCCTTTCTTTGTTTGGTGTAGCTTGTTGGAAGCTAGGGAATTGATTAGGATAGGCACAACATGGACAGTGGGTGATGGGCAGAGCATTAGAGTTATGAATCATAGGTGGTTAACCCACCCACCTTAGTTCAGACCTGATGCTAATACAAACATGAAAGTGGCCGATCTTATTGACCATTGCACTAGACAATGGAACAGTCCATTACTCCACACTACATTCCTACAATCCACCACGGAGGATATCCAAAGTATCAAGATTGGTAAGGAGGGTGATCGAGACAAGCTTCGCTGGAAGGAGAATAAGAACGGGTGTTTCTCCGTGAGGACAGCCTACAGATCAGTAGCACTCCAACTCAAACAACAAGAGAATGTTGAACACTCCACTGCTAGAGAAGAAAAAAAAATTCTGGAATAAGATGTGGAAACTCCCTGTACTCCCTAAGGTTCGAAATTTCATGTGGCGAGCGTGCTCTGATATACTCCCAACATTTGCAAATCTATGCTGAAGGAGAGTACCGGTGGACTCTACTTGCACTATCTGCAAACAACATGATGAAACAGTGGCTCATGTGTTATGGGAATGTCCATTAGCAAGGAACGTGTGGGCTATGGTACGGGGAAGGTTGTAGAAATGTAACTTCGAAGCTCCGAACTTCTACACTCTTGCGTGACAAATGGAGGAAAAGCTACCGAAAAAGGACCTAGAGGTATGGGCGATAGTGTCATGGTCCATCTGAAGTGCAAGAAACCGGTTCCACTTTGAAGAAAAGCAAAGCATGCCCAGCGATATCCTGCATGGAGCGATGACCCTGTTACAGGAGTACTAGGAACTCTGCAAAACGTCCACTAGCACCTGAGAGTGCGCCAAAGCCCAAAAGGGTTATAGTTTTTAAGTTTCTCACCACTTATATTGCAAGTTTTATTTTTTACGTGTGGCACTGTATTATGCTTAACACTAGAATATACTCGGGCTGGCTACTTTAAGCCGAGGTGGCATTAAGCACGTCTTTTGTTTGAGCACACCTGTAATTTATTCATGCAATATATATTTCTACCTTTCTCTCTCTCTCTCTCAAAAAAAAAAAAAAAAAAAAAAAAAAGAACATTTCAGAAGAAAATAAAAAGATCTTTAGTTTTGCTAATCTATTAGTATCTCTTAGTATATTTATGCGGTGTAAGTTTTTGTTACCTACATTTAATGAATGTTTATTTGGGCCCATGTGAGGTCGAAAATGACCATAATAATTTATTCATTTAATTTATTTTAACCATTAGAAAATTAAAAATTTATTCATTTAATTTATTTTAACAACTATAATTTATTTTTCTCAATCATATCAATTATCAAATGTCAGTATCATTTTCTATCCAAAAAAAAAAAAAAAAATGGCAGTATCATTTTCACTTGAAGCAAGTCTCACTTTCTTTTTCTACATTTTCTCAACAGCCAAACGTAGTAATAACAAAAAATTAGGGCATAGACTGAGAGTGACTAAGACGAACCTATTAGAGTGAAGAATCTCTTTGGTAAGAGAAGAGATGGGCTCGATATCACTGAGAATCTCGTCCTCTTTATCTTTCCACTTGTGATACTCAGCGTCAATCTACGGCGCCGGAGGAGGAGTCGGCGAATTGGGCCCATGTGAGGTCGAAGCCGTTGGAGAAGAATTTGCTGTGGGCAGTGGTGATGAGTGCGGAGCCATGGACAACTTGGGATTTGACTTGGGAGAGAGCGAAGATGAGAGTTTCAATGAGAGTTAGGCTGAAACGATGGTCGTCGTCGTCGATTAGGGTTAGGAGGAAGAGGTTGCGCTTCTTTTTGGTGGTACTAGGAACTTTGTGAATCCCTGAGGGCTCGGCGGTGCTGCACCATGGCTGCCGCGTTGGTGCGAAAATAGAAGCGGCTAGCATGATTGGAAGCCAAGAAAACGAGGGAAAATGAGGGAAAATGAAACCCCTCGTGAAACCTGAGGGCTGGGTTGTTTTTTTTTTTTTTTTTTTTTTGTGGGAAGGGCTGGGTTGAATTTTGGATATATTGTTTTTGGGTTAAATGGGTTTTTAGTTAAAACTCAATAATCATTGGGTCTAATTGGGTTGATGCCCATTAATCCAATTAATAATTTGGTGGGTTTGGGTTTAATTAGAGTGAACGGGTTTGGGTGGACAAATGAGTTTGGACTTATTTTTCCACCCCTACTAGAAATACAACTCAAGTTATGTATCTTGTGTGCTTGATTTGTCCATAACAAGAGGGTAGATGGACGGATAGCTTCATTTGCAAATGGTGGAGGGATTCTGGATGGGATAATAACACATCATACAGCCGATATTAGATGGATGACTATTCAAGGAAAAAAGTTGCAGTACAACACCATGCAAAGCATTTAGAAATCTTTGGAGCTCACAGTAGTTGGATAATGTATGCAACCCTCACATTAGTTTTTTTTTTTTTTTTTTTAATTTTTAATTTTTTAATTTTATTTTATTATTTTTCTTTTTTATTTATAGAAAGTTCGCATTAGTGAATAATTTAGTTTTAGAAAGATTGCATTGATGAATTAAGAAAGAAACAAATACAACCCTCACATTAGTGAATTATTTTTTCTTAAGAAAGATCGCATTAGTGAATTAAGAAAAAAATTAACAAAGGGGAAAAATGGATATATTGCCTTAATTTTTGAACCATGTAGCCAAATAGCCTACTTTTCAAACTATGTAACAAAATATCCATGTTTTGGAACTTGACATTGCTAATGTCGTGTTTCAGTCAGAATTTGACATCAACAATATCGAGTTCCAAAACAATGACATTTTGCTACATAGTTTGAAAAGGGGGGTTGTTTGGCTATATAGTTCAAAAATTAAGGCTAAATAGTCACTTTCCTCAAAAACAAAGTCTTCTGTTTAGTGGAAGATGACTTTTGTTTAATATATATATTAAAGGGGAAGGATTTGTAACCACACGTTTTATGAATAACAATATGAAAAGGGGTCACAAGCATTATTGATATATCATTCAAAGAGGATATCAATAAGTTAAGGATACTCATGAAATATGGGGAAAATATGTGGAGTAGTGTGCAAATCCCACTTACCTTAAATCTAAAATCCTAAATATTTAATTTATCTATTAACTAGTAAGATTCTTAAATTAATATAAGATAAATTAAAATTAATCATAACTCGTGATCTTCTTACCTTTTTAGATGGTGAAACTTATAATTAGGTATCTTAATTTGATACTTGTACCTTCAATTTTACATGAAAACCTTAAGAACATCAAAACCTCCAAATTTAAATCATTACCTAACTTTTTAATTCTTTGATTAATCCCAAATCTATAATGTCTACTCTCAATTAGTGTTACCAAACCCTAATTAGATGTCATAGTTAAACATTATTTCATCCAATTTAGTTAAACCTTTACCATAATTTTCATAATAAACTTATTGCATAAAACTCCTCTTCTGTTAAATCTCTTTACTTTGGTCAAGCTCTAACCAAATTGGGAGTTTACACTTTACACCTTTAATTGAGATATTTTATTACATTCTTGAGCTATTAATTTAATGTATCAATAGTTGGAATCCAAAATCTCCAATTTGGGCATAAAACCCCAATCCTAATATGCAAAATCTCTATTAATTTTTTAACCGCACATTGATTTGATAAAATGGTGGATTAAATCTTCAATTTGGGTCTCAATTTCATGATCTCTTGATCAACTGAAAGAGATAAATGAAAATTATAATTCTCTTAATCAATCTCTAAACCTAACTCTGGTTTTAGGATTTCTCTAATTCCAACTCAAGCAAGAGGTGTTCACCTTAACTTGAGGATTTCTCTAATGCCATATGTAACTCATTAACCAAAACATATTCTATGCATATGATCTAAAAAATAGATAATTTTTTTAAAAAGCAAAAGAGAATTATATGTGCGTGTTTGTTTCTTAAAGAAAAAAAAAAGGAGACTCAGCTGTGTGGTCACCTTCACGACCGAGCTGAACTTGAGGTAGTTCAATGCTAAAGCACTGCCGTAAGACCATAAGTGACACCACCAACCACTTCTTTGGGCCTCCCATTGTGGGATAGGACAAATTCAGGATGCAAATAAATTGGGGGTCTGGGCCCAACCAACCCAAGGTTATTAGGAAAGGACCACCGCACCTATAAATCTCATTAAACCAAAGCATATTCAAGATATATATTTCTTCAGTCAAAAAAACAAAATATATATATTTCTAGAAATAAATATTTACATCTCTTTAAAACAAGCCTTCTTTCTTTTTTTTTTCCTTCCAAAAATAGAACCTTGTTCTTATTTTTGCATCTAACAAATTATAGATGGAGACACTATGTTTTTATTATTTATTTTTAGAAGAAAGGGCAATTGTGGTTTTTGCTGTTAGGAGTTAAAATTTAGTTGTATTTGTCATCTAACGGGGGGAAAAAAGCTTTCCCTTAGTTTTTATTATTGTTATTTTCTTTTCTTATATTGACTTTTATATGTATTGGCATGTGAAGTAACTGTTGTTATCTAATCAAAATCATTTAATTGCTCATTTAAGTGTTTCAAATTTTAGTAAGTTTCAATTAACTCAATTGATAATGTTTTTTGTTGTCAAATAAGAGATCTGAGATTCAATTCTCACTTATACTAAAACTAATTGATATATTGGTGATGATACGATCTCCCAAAAAAAAAAAGTGCTTCAAATTTCACGGCTGAGCTAAACTTGAGGTAGTTCAGTGCGAAAGCACTGCCGTAAGACCATAAGTGACACCACCAACCACTTCTTTGGGCCTCCCATTGTGGGATAGGCCTAATTCAAGATGCAAATAAATTGGGGGTCTGGGCCCAACCAACCCAAGGTTATTAGGAAAGGACCAGCGCACCTATAAATCTCATTAAACCAAAGCATATTCAAGATATATATTTCTTCAGTCAAAAAAACAAAATATATATATTTCTAGAAATAAATATTTACATCTCTTTAAAACAAGCCTTCTTTCATTTTTTTTTTCTTCCAAAAATAGAACCTTGTTCTTATTTTTGCATCTAACAAATTATAGATGGAGACACTATGTTTTTATTATTTATTTTTAGAAGAAAGGGCAGTTGTGGTTTTTGCAGTTAGGAGTTAAAATTTAGTTGTATTTTTCATCTAAGTGGGGGAAAAAAAGCTTTCCCTTAGTTTTTATTATTGTTATTTTCTTTTCTTATATTGACTTTTATATGTTTTGGCATGTGAAGTGACTTTTGTTATCTAATCAAAATCATTTAATTGCTCATTTAAGTGCTTCAAATTTTAGTAAGTTTCAATTAACTCAATTGATAAAGTTTTTTGTTGTCAAATAAGAGATCTGAGATTCAATTCTTACTTATACTAAACTAATTGATATATTGGTGATGATACGATCTCCAAAAGAAAAAGTGCTTCAAATTCCATGGCCGAGCTAAACTTGAGGTAGTTTAGTGCTAAAGCACTGCCGTAAGACCATAAGTGACACCACCAACCACTTCTTTGGGCCTCCCATTGTGGGATAGGCCTAATTCAGGATACAAATAAAATGGGGTTCTGGGCCCAACCAACCCAAGGTTATTAGGAAAGGACCACCGCACCAATAAATCTCATTAAACCAAAGCATATTAAAGATATATATTTCTTCAGTCAAAAAAACAAAATATATATATTTCTTGAAATAAATATTTACATCTCTTTAAAACAAGCCTTCTTTCATTTTTTTCTTCTTCCAAAAATAGAACCTTGTTCTTATTTTTGCATCTAACAAATTATAGATGGAGACACTATGTTTTTATTATTTATTTTTAAAAGAAAGGGCAGTTGTGGTTTTTACTGTTAGGAGTTAAAATTTAGTTGTATTTGTCATCTAGGGGGGGGGGGGGGGAAAGCTTTCCCTTAGTTTTTATTATTGTTATTTTCATTTCTTATATTGACTTTTATATGTTTTGGCATGTGAAGTGACTTTTGTTATCTAATCAAAATCATTTAATTGCTCATTTAAGTGCTTCAAATTTTAGTAAGTTTCAATTAACTCAATTAATAAAGTTTTTTGTTGTCAAATAAGAGATCTGAGATTCAATTCTCATTTATACAAAAACTAATTGATATATTGGTGATGATACGATCTCCCAAAAAAAAAAGTGCTTCAAATTTCACGGCCGAGCTAAACTTGAGGTAGTTCAATGCTAAAGCACTGCCGTAAGACCATAAGCGACACCACCAACCACTTCTTTGGGCCTCCCATTGTGGGATAGGCCTAATTCAAGATGCAAATAAATTGGGGGTCTGGGCCCAACCAACCCAAGGTTATTAGGAAAGGACCACCGCACCTATAAATCTCATTAAACCAAAGCATATTCAAGATATATATTTCTTCAGTCAAAAAAACAAAATATATATATTTCTAGAAATAAATATTTACATCTCTTTAAAACAAGCCTTCTTTCATTTTTTTTTTCTTCCAAAAATAGAACCTTGTTCTTATTTTTGCATCTAACAAATTATAGATGGAGACACTATGTTTTTATTATTTATTTTTAGAAGAAAGGGCAGTTGTGGTTTTTGCTTTTAGGAGTTAAAATTTAGTTGTATTTGTCATCTAAGGGGGGAAAAAAAGCTTTTCCTTAGTTTTTATTATTGTTATTTTCTTTTCTTATATTAACTTTTATATGTTTTGGCATGTGAAGTGACTTTTGTTATCTAATCAAAATCATTTAATTGCTCATTTAAGTGCTTCAAATTTTAGTAAGTTTCAATTAACTCAATTGATAAAGTTTTTTGTTGTCAAATAAGAGATCTGAGATTCAATTCTCATTTATACTAAAACTAATTGATATATTGGTGATGATACGATCTCCGAAAAAAAAAATGCTTCAAATTTCACGGCCGAGCTAAACTTGAGGTAGTTCAATGCTAAAGCACTGCCGTAAGACCATAAGTGACACCACCAACCACTTCTTTGGGCCTCCCATTGTGGGATAGGCCTAATTCAAGATGCAAATAAATTGGGGGTCTGGGCCCAACCAACCCAAGGTTATTAGGAAAGGACAACCGCACCTATAAATCTCATTAAACCAAAGCATATTCAAGATATATATTTCTTCAGTCAAAAAAACAAAATATATATATTTCTAGAAATGAATATTTACATCTCTTTAAAACAAGCCTTTTATCATTTTTTTTTTCTTCCAAAAATAAAACCTTGTTCTTATTTTTGCATCTAACAAATTATAGATGGAGACACTATGTTTTTATTATTTATTTTTAGAAGAAAGGGCAGTTGTGGTTTTTGCGGTTAGGAGTTAAAATTTAGTTGTATTTGTCATCTAAGGTGGGAAAAAAAGCTTTTCCTTAGTTTTTATTATTGTTATTTTCTTTTCTTATATTAACTTTTATATGTTTTGGCATGTGAAGTGACTTTTGTTATCTAATCAAAATCATTTAATTGCTCATTTAAGTGCTTCAAATTTTAGTAAGTTTCAATTAACTCAATTGATAAAGTTTTTTGTTGTCAAATAAGAGATCTGAGATTCAATTCTTACTTATACTAAAACTAATTGATATATTGGTGATGATACGATCTCCAAAAGAAAAAGTGCTTCAAATTTCATGGCCGAGCTAAACTTGAGATAGTTCAGTGCTAAAGCACTGCTGTAAGACCATAAGTGACACCACCAACCACTTCTTTGGGCCTCCCATTGTGGGATAGGCCTAATTCAGGATGCAAATAAATTGGGGGTCTGGGTCCAACCAACCCAAGGTTATTAGGAAAGGACCACCGCACCCATAAATCTCATTAAACCATAGCATATTCAAGATATATATTTCTTCAGTCAAAAAAATAAAATATATATATTTCTAGAAATAAATATTTACATCTCTTTAAAACAAGCCTTCTTTCTTTCTTTTTTTTCTTCCAAAAATAGAACCTTGTTCTAATTTTTGCATCTAACAAATTATAGATGGAGACTCTATGTTTTTATTATTTATTTTCAAAAGAAAGGGCAGTTGTGGTTTTTGCTGTTAGGAGTTAAAATTTAGTTGTATTTGTCATCTAAGAGGGGAAAAAAAGCTTTCCCTTAGTTTTTATTATTGTTATTTTCTTTTCTTATATTGACTTTTATATGTTTTGGCATGTGAAGTGACTTTTGTTATCTAATCAAAATCATTTAATTGCTCATTTAAGTGCTTCAAATTTTTGTAAGTTTCAATTAAATTAATTGATAAAGTTTTTTGTTGTCAAATAAGAGATTTGAGATTCAATTCTCACTTATACTAAAACTAATTGATATATTGGTGATGATACGATCTCCAAAAAAAAAAAATGTGCTTCAAATTTCACGGCCAAGCTAAACTTGAGGTAGTTCAGTGCTAAAGCACTGCCGTAAGACCATAAGTGACACCACCAACCACTTGTTTGGATCTCCCATTGTGGGATATGCCTAATATAGGATTCAAATAAATTGGGGGTCTGGCCCAACCAACCCAAGGTTATTAGGAAAGGACCACCACACTTATAAATCTCATTAAACCAAAGCATATTGAAGATATATATTTCTCCAATCAAAAAAACAAAAGACATATATTTCTAGAAATAAATATTTACATCTCTTTAAAACAAGCCTTCTTTCATTTTTTTTTCTTCCAAAAATAGAACCTTGTTCTAATTTTTGCATCTAACAAATTATAGATGGAGACACTATGTTTTTATTATTTATTTTTAGAAGAAAGGGCAGTTGTGGTTTTTGCCGTTAGGAGTTAAAATTTAGTTGTACTTGTCATCTAAGTGGGGAAAAAAAGCTTTCCCTTAGTTTTTATTATTGTTATTTTATTGACTTTTATATGTTTTGGCATGTGAAGTGACTTTTGTTATCTAATCAAAATCATTTAATTGCTCATTTAAGTGCTTCAAATTTTAGCAAGTTTCAATTAATTCAATTGATAAAGTTTTTTGTGGTGAAATAAGAGATATGAGATTCAATTCTCACTTATTCTAAAACTAATTGATATATTGGTGATGATACGATCTCCAAAAAAAAAAGTGCTTCAAATTTCAATGTGTTTCATAATTTCAAATATCCTTTTTTTTTTTTGAGAAAGAATATCCTATGTTATTGAAATGAAATTAAAAAAAAAAAAAAAAAATACACACACAAACCACTTGTTGGAGTTGCCAAATTAGTCCTCTTCTAAATTCTAAAACCCAGTCCCTCTCTTTCCTGATTTTCCATTCTCACTTCTTAAAGTATCTCTAGCAAATTTGATTTTCCATTCTCACTTCTTAAAGTATCTCTAGCAAATTTGCCAAATTTTTATATTGTTTGGACAATGAACATTGACATTTAGTTTTTATTTACCTACTTTTTTAAATATACTTTCTAACAGATTCTCTATTATTTTCTCCATCTCATTGAAATATTATTTTTTCATTCATTCTTTATTCTTTTTTTAACAACTACAAATTTTCTAACATTTTTTTTTATTTAATACTAATTATTATAATAGAAAAAAACATTTAAAGAATATGTAGTAAAAACTACTATATTTGTAGAAAAGCACAGTAATAAAATTAATCTAAAAAATGTAGAGCATCTATTGGGATGCTCTAATACCCTAGCCGCAATCCTCTCTCTCTCTCTCTCTCTCTCTCCTTAAGCACTAACCAAATATAAAAATATTAACCTACCCCTCCACCTTTGCGTAAACCAAACTTGATATCATATCACAGAATCAAAATCCAACCAGCATCCACATTACTGCCCGAAGTCATACTCCATCTACACCCACATTACCCTCTTTCTTAAAGTGCCTCTCTGTCTCTCTTTAATAATTAACCTATCAATCATGAAAGTTTCCTTTATGGCCAACTCTTTAAATCTCCTTCTTCTTCGACCTTCTTTTCCTCACTTCCAATGTCTCTTTCTTAGACCCTCATCATACCCAAGACCCAGATTCAAAACCCGTTTCTACGCTAATTATCCATCTCAAAAAATGGGCTCTCAAACCACCCAAAACCAAATACTCCATGAATTCCGCTTCTTCAGGGTACACAAAAACGGTCACATTGAAAAATTCCAATCCACAGAAAAAACGCCACCGTTTGACGACAAAGTCACCGGGGTCCAATCCAAGGACGTCGTCGTTTCATCCGAACCCGCTATCTCCGCCCGCATTTTCTTACCCAAGATCCAAGACCCGACCCGGAAACTCCCCGTCCTTTTCTATGTCCACGGTGGCGGCTTCTGCTTCGAATCTGCGTTTTCTCCGAAGTTACACAACTACGTAACAACGTTGTCATCCGAGGCTGACGTTATCGCTGTCTCGGTCGAGTACAGGCTAGCTCCGGAGCACCCGATCCCAGCTTGTTACGAGGATTCGTGGGCTGCGCTCCAGTGGGTCGCGTCCCACGCTAAGAGAAATGGACCCGAGGCGTGGCTAAACGAACACGCTGATTTGGACAGAGTTTTTGTCGCTGGGGACAGTGCTGGAGGCAATATCTCTCATTATTTGGCTTCTCGGGTCGGGTCGGACGGGTTACCGGGTGTGAAGCTAGTTGGGGCGGTTTTGGTGCACCCGTATTTTGGTGGTACGGATGATGACAAAATGTGGCTGTACATGTATCCTGGAAATGGTGGGTTGCAGGATCCCAAGCTGAAACCGGCAGTAGAGGATCTGGCTAGGCTTGGGTGTGAGAGAGTGTTGGTTTTCGTGGCTCAAAAGGACCATTTGAGAGAGGTGGGTTGGAGTTACTATGAGGAATTGAAGAAGAGTGGATGGGGTGGAAATGTAGAGATTGTAGAGAATGAAGGAGAAGAGCATTGCTTTCATATTGAGGATCTAAGTTATGTGAAGGCACAAGCTTTGATCAAACGTTTTGTTTCTTTCTTGAAGGAGGGTTAGGTCCACTTTGTTCGGCTTGAGGGTTTCGGCTATTGAGCCCAACTTAGATTTAGGTGATCGTTAGAGCTTTGGGATGGGCTTGTTTTTTAATGGGCTTTTGTTCCTAGTACAAGGCTCTCTGCATTCTTCCACATTCATCCTAATCTCCCTAGTGTTTCCCTCCCTATTGTGTGTTTGTCTGTTTTAAAGTTTTGCATTTGAAATCTCTGCCACTAGTAGGATGTATTTCTAAAAATAATGAAATTATAAATAATTATTTTTTAGTAAATATGCTCTACATAATAATGCTTTTTTTTTTTTTTTTTGATTTCTTGAATAATGTTACAGTTGTAATGCTTCGCATGGTGTGTGATTGCAGCGTCAAAGTTAGGCTTGACAAATAAATAACTCTAGAAGACTAGAACCACTAAAATTTGAAAAAAGTTAAACTACAAAATTTTACTAAATTTTTTTTCATGAAATGATGCAGTAATATTTTTTTTTTTTGATAGGTAAGGAAGATATATATTCAAAAAACTGCTAAATGCAAAGTAGTACCAGCATATCAAAAGTACAAATATAGCTTTGAAGCCAGATTGTAAGAAGTAGGGGTGTCAATGTTCGACCCAACTCGCGAACACGACACGAACCCAATACGGGTTTTTTCGGGTTAGGGTTGGGCCTTAATGGGTTTGGGTCATAAACGGGTCAACTCGAAAGGGACACGATAAAAAACGTGTCATAAGTGGGTAAACCCGAGTAACCCGTAATAGACACATTTGATACGCCAATTTATTTGTGTCAACTCGAAATGACCTACTTAATACAACCCGTTTAACTCGTATAACAAATAAATATTTATTTTATTTTAGATATGTCAAATACCTTTTATATCCAACATATATTTTAAAATTTAAAAAGAAAAGTGAGTAATTACAAAAATTTACAAGGGATATAATTGAAAATTGAAACTTTACAAACCCTAGAACTGCTAATACTTTTTTTTTTTTTTGGCATAGAACTTGCACAAATAAAATTGGATGAGCTTGTAGAAGATGTTATGAATTTGGACATCAACAAATAATCTATGGATGATAATTGTGGTCATAGTTATGATTAGTTCACTGTTTGCTCAATTTTTTCAATATTGATACTTAGCATTTGGCGAGTTCCAAAGATATTATATTTTTGTTGAACTATGTTATTTTATTTTTGTTAAACTTTGTCATTTTGAATTTGGGTTGAAGTGTATGCACTTCTTTTGAAGTGTAAAGAACTTATTTCAAGATGAATGTTATATTTTTGTTAAACTATATTATTTTGAATGTGGGTTGAAGACTTAAAGTGTATACACTGCTTTTTGGGATGTAAAAAAAATTATTTCTAGATGGATGTTATATTTAATATTATGCAGGTTGAAATGGGTTGTGTTACATTCATGTTAACCCAACATGACTCGTTTATTAAGCGTGTCAAATGGGTTGGGTTAGGTCAACCCACCTTATTAACAGGTTGGGTTAGGGTTGAAGGATCATGACACGATTATTAAATGGGTCGGGTTAGGGTTGAGCCATTTAGTCGAATACCCCTACCTCAACACGACAGGAACCCGACACGCTAACTCGAATTGACAGCCCTAGTAAGAAGGCTGTTGATCTGAACAAGAAGTTTGCTTCTTTTATCAACCAGCAAGAGTGATTTTGGTACTTTTCCTTGTGAGAATTATGTGCTTTGGATTTGTTGTGTATGGGATGTTAGGAATTTTGATTTTGTAATTGGGTCATTAGTGTTTCAGTGTTTCATTTTGAAAGTATGGCAAAGCATGATTAGTGATTTTGTACCAAAATTCCAAGTATTATTGCATGCTATATTTGACTAGTGGCCTGAAAACATTTTTGAAGATTCCTTAACCTAGTGGACCAATATTTTGTTGCTACGCTAAGTTTCCATATTATGTTCATTAAATGCATTGATGACAACTTAAAATTATAATGGAAAACCAACAACTTTTTTCTTTTTATTTCAATTCAACTCTCAAGATATCCCTTCATGGATATCCTAAAGATATTGATTTAATAAATATTTTTAGAAATTTTTTATGAGAATTTATTTATTTATTTATTATTTTATGGCAATTTTTTTTAATGAAAGTGATATAATTTTTTTTATTAAATATTCCATTAAAAAAAAATGCTCTAAGAGCACCTATTAATAGGACCCAACTTTAAAATAAAAGGAAAAAAATATGACAAGTCTTTGTCATCTAGGGGATTTCAACATTATTACGGTTGTTTGAACTTTGTAGGGAAAAATTAAATAAAAAGAAAATAGAAATAATAAGAGGCTTTTGGTTTGCCGTAATGTTACATTATGTTGTAATATTACGTTATTGTAATTTTATATTAATGTAATCTCAATACAAGAATATAATATGAAATTGTTTAGGAAGATAATGAAATTAAGATGATGTGATATATTTTATAATTTTAAATTATAATAATGATAGAAAAATAAAATAAATCAAAAATATTAATGTTACATTATTGTAATGTGCATCACATTAAGGACACATTACAACGAACAAGAAGATTAACAAAAAAAAGAAAAAAGAAAAGAAAAGAAGATTAACTTCGTGAAGAAGGTTTAGGTCCACTTTTTTTGGCCCATGGGTCATGGCTGTTGAACCCACTTGAATATTTAGACGATCCCCCGAGCTTTGGGATGGGCTTTTTTTTTTGTCGGGCTTTTCTTCCAAGTGTAGCACAACACTATCTTCAATCTTACAACTTACAGGTACTTCCAACCTACCGTTACAATTTATATGTACACTAAAATCTCGCTAGTGTCCCTCACTATTAACACCTTTGGCTCTAGTGCACCCTTGTTTTTGTGTTTTGTGTTTGTTTTCAAATTTTGCATTTTAATCTCTGCCACGTGTGGGATATATTTCTAAAAATAATGAAATTATAAATAATTTGTTAAGGGTAACGAGCATTTGCATTACTTCGTGTAAAACTTCTATTTATTTTAATATAAAAACTTACTTTTTCTATTTTATATAATCATTTAAAAAAATATTTATATCACATCATCTATTATACATTACATTTTATTAAAATATTATTTTTATTTATATAATTTTTTTTTTTAATTTTCTTTTTCAAATCATCCATTTTTCTCTATCTTTGTGTATATGAGTAAAGCAATATTAAAAAATAGATTTGCATGTAAATTGTAACCATAACAATCTAAATCTATACAAGTTTACATAGATTGATACAAGTGATTTTTAATGTTAGATGTGCAAAAACTTACCTCTTATACAATTTCTACATTTAAGTCGTGTGAGTGCTATGATGCAAGTGCTTTAAGTGGAGGTGATATTATGGATCCATTTGGAAATAACTTATTTAGCTGAAACTAAATTTGTTTTGCTGAAAGTATTGTAGAAAAAAGTTAAAAGTCGACTTAATAATACATTAGGACACAAATAGTATAAAAAAAAAAGTACAATGAGACTCATAAATAATAATAAAAATAAGATAAAAACTATAATAAACCGTGCATTTCATCACTTTCCAAACACCTTCTACATGTATCTACCGACACTCGTTGGATCTATCCATTCGAGAGAGGCAAATTCCTAATAGATTTTCTATAAGTGAAATGGCCGTACAAAGCCAATAAAAATCTATAATAATAAAAAATGTTTGTGAAACTCGTCGTGAACGTATTCTCGACAAATTGCGCAGAAGGTGGCCATTATGCACGAGATTCTTTCACCTTGTTGGTCTGTGATGCCATGATCGATTCGCTTGTGGACGTCATAGCTAGGATTAGTAACGCATGACATCACATGAATCCAGGGCCGGCTCAACAATTTTGGGGGCCTTAGGCGAAATTTTAAAGGGGGTCTTTTTCTCTTTTTTAGAAGTTTTTCCAATCCGGATAAATATTTTCTAGCTTTTATAATGAGAAAATATTTATAGATAAATAAAACATAATTTATAATTAAAAATGATAATTTAACTAAAAATAAAATTTAAAGTATAGAACAATAAAACCTGGTTATTGCAATTTTTCCAAAGTCGTGACCACTTTAAAGTTTAAATCTGCACAAATAAAAATTAATTTAATACATGATTTAATAAATTAGTGTCACTATAATATAAATGAGTTGATATGATATACATCAAACTATTAATTGATATAATAATTTATAATAATAGATAAAGTGTAAGATTAAAAAAAAAAAAAAAAGAGTGAGAACCATCCGGCCTGTACTCCACTACATCATATATTCCTATGGCTAAGATTTAAAGAAAAAAGATGTCCTATCAGTATCAAATATATGGCAGAAAAAGGTCTAAAGAGGGGCAGATTAGAAAAGCCATAGCAAAAAAAAGCTGTACAGTGCAGTGAAAGTATGAAGTAAACTAAAATATATATATATATATATATATAATTTAAGTTAAAGAAATAGACCTGAGTCTTTATTTTTGTTAAGACAGAGAAACTGAGAAAGAGGGGAAGAACTGAAGAAGAAGAATACCCATTTGTGACCGCCGACTGTTACGCTGGAATCAATAAAGAAAAATTTCAAGGTAGACTGACTGGCAGAGAGATAGAGAGATGAGAGGTTTTTCTTTTGTTTTTTAAATTTATAATCTCTATTTTAGTATATTTCAAGACAATTACGATGTATTATTAATGAATTTGTCTGTTATTAATTTTGAACATATTTCAAGAATGGGTTAATAAATTTGGCTCCTAGAATTTAATTTTGTTAGCTGAAGTTTGACTATTTTTTTTTCCTTTTTAAGTTTTGCATTTTAAGATACAATGGACCTTTTTAATGCATTTTATTGACCAATAAAAATGTTTAAAATTTTTTTTAACTAAAATATATAAATAAATATATTATATATATAATTTTTTTTTACAAACGGACCTTCTTTTATTTGAAAGCCTTAAACAATTATATCAATAGGTGATCACCTATTGAGCCGGCCTCCATGAATCCTACAAATTCATATTCATGCTTCTCAATTCTCATGTACTTCGGCCCACAAAAAAGCAAAAACATAAAGACATGCTTTTCATGTAATTTACAAAAAAGAGAACCACTGTAGCTACGCATAGACCACTTTTCCTAACAACTCTAACACAGTTCAGAATACAATAATGGAATTTACTGTTACTAATGCCGTTATAACCACAGAATGTAACATTGCAGCTACTCCTATTAATTTATTCATCACTTGTTTTTTACTTCTCTTATCAAACTCTCACTTTTAAGTTTCTGTTCTCTTCATCTTCTTCTTTTTGCTTTTTCAAATGGAGTCAACCAACAATGAAGTAGCCCATGAATTCCGCTTCTTCCGGGTCTACAAAGATGGCCGGGTTGAAAAATTTGAATGGACTCAAAACCAAAAGATCCCACCTTCCGATGATCCAATCACTGGGGTCCAATCCAAAGACGTAGTTATTTCAACTGAGCCCTCCATCTCTGCCCGAATTTTCTTACCCAAGATCCATGACCCGACCCAGAAATTCCCTTTACTCTTCTACATCCATGGTGGTGGCTTTTGCTTTGAGTCTGCCTTCTCTCCGCTTTACCATAACCACCTCATCTCATTGGCTTCTAAAGCCAATGCCATAGCAGTCTCAATTGAATATGGGCTTTTTCCAGAGCGACCCATACCCGCTTGTTACGAGGACTCATGGGCAGGGCTCCAATGGGTCGCATCTCACGTTAATAGAAATGGGTCGGAGTCATGGTTGAACAAGTACGCAGATTTTAACCGGGTCTTCATTGGTGGGGATAGTGGTGGAGGGAATGTTTCTCATACTTTGGCAGTTCGGGTCGGGTCAACTGGGTTACCGGGTATTAAGGTTGTCGGGGTGATTTTGGTGCATCCATTCTTTGGTGGTATGGAGGATGATCAAATGTGGTTGTACATGTGTCCAACAAATGGTGGGTTAGAGGATCCTAGGTTGAAGCCTCCACAGGAGGATTTGGCCAAGCTTGGGTGTGAAAGGGTTTTGATAATTTTTGCTGAGAAGGACCATTTAAGAGGTGTGGGTGAGTGTTACTATAAGGAGTTAAAGAAGAGTGGGTGGGCTGGAACTGTGGAGGCTGTGGAGCATGAAGGAGAGGGTCATATATTCCATTTGATGAAGCCAGATTGTGAGAAGGCTGTTGATTTGGTCAACAAGTTCGCTTCCTTTATCAACCAGCAAGAGTGATTTTAGTACTTTTTCCATGTGAGAATTGTGTACTTTGGATTTGTTGTGTTACTTGTGTATGGGATATTAGGAATTTCCATTTTGTAATCGGGTTATTACTTATTTGTGTTTCAGTGTTTCATTTTGGAAGTATGGGAAGGCATGATAAGTGATTTTGTAGCAAAAACTCACAAGTATTGTTGCAAGCTATCTTCTGCTATAGTAGGCTGAATACATTTTTGAAGATTCGTTAACCTAGTGGACAAATATTTTGTTGCTACTGAAGCTTCCATATTTTGTTCATTAAATGTGACAGCTTAAAATTACAATGGAAAACCAACAACTTTTTCTTTTACTTCAATTCAACCCTCCAACACATGCCTTCACTGGGTGATCTAAAAAGGTCTTAATTCTTAAACTAAGTATATATAAACTTTAGAAGAACAAGGAAAGAAGAAGATAACAGGTGTTTGTCATTTGGGGGATTTCAACAACCTCTCTTTGTCATTTAAGAAGAGAACAAAGGGCGAAAATGGCCAAATGGCCTTAAAAACCAAACTATCTAGTTAGTAGGCAAGACTTAGAAACATATTTCATTTATAGCATCTCGAGTCTTAAAGACTCGATTTTGGGCTTCAAAATCGAGTCTTTAAGGCTCGGTTTGTATGCTTGATCACGTCTGATGTGGCAGAGTTGCCATCTGGCATTAACATGGAAATCGAGTCTCTTAGACTCGATTTCCACGTGAACCGGAAATCGAGTCTTAGAGACTCGATTTCAATCCCAAAATTTTTTAAAAAAATTCTAAGTCTCTACATGCCAAAATACCCAAACGCAGATCAGATCAGAGGGAGAGAAAGAGAAACACACAGCTCAGATCAGATCAGAGGGAGAGAAACAGAGAACCTCACTGCCAAACCTCACCAAATCAGATCAGAGTCATGCCGCGCGCGACCTGGGGCTCGCGCGAGACTCAGGCCGTGCGCAAGCCTGCCTGGGGCTCGCGTGAGACTCAGGCTGTGCGCGACCCAGGCTCGCGCGAGCCCCAGGCTGCGCGCGGCCTGGCTCGCGCGAGCCGCCGCGCGCGGCCTGGCTCCCGCGAGCCCCAGGCCGTGCGCGACCCAGGCTCGCGCGAGCCTCAGGCCGCGCGCGACCCAGGCCGCGCGAGCCTCAGGCCGCGCGCGACCCAGGCCGCGCGAGCCTCAGGCCGCGCGCGACCCAGGCCGCGTGCGACCCAGGCCGCGCGAGCCTCAGGCCGCGCGCGACCCAGGCCGCGCGAGCCTCAGGCCGCGCGCGACCCAGGCCGCGCGAGCCTCAGGCCGCGCGCGACCCAGGCCGCGCGAGCCTCAGGCCGCGTGAGCCCCTGGCCGCGCTCGACGCTGGCCGGCGCGAGCCCCTGGCCGCCTGGGTCGCTGGTCAGTTTCTGGTCATGCCGCGCGCACCTGGGTCTCCAATCTCGATCTTCTCTTCCTCTCTGTTTCTGGTTTTCTTTTCTTTTCTTTTTTTTTTTTTTTTTTCTCTGGGTTTTTCCTCCTCTGATGCTCTGGTGTTTGGTGTGAGTGTTATATATAAGGGTTAGAAATCGAGTCTAAGAGACTCGATTTCCATGTCAATACCAGATGGCACCACTGCCACATCAGACGTGGTCAAGCATACAAATCGAGCCTTAAAGACTTGATTTTGAAGCCCAAAATCGAGTCTTTAAGACTCGAGATGCTATAAATAAAATATGTTTCTAAATCTCGCCTACTAACTAGATAGTTTGGTTTTTAAGGCCAGTTGGCCATTTTCGCCGAGAACAAAGAGGTCTTTTTCATTAAAACATTGCAATATCATTATTTATGGTTGTTGGGAGGGAAAAGGGAAATAAAAAAGAAATAGAAAAATAGAAAGGTTATTGAACATTAACTAAAAAAAAGGGAAAGAAGAAGGAAGAAAGTGTGTTGTAAGTAATATAACTTGCTCCACTCTTTCTTATAAATTATCATGACTTTTTTAATGGAGTTTATAGTGTACTTTTGTGTTAGAAGTTAGAACCGCATTTCCTTTCCTTGTATGTGTGTGTATTTGTATCTCAAAAAAAAAAAAAAAAAAAAAAAAAGAAGGATGGAGGGGAATTTTACATTGGGGGATTACAACATTATTGCGATTGTTTGAGGGGAAAAAGCAATAGAATTTTAATCAAAACTAGTTTTTAAGAAAGTTCTCTAATTTGTCATATAGTTAGTAAAATGAGTATTCATATGTAATTTTAGTCATAAGACCTACTTGATTTTGTCATATTTGACTTGATTTAAATAAGTTAATTATTCATATAAATGGTTTTATTAGTCGATAATAATAGAGAACCCTCCAACCTGATTAAAAGAAACTTTGTCTGAAAAATGATGACTAACATTGCACTACACTATATATACCGCCCTACTCAAAATCCACCAAATAACAACGTACCCATGCCTGCCACCAACAATAAATAAATAAAAACTCCTACCATCGGCTATACCAACATGCATCAATACTCACTGAAGTGAGAAAATTACAATAAATTCTGCAAAATTCAATAGAAAAACGAGTAAAAATTAAGGATTTTCAGTCCCTAATAACTAGTAACAAGCAAAGAAATGTTTTATGATATTACTAGCTATTACCTTCAGGGAAAATATATACGGCCTCCCTATTCCCTAAAGAGCAATGCACCAAGAGCCCGTCCACACAAATAATGAAAAGGTATGGAAATAGGGTGTCTCCTTGGTGTAAGCCTCTAGATGGATGAATATACCCACTCACTTCACCATTGGTAAGAACTGAATATGTAGGGATACTCACGCAAGTCATTATCAGAGTTATCTATTATGGTGAAACCCCAATTTTTTCATAATTCTCACCATGTATTTCCATTTGCCCCTAGAAAAAAAAAACTTTGTCATGACTAGCTTCGCTACCATAGACTCCACTTTCCCCTTCATTTTTTATTTATCAGAGTGGAGTAGTTCAAGTACCACTCAATATATATGTGGTTTAAGATCTATCGTCACTGATCACCTTATTGAGGACTTTTCAACTTGCTCAATTATTTTAGATATAAGCTTATACAGTACTATTAGTTCAAGCCAATCAAACTAAGGGCTTACAGCCTCACAACTTTGGGCATCAAGGCAATATGCATATGGTTATGTTCAGTATAAGTAAATATCTAAACCATAGGAAGAAGAGAACCACATCTGTTGCCTCCAATGATGTGCCAATAATTTTAATTGAAAAAACCTGGAAAAAAGCCATTTGGGCTTAATGCTTTGGGTGGGTGCATCTATTTGGTGCTTGCTTCACTTTTTCCGATTTGAAAGGTTCCATCAGTTGTTTCAAAATAATCTTAAGTGATGATATTACTTTATTTAAATCAAATAAATGTCTCACAATCTTATAATAATATAGAATTGTCTACGGCTCTTTATGGGAAATGAACATAAAAAATAATTACTTTTTAAAATAATGGGGAGAAACAAGTTTGAACTTGATCCCCCTATAAATAGAGAAAGTTTAAGGACATAGTAAAATCTCACAAAATATTTGTAATACTCTTGTTTTGAGTTATGATGAATTTGAGTAAATTCTTATTTTATTTTAAGTAAAAATGTAAAACTGATCCTCTAACTTTCAGTTTTTTTCATTTCAGTCTTCTAATTTTCAGTTTTGTCATTTCAGTTCTCTAACTTTTAATTGTTGTCAATTTGGTACTCTGTTAAACTCCAGTTATGTCTTGCCGTTAATTGAGCCAAAACAATGTTTTTTGGCTCTTTTTATTTTTTATTTTTTATTTTTTTTTATTATAATAAATTTTAGAATTTGAAGAAATTAAAAAAAAAAAAAAAACTGATATTAAAAAAAAGAAAAAAAAAAAAGGGGAAAACATTTAGGGGGACGTTGTTCCCCTTACTTGAAATCAAAATTGAGGAATCATTCCACACCCAAATCCCTAACTTAGAGAATTTGGGGAAACGATTAAGTTGGTTGTTGGCAAAGGTTCGATACCGGCCTTGGCTCGCAAAGTTGCCCTCTAGCAATTGCTCTATCTCTTGCTTGGCGCGTGGCTCAGAGATGTCAACAGACGCGTATTTGAGGAGCTTGGAGTTGACGTTGAGGACATGGGTTTTCTTCTACGGGGACCACACATTGAGGTTGAGGTTGATGTCAACGCGGTAGAGCACGGCGCGAAAGCTGATAGTGGCAACGAAGACTATGAGGAGGAGAATGCTAAATAGAGGGCGGACTGAGCGTTTTTGTGTGTGTGGCAGTTTCATGGGTTTTGCTAAAGACGGCCACGTGTACAGTTTGATTTTTGTTAGGTCGGGGTCAGATCCATTGTCTTCTTCAGTTTTAGGAGTGTTCTTGGACTTTGGAAGAGATTGGATGTTGAAAGATTGAATCTTGGCATGAAATAATGGAAAGAAAGCTGAAACTTTTTTGTGAGAGATTGATGAGTAGCTAGTTTCTTGAAAGTGGTAGTGGGAGTTTTGTTGTTGTTGTGTTTTGGATTTACAATGTGGAGGATTTGGTTTGAGAAGTGTGTAGGAAATTTACAAGCTTTTTCAGTGAGTGATTTGGGTGTGGAATGATTCCTCGATTTTGATTTTTTTTTTAATATCAGTTTTTTTTTCTTTAAATTCCGAAATTTATTATAAAAAAAAGAGCCAAAACGACGTCGTTTTGGCTCAATTAACGGCAGGACATAACTGGAGTTTAATGGAGTACTAAATTGACAACAATTGAAAGTTAGAGGATTGAAATGACAAAATTGAAAGTTGGAGGACTGAAATGAAAAAGACTGAAAGTTAAAGGGTTAGTTTTGCATTTTTGCCTTTATTTTATTTTGACTTATAATGAGTTGACACCTAAACTTGTTGTCCGTAGAAGAACTTCTATAATTATGAAAGATTGCATTGTTTGTCTCCATTTTATTATAGTCATATTGACACAAAGCACATATTCACCTAATAATATATATGTAAGTTATATATTACAAATAAATAGAAATATCTCTACCTCAAAAGTTGGGTTGAGAGACTGGAAAATGACAAGGGTCCCAAAACTATGACAAAAAGGGTCCCAAGCTGCAAGGACATAGGGTAAGCAATTTGCATATCTGATTACACGAGAGGATAAGCATAAATTTGAATGAGCATGGACTGATACGTGAGTTATATGTATCATATATGAATATCAAACTTCTTGTTTTATGCATACCATATGCATCTTTAATTACTTAACTGGTAACATAATCCAATCAAAATAAGTTTTGGTATATTTATTTAGAGCATTCACATCAACTCGTTTAGATTTATAATAACATAAATACTAAAATTTAGCCAATACAACTCAAAAAATACCCACGTCATATTAACTAGTGAGGTAAAAAGAGATTTTGCTATATTTCTAGTCCAAATTTAAGAGGCACTAGCTTAGGAAAATCAATATTTTAACATATCTTTTTTTCTCCACCACGATCTGCTCTCTCTCTCTCTCTCCCTCACTATATCACTTTCTTCTTGCTACACCAATCAACCAACAAGGATGGGTCCAATACCACCAGTTCTACCAGCAACAGTAAAACATTTTCAATCAAGTGGATTTGGTTAAGCTCAAGGATCAAAACATGTGGTGTTGCAAGAAGAACAGACAGTGGCTTCACCAGCTAGTCCTGCCACCTGCTCATGCTCAAGCTCAAGCCGCAAAGATAGAGGACTGAGGAGGTTAGGGATTGGTAGAGACAAGAGAGAGAGAGAGAGAGAGTAGATTTGGGAGAAATAATAAAAATTTGTGTAAAAAAAATAATATTTCAATGAAATAGAATATAAAATAGATAATAAGATGTGGGTGTTTTGAAAAATAATTAGCTAAAATAGACAAAAAATTATGCATAAGTTGATGTGAATGCTCTTATGGATATAAAATCTATTATATCAAGGTTTGTCCTCACCAATACAAATAGAATCCAAGTAAATCATATAAATCCTTTTTTAGCTTATTCTAGTTGTTAAAAAATTTCATCTTTTTCTTCCTTAATTGAAAATGTATATTATCTATAATATATGACATATAGTAAAATTGAAATTGTTTGACTTTATTTAGGTAAATATTTTTTAGTGTTTGTCTGAGAATAATTTATTTATTTTTCTTAAATTAAATAAAATTAACTAATTTATATTTTTACTAAAAATACTGTAGGGGCGGTTTTTGGGGTCCAAGCCCAGCAAGTAAGTGGTTCTGGCCCAAAAGACCCTAAACAATGAATTTGTAGAGAGCGGGTTACAGAACTAGGGCTGGACGAAGTGAACGTTAATTAGTTGTATGCCATGCAACAGTCTGAACGTAAAAATATTTCATTTATGTCCACAGGATACCGGTCCGAGGAGACGTATGAGTGCACCTCTTACTCTGATTAAAGACTACATAATTCTTTAATCTCTCTCTCTCTTCTTTCCCTCTAAATTTTCCGATCCCTTCTTCATGGGGATTTCCTTCTCTTATATAGCCTCCTTAAATTGATAAGAGCCTTACACTTGTTAACCATCTGGACCTTCACTTGAGTGCCTGTCCCATCAGACATCTACCTTATCTTTCTGTGAGTTGCATTGGCCAATGTAACACTGTTCGCCTGTCTTCTCCACATTAATGCGGCTGGAAAAGTAGCTTCCTTGCATTTAATGCGGCAGTTGTGGTTTTCTCCCTGGACGTCTTACATTTTTCTCTTTCTTCCTGCTGTGTGAGGCTCATCCTACTACCCACGTTTGTTTGGGATGGTTCTTCACTGTGGATGGGGTGCACATTGGGCCCGTATTTGTGTGTCCGAGGAGACATTCCTCCTCAGACGTCTTTTCAAATAAGCTGGGCTCAACAGGATTGGGCTGGAAGTCTTTTGGTCCCCCTTTCCCCTTTTGGTCATGGTTGGGCTCCGTGCGGGGCCCAAGGCCCATTGTTAACTTTGGGAATTTTACCCCTACAATAGCCCCTCAAAATTCCGACTCTTTCTCTCTTATCCGAGGAGGAAATGCGGGATTTTGACATTCATAGGACCATTTATTGTGGATTCCTGCTTCACCCGTGCGGAGATATGCTTCTCACGTGCCTCATTAATGATAGAGGCGTTTAATGACCCATGAGGCGCTAATTATTGCTTTTAGCGGTTTTATGTCTTTCAATCGGACGGTTGGGTGCCAGATCAACGGTTGATATCATTTCTATTTCTCTAGGCGGGAGTATGTCTGTCTAGCTTCTCCCGAATATATAAGATTTTTTAAAGGCATTTCCTCCCATTTTTTGAACAAGCACTCAGAGCATTCCAGTACCTTCCCTTTCAAAGTGTTCAAGCCTTCGCAGTCGTCCCCTTGAAGATTTCCTGCAAGTTCCTCACCCGTAAGTGCACATTTCTTTTCCGTTGCCTTTTCTAGCGTTATTCCTTAAGTAAATCATCATCACGTTGCCTAGGATTAGGGGGATGGGTAAGCTTGAGAAAATGGTAGACTCTCCGGCCGGTATGGAAGGCTTCAGGGCGAAGTACCGTATTCCACCGGAAGTGGGTTTAGAGTATTGCCATTTGGAGGAAATTTTTATTAAGAGAAAGACTGGGCAGGTCTCCATTCCAATGATAGCCTTCTTGGAAGGAGGAATGATGATCCCAATGGGGAGGATAACTAGGGATTATTTGCGTGGTCATAGGCTGGCCCCCTACCAATGCGCCGCGAACATGTTCCGTATCCTGGGGTGCACAGATGCCTTGAACGATCAGATGAACCTCGGCCTTTCGTGGCACGACGTGTTTCATCTATATGAATGCCATAGCCTCGGCGACTCATATTACCTAAAGTCCAGGTCCGACGAGGTGAGGTTGATATCCTGCCTTCCCAAGTCCAACAAAGGCTTGAAAGACGACCTTTTGATCATCTCCGGACCATGGCACGACAGTATTCACTGTCCGGACAGGGCAGGAAAACCAGGTGGGACATCGTAGAGTTAGATCCCCTGGAGGGGACCTTAGTTTTGAGCTTTCTTTTCCTTTTTCAGTTTTGAATTTGTTTATTTGCCTCCTCGGACTAACGTAACCCTTTCTTTGGGCTTCGCAGACAAAGAGCGAACGTCTCCTCGGCTAAGCTTGGTTAACGTTCCGGCACTCAACTTTCTTCTAAGGTCCGAGATTTACGTGAGCGCGAACGGGCAACTGCGGTCAGCTCCTCTGATTTTGGACTACGTGCCTCTCTCGCGATTCGTAGTAGACGCTGGTCAAGCCATCAGGGCCGGTAGTCCAAGGCTAGCACGCATTGACGTCTCCGTATCGGGATTTCTCGCTTCAAGAGACTTACCTCCCATCCAACTACCTGTTCGGCACGTTCTTCCCGTAGCAGTTGTCCCCATGGAAGAAGCCGGTTCCTCGCAATCGTCGTTGGAGGATCAGATAGACCAGTTTCACTTCGCTGAGGAGGGAGAGGTATCGGCCAGGCTAGTAGAGCTTTCAGATTCCGATTCAGATCTAGACCGAGCCTCGACAGCTCCCAATCTTGGTTTGGTAATTGCACAAGTCAATACCAGCCAGGATATCGAGGAAGAAGGAATGGATCTGAAACCAAGGTCTGGTCTGAGAGGCCTCCTTTCCAACAGAAACAAGGGGCAGTCCTCCAAAGATGCCCCAAAGGAACAACCTACCTCCAAGGCTCCTCCTCCTTCTCTTCCTCCCACATCGGATGCAGCACTACAGCCTATGCCCAATTTGAGGCGAAAAAAGCCTGTGGAGGAATTGGAGGAGGGCGAGGTTAGCCGTGAAAAGGCCAAACACCAAAAGAAGGGTAAAGAGACTAAAGAGCCCAAGGAGAAGAGGACTAGGTCCGTTGATAGCCGAGACGAGGTGGCTATTCGGAGGGAACAGCGGATATGGTTGCCACGGCTCGAGTTAGATGGCACCCCAATTTCCTGGGATGCGACTTTGTGGGAGTCCCAACGAGGGCATGTGTCATTCCTAGCTGAGACCCTGCAGCAGCCCCTCCTTTTGCCTCGCGATATGGACGGTCTTCGGGCTACCCGGCAACCAGACCTTTTCATGTCGCTGAAGAGGGACATAGCTATGGTAAGTGAAGATTTCTCCTATCTAGTGTTCTTATTACGTATCTATTTATTCGTCATTCTCTTTTAATTAGGCCTTTACTTTTTTGGCGCAGGTCACTTAGCAAATCTTTGTTGCTGAGGAATGGGCCAAGAAGCTCGCGAGGACCTTAACAGTGAGGCTCAGTCCTGCATTACTGTTGAGAAGACAGCTGGAGACCTCAGGCAAGAGACTGATCGCCTGAGCAATGAAATAAAAAAGGCAAAAAAGGGTCGCGCGAGCGCGGAGGCCGGCCTTAAAAACGCCATTAAGCAGGTTGAGGATCTGCGCCAACAGCTCCGCCAGTCCGAGGAAAAACTCGCGACAGAGAAGCAGACGGCTTCAGATCTCAAGGCCGAGCTTGCAAAAGTCAAGGAGCAGGCCCGCTTAGCCAGGGATGCGGCCGAGAAAGCAGTGGCGACCTCATATGATCGCAGAGTCAGGGATACAGAGGTTAGGCTGACTGAGGAGGTGGCCGCCGTATGCAGGGACTACATCACCATGTCTTGGGGTGTAGTTTTGGATCGGGCAGCGGTTCTAGCGAACTCCGATCTCCGGAAAGTTGAGAATATCTTTTTCCCGGAAGATATTCGCGAGATTCCAGACACGGTTGCCCCTGAAGAGCCTCTCTCAACGAAGGCCTTGACCTCGGACTCCCCTATGCCAGAAACTGAGGAAGCGCAGCCGGCCGAGAAGGATAAATCGTCCGAGGACAGTCTCTCAATCAGGGAAGTTGTCGCACAGGCTAAGGAGGCTGTTTCGGAACCTCAGGCAACAGTTGATCAACCCGAGCCTGCTCAGGGTTTAGACTTAGGAAAATAGTGTAGGATTTTATCTGTAGCTGCCCCCTTTATGTTTTGTTTTACCCTCTATATTTTGTTCTGTTAACATTTGTAAAACAACGCTTTTGGATTACAATGAAAGATGTCGTTTTCCTTTAAATCCTGTTGCTCTACTCTCTTTTCTGCTTTCATCATGAATGAATGTATATTCTACCACTAACTGTTGAAAATTGAGCATGAATGAATGAATATGTAAAAAATGATAGTCAATGATTAGATAAGACTAATACTAGGTTAATTTCCCTCAAGTCTGTGGTCCGAGGAGCCAAGCAGGACTTGGGTTCTGTTTAAAACTTAGTGAAAATGACTGCGAGGTTAATTTCTCCCAAGTCTGTGGTCGAGGAGCCAGGCAAGACTTGGGTTCTATTTAACACTTAATGAAATTGGCTTCGGGGTTAATTTCCCCCAAGTCTGTGGTCCGAGGAGCCAGGCAGGACTTGGGTTCTATTTAACACTTAATGAAATTGGCTTCGGGGTTAATTTCCCCCAAGTTTATGATCCGAGGAGCCAGGCAGGACTTGGGTTCTGTTTAACACTTAATGAAATTGGCTTCAGGGTTAATTTTCGGGGTTAATTTCCCCCAAGTCTGTGGTCCGAGGAGCCAGGCAAGACTTGGGTTCTGTTTAACACTTAATGAAATTGGCTTCAGGGTTAATTTTCGAGGTTAATTTCCCCCAAGTCTGTGGTTCGAGGAGCCAGGCAGGACTTGGGTTTTGTTTAACACTTAGTGAAAATGATTGCGAGGTTAATTTCCCCCAAGTTTGTGGTTTGAGGAGTCAGGCAGGACTTGGGTTTTGTTTAACACTTAATGAAATTGGTTTTAGGGTTAATTTCCCCCAAGTCTATGGTCCGAGAAGCCAGGCAGGACTTGGGTTCTGTTTAACATTTAATGAAATTGGCTTCAGGGTTAATTTCCCCCAAGTTTGTGGTCCGAGGAGCCAGGTAGGACTTGGGTTATGTTTAACACTTAGTGAAAATGATTGTGAGGTTAATTTCCCCCAAGTCTGTGGTCCGAGGAGCCAGGCAGGACTTGGGTTCTGTTTAAAACTTAGCAAAAATAGTTTCGAGGTTAATTTCTCCCAAGTCTGTGGTCCGAGGAGTCAGGCAGGACTTGGGTTCTGTTTAACACTTAGTGAAAATGATTGCGAGGTTAATTTCCCCTAAGTCTATAGTTCGAGGAACCATGCAGGACTTGGGTTTTGTTTAACATTTAGCCCAAGTAGCTATACAATAATGTGGCGTCAAGAATTATGTCTTTCATTAATAACAGTACCTTTTCAGGTTATTTACATTCCAAGGGCGTGGCACTACATGTTCATCCAAATCTTCCAAAAAGTAGGCTCCTATGTCGGCTATGGAAGTGATACGGTATGGGCCCCAGTTTGGTCCGAGTTTTCCCTATGAAGGGTTTCTCACGGTGCCCAGGTTCTTCCTCAGTATTAGATCCCTGGGCGCCAATGGCCTTGACTTCACCTTGGTGTCGTAACCCTGCTTGAGCTTTTGCTGATAGTATGCTAGGTGGACCATTGCACTTTCCCTTCTTTCTTTGATGAGGTCTAAGCTTTTTTCCAGAAGTTTGTTATTAGCAAGGGGGCAGAAGGTAGTAGTCCTCTGTGTTGGGAAGTTTATCTCCAGTGGAATGACAGTCTCGGCTCCGTAGGTCATTGAAAAGGGGGTTTCTCCCGTGGACCTGCGAGGTGTGGTGCGGTATGTCCACAAGACATGGGCTAACTCTTCAACCCACCTCCCTTTCGCGTCGTCCAACCTCTTTTTCAGCCCATTCACTATGGTTTTATTGATGGCTTCCGCCTATCCATTACCCTGTGGGTAAGCCGGTGTGGAGTATCGATTGATAATTCCCAGCTCATTATAGTATCTTTTGAAGGTTTTGCTGTCAAACTGGAGGCCGTTGTCCGAGATCAGGGTGTGTGGGGTCCCAAACCTAGTGATAATATTTTTCCAAACAAACTTCTTGACATCGACGTCCCTAATGTTTGCCAGTGCCTCAGTTTCGACCCACTTTGTGAAGTAATCGGTGCCGACGAGAAGAAATTTCTTGTTCCCTGCCGCTTTGGGGAATGGTCCTAGTATGTCTAGGCCCTATTGTGCGAATGGCCAAGGGCTGGACAGTGGGTTAAGTTCTCCGCCTGGCTGGTGTATGTTCGGGGCGAACCTTTGGCACTGGTCGCACTTCTTCACATATTCCAGAGCCTCTTTATGCATGCTCGGCCACCAGTAACCCAGCGTTATGGCCCTATGGGACAGGGACCTACCCTCCGTATGACTTCCACAAATTCCTTCGTGTAACTCCTCTAGGATGAGTTCAGTAGCCTCTGGGTGCACACACAGCAGGTATGGCCCTAAGAACGAGCGTTTGTAAAGTTTGGAGTCCTCGGACAACCAGAATCGAGAGGCCTTTCTTCTAATCTTGTCGGCCTCACTCTTATCATCTGGTAAGGTGTCGTGCTTTAAGAACAGTACTAGAGGATCCATCCAGCTAGGTCCTGCCCTAACGTTGTGTACCTGAATTCCGTTAGCCTTCTCTGTTGTTGGGCGGTAGAGATCTTCTACTAAAATAACCCGAGGAAGTGGCTGAGCCGAGGAGGTGGCCAGCGTTGCGAGAGAATCAGCATGGGTGTTCCCGCTCCTAGGTACATGCGTTAAACAGAAGTGATAGAAATGGGTCTGTAGGTGCTTAGCCCGGACCAGATACTCTTGCATTCTTTCATCCTTTGCCTCCAACTCCCTGTTTACTTGTCCCACGATGAGTCTCGAATCCAAGAACATGTTTACGAATTTTCCACCCAATTTTCGGATCATTGACATTCCCTCCAATAGCGCCTCATACTCGGCTTCGTTATTCGTGGCTGAGAATCCGAGCCTCAACGACTTTTCTATGGTTATCCCTTCGGGAGAGACCAGAACGAGTCCCACCCCTGAGCCCCTTTGGTTCGTTGCACCGTCGATGTGTGCTTTCCACCAATTGGGTTCATGCTGAGAGACTGTGCTGATTAGTTTCTCATCAGCACTTAGTGATCCCGACATTTCCTTTCCTTCTAGTGTGGGCTCCGCAAATTCAACTACTAGATCGGCGAGGACCTGACCTTTTATAGCGGTGCAAGGCATGTATCTAATGTCGAAGGCGCCCAGAATCGCTCCCCATTTTGCAATTCTGCCTGTGTAGTCGGCGCTGCGGAGGACGGACTTCAACGGAAGTTGAGTTAGCACAACTACAGTATGTGCCTAAAAATAGTGGGGGAGCTTTCGCGTGGCTTGTACGATGGCCAAGATAGCTTTTTCGAGGGGGATATACCGGGTCTCTGCCTCCTGCAGTGATTTGCTCACGTAATAGACGGGTCGCTGCGTGCCGTTGTCTTCTCGGATTAGCACTAAGCTCACTGCATGAGAGGCTACTACGATGTAGGCGAACAACACCTCGTCGGCATCGGGACTGGACATAATCGGTGGTCGGGTGAGGTATTCCTTGAGCTGTTGGAAAGCTAAAGCACACTCCTCAGTCCACTCGAAACCCTTCCACTTGTGCAATAGGAGGAAGAAAGGCCTGCATCTATCCGCTGAGTGGGAAGAAAGGCCTGCATCTGTTCACTGAGCGGGAGATGAAACGGTTTAAAGCAGCTATCATGCCGGTGAGCTTCTGGACCTCTTTGGGATTCCGAGGAGGCTACAGGCTATGAATGGCTCTTATTTGGTCAAGGTCAACTTCTATACCTCTGTGGGTCACCATATAGCCTAAGAATTTTCCTGATCCCACCCCAAATGAACATTTGGATGCGTTCAGTCGTAGCTTGTACTTTCTCAGAATTTGAAAGATGTTGCCGAGGTCTCTGATGTGGTCGGCCACCAATTTGCTTTTTACCACCATGTCATCTATATACACTTCAACGCTCTTACCCATCTGCTGTTCAAACATCCTAGTCATCATCCTTTGATAGGTCGACCCGGCATTCTTCAAGCCGAAGGGCATCACCTTATAATGATAGTTTCCGACTGGGGTGACAAAAGTAGTTTTTTCTTGGTCTTCGGCAGCCAGGGATATCTGATGGTAGCCCTGAAAGGCGTCCAAAAAACTCATTTGGGGGTGTCCGACAGTCGAATCTACCAATCGGTCTATCCGTGGCATGGGGAAAGGATCCTTCGGGCAGGCCTTATTTAGGTCCATGAAGTCTACGCAGACCCGCCATTTCTCACTTTTCTTTTTTACCACGACTGTGTTGGCTAACCATTCGAGGTAGAATACTTCTTTGATAGCCCCTACTTTCTTCAATTTTGTGACCTCTTATCTCACAGCGTCTACGTGTTCTTTTGACGGTCGCCGAGGAGGTTGCTTCTTAGGCGTTATAGCCGGGTTAACATTAAGGTGATGGCAGATGAGGTTTGAGTCAACCCCGAGGGCCTCATAGGGATCCCAGGCGAATACGTCCACATTCCGTCGGAGAAAATCAATTAGTGTTAACTTCTCCTGGGGTGGTAATTCTGAGCCGATCTAAAAAAACCTCTCAGGGTCTGATCCGATGAGTACTTTCTCCAGATCTTCACAGCTCACCTCCATGGCTGGTCCTCCATCACCCGCAGTTGGGACCGGGGTAATTAATTGCTATAAGCCGTTCTCGGCTGAGGTGGAAGGTTCACTATTTGGTCGTTGTGAGATTGCCGACACCATGCATTGCCTAGCCATTCCTTGGTTCCCTATTATTTCTTTGACTTGACCTCTTGACAGATACTTCACTTCTTGGTGCAAGGTTGATGGCACAGCCCCTAGTGCATGAAGCCACGGTCGGGCCACGATAGCTGTGTAGGGGGAGTACACATCTACCATAATGAAGTTCACCTCCACCACGTCTGAGTCTGTTTGCACAGGCAGCCTAATTATGCCTTTCGGGGTGACGGTTTTTCCTTCAAAGCTGACCAGAGGGGAATCATATGGCGACAGGTCTTCTGGCTTCAAGTTCAACCCTTTATACAAGTCAGGGTACATTACTTCCACGGTGCTGCCTTGATCAACTAACACCCTTTTTACGTCATAACCTCCAATTCTGAGCGTAACAACTAGGGCATCATCGTGGGGTTGAAGGGTTCCTTGTTTGTCCTCCTCCGAGAACCCGATTAAGGGCGTGGCAATCACTCTGGCTCTCTTGGATTCCCTGTCGTCCGGCTCAGTCGGGAACTTGCCCACTGACATTACTCTCAAAGGGCTGGAACCGGTCCTTCCAGGTGTGGCAAGAATGACATTTATTGTGCCAATGGGTGGCCTCAATGTACTTTGTCTGGTTTCAATATTTGACTGTTCCTGCCATCCTTCAGGGTGGCGCAACAGATGCCTCAACTTCCCTTCTCGGACAAGCCGGTCCAAATGGTTTTTCAGATTCTTGCAATCATCAGTGGTGTGACCTGGCTCTTGGTGGTAAGCGCAATACAGATTCTGATTACGTTTCGAGGGGTCACCTGCCATCCTGTTCGGCCATTGAAAGAAAGGTTCACACTTCACCTTCTCTAGGATCTTGTGTAATGGTTCTCGAAACACAGCATGGACTGCCTGAGCCCCAGTGGATCCAGACTGTTCCGCATAGTCTCTTCTCAGCCTGTTACTATTGTTAAAGCGGTCCGACCTGAAGTCCCTCCTCTCCTGAGGGACAATCTTCGCCTTACCCTTCCCCATCTACTGGTCCTCCTCGACCCTTTTGTACTTGTCAATTTTGTCTATGAGTTGGCGCACGCTGGTGACTGGCTTCCCAGTGAAGGACTTTCTTAAGCCATGCTCTGTCGGCAGGCCCCTTTTGAATGTACTGATGGCGACGTCATCGTAATTTCCTTCTATCTCATTATACATTTCCCAGTACCTGTCTGAGTAGGCCTTCAGTGTCTCCCCTTCCCACATGGATGAGGATAAGAGGGAATCTAGGGGCCGAGGGACTCTACTGCTGGTAATGAAGCGGGAACCAAAAGCCTGTGTCAGCTGTTTAAAGGAATCTATGGAGTTCGGCTTGAGGGCATTAAACCATTTCATCGCCATAGGTCCCAAGCTGGACGGAAACACCTTACACATTAACGCCTTATCCCTGGAATGGACGGCCATCCTCTGATTAAATTGGCTTACATGCTCTACTGGGTCAGTCCGACCATTGTATATGGCAAACGTTGGTTGATGGAACCGCCGAGGAAGCTCTGCCCTCTCTATTCTACGCGTGAAAGGCGACTGGGAGATGCGATCCAGGGCCTTGCTCATGGCATCGTTGGCCAGGCCTTGGTAAGATGGGCTTTTGTGGCCGCGTTTGCGAGGCCGCTCTTCCTCGTAGGAAAAAGTCTCGCTTGGAGGGGTTCTTGATCTCCACCTATATTCATTATCCTCATTACTGCTAGTGTTCGAGTCGGGTGAAGGAAGTTTTCGCTGCGCTCGGCGTAGCTTCTTCTTCAAATCATCAATCTCTTGCTGTAGAGCCTTTCGATCATTTTGCTTATGGGATGCATGACCTTTCCCTTTCGAGCGGCTTCTACTCGTGTGAGAGGTGTTCACACTGCCCTCTCGTTGCTTATCTTGGTCTTTCTCTCGTTCGAGATTCAAAAAATTGTCCTGCCGTTGGGAATCTGCATGTCCGGTTTGGCGCGGACCTGATCCTTCCATTTCTTACAGTTTCACTTGTCGAGACACAAGTTCTTCCCATAGACGGCGCCAATTGTAGGGGCGGTTTTTGGGGCCCAGGCCCAGGAAGTAAGTGATTCTGGCCCAAAAGACCCTAAACAATGAATTTGTAGAGAGCGGGTTACAGAACTAAGGCTGGACGAAGTGAACGTTAATTAGTTGTATGCCATGTACCAGTCTAAACGTAAGAATATTTCATTTATGTCCACAGGATACCGGTCCGAGGATACGTATGAGTGCACCTCTTGCTCTGATTAAAGACTACAGAATTCTTTAATCTCTCTCTCTCTCTTCTTTCCCTCTAAATTTTCCAATCCCTTCTTCATGGGGATTTCCTTCTCTTATATACCCTCCTTAAATTGATAAGAGCCTTACACTTGTTAACCATCTGAATCTTCACTTGAGTGCTTGTCCCATCGGACATCCACCTTATCTTTCTGTGAGTTGCATTGGCCAATGTAACACTGTTCGTCTGTCTTCTCCACATTAATGCGGCTGGAAAAGTAGCTTCCTTGCATTTAATGCGGCAGTTGTGGTTTTCTCCCTGGATGTCTTACATTTTTCTCTTTCTTCCTGCTGTGTGAGGCTCATCCTACTACCCACGTTTGTTTGGGATGGTTCTTCACTGTGGATGGGGCGCACATTGGGCTCGTATTTGTGTGTCCGAGGAGACATTCCTCCTCAGACGTCTTTTTAAATAAGCTGGGCTCAACAGGATTGGGCTGGAAGTCTTTTGGTCCCCTTTTCCCCTTTTGGTCATGGTTGGGCTCCGTACGGGGCCCAAGGCCCATTGTTAACTTTGGGAATTTTACCCCTACAAATACTATAGCAAAAACAACTTGACATTTTAAACAAAAATCACAAAAATCATAATAAGACCCACAAACAAATAATTTAATTTTACTTTTTCACCAAACCATCAAAATGGGGACCGGCATGGGCTCAGGCTGCTCAGCTACTTATGCAAAAAAAGGCCAAATGGCCATAAAACCGTAAGTATATAGTTAGTAGACCCAGTTTGCAAAAATTATAATTTACTAGCATCTCGAGTCTCAAAGACTCAATTTTGGGACTATAAATCAAGTCTTTGAAGCTCGGTTTGTATGTTTGGATCAGATCTGATGTGGCATTTTTTTCCATGTGGTGTGTACCTGGAAATCGAGTCTCTAAGACTCGATTTCTAACCCAAAATTTTTTAAAAAAATTTTAAGTCTGTACATGCCGAAATACCCAAAACAAATTTAAGAAACCTCACCGCTACTCAGATCAGATCAGAGGGAGAGAAAGAGCTCAGAGGGAGAGAACTGATCAGATCAAAGGGAGAGAAAGAGCTCAAAGGGAGAGAACCTCACCGCTAAACCTCACCAGCGCGGCCTGGGGCTCGCGTCGGCCAGCGTCGCGCACGGCCAGGGGCTCGCGTCGGCCAGCGTCGCGCGCGGCCAGGGGCTCGCGTCGGCTTGAGGCTCGCGTGAGCCTGGGTCGCGCACGGCCTAGGGCTCGTGTGGGCCTCGGTCGCGCGCGGCATGGGGCTCGTGCGTGCCTGGGTCTCTGGTCAGTTTCTGGTCATGCCATGTGCGCCTGGGTCTCCGATCTCGATCTTCTCTGTTTTTTTTTTTCTCTGGGTTTTCCTTTGATGTTTTGGTGTTTGCTCTGAGTTGGTCCTATTTATAGGGGTTAGAAATCGAGTCTTGGAGACTCAATTTCTATGTGGTCCACGTGGAAAAATATGCCACATCGGATGTAATTAGAGCATGGAAATCGAGTCTATGATGCTCGATTTATAGGCCAAAATCGAGTCTTCGAGACTCGAGATGCTAGTAAATTATAATGTTTGCAAACTGGGTCTACTAATTATATGCTTACGATTTTATGGCCATTTGGCCATTTTGGCTTGAAAGAAGAAGCTTCTCTTTGTGGGATCCGTGCAAGAATAGTAATTAAAAAAAAAGGGTAAAAAGCTGCTTAAGGGTTAAGTTAACTTTAACCTTATTTCAAAAGCAAACCTTAGTTTCTTTCTTTCAATTTTCCAAAATAAATAATAAAAAAAGTTTCCATCTTTCTGTGTAATTTTTTTTCTTTAACTTATTTTTTTAACCTCTCATAAGTTGAGCCCATGACAAGGAAAAGAAAAGAAAAGATAGAAAGATATAAGACCGAGTGACGCCCCCATTAAGAGGGCAAAATTTGCCAAACAGTATAATATTGGAAAAATTTTAGGCAGATGACATGCGTTCAAAGTTTATTAGTTAGTTGAATTGTTTTTTGGAAATCAAGTACGGCAAAATCGACTTCCAACCAAAATTGAGTTTACTATACTCGACTTCCTTTTTTATCCATCTCAGAGCCAATTCTTGGTAGGAAGTCGAGTATATTAAACTCGATTTTGGCTGGAAGTCGATTTTGCTATACTCGATTTCTAAAAAACAGTCTAACTTACTAATAAACTTTGAACGCATGCCATTCGCCTAAATTTTTTTCAAAATCATACTGTTTGGAAAATTTTGCCCATTAAGAGCATTCACAATAAACTTGTCAAAATAACTAAAAATTTAGTTTAGCACCAACACACTAAAATATCCCAACTTTGCTGTCCTTTTTTCTCTTTTTAGTTTCTTTTTGTAGTGTTTATTTTGTAGGATATGTTATTTTATTGTGTTATTTATATTATTTTAATATATTGTATGCTAAAATAGAACATTTAATGTTAAGTGTATTGTAAAGTGAGTTGTTAAAATAGATAAAGTGGTATTTTGAGTTGTTAAAAACTATATTTTTTAGAAGTTTGTTGTGAATGCTCTAATGAAAGAAAGAAAGAAAGAAACTTTTTTTTTCTCAAAATTTCTTTGGCTTTTGTTTTTGTTTTTACTTATAATTTTGGTTTTAGGGTTTAGAATAGTTTTAACTTTTTAAGGATATTGCACATTCAATTTCACAACATGTTTCAATAATAAAAAAATTGCACATATTAATTTGTGTGATTGTGAGTAATAGAAACTTTTTGTCAAGTACTAATTATATAGAAATAAACTTTTTTTTTTCTTAAAATTTCTTTGGCTTTTGTTTTTTTTTTTTTTTTAACTTATAATTTTGGTTTTAGGGTTTAGAATAGTTTTAACTGTTTAAGGATATTGCACATTCAATTTCACAACATGTTTCAATAATAAAAAAATTGCACATATTAATTTGTGTGATTGTGAGTAATAGACACTTTTTGTCAAGTACTAATTATATAGACTTATAATTTTTTTTAACCATTCACAATCGCACAAATAAGCAAATTGAACAATTAGTGTGTCTATAATTAAGATAACTCCAATTCCAATTCCATTTTGATTTGTTGCTCCATCAAAATACATCTTCCATGATTCTACTTCAATCCCCATGATATCTTCATCCGGAAATTCTCACTGGATCTCTTCAGCTTCTTTTGGTGAACAATAGGCTAAATGATTGGTAATTGCTTTCCCCTTCATAGATTTATGAGTCACATACTTAATATCAAATTATGAAAAAAGCAAAACCCATTTAGCAGTCTTCCCATCTTGCACAGGTTTTTCCATTGAGTACTTCAAAGGATCCATTCTTGCAATCAACAAAACCTTGTAAGCAAGCATATAATGTTTGAGTTTACGGGTTGCCATACAAATGCTACACGTGTCTTTTCTAATGGTGAATACTTCTCTTCGTAAGGCAACATCTTCTTGCTGATGTAGTAAATTGCATTCTCCTTTCTAGTGTCCTCTAGGTATTGAGCAAGTAAAGCCCCCATTGTTGTATCTGTGGTAGTAAGATACAACAACAATGGCTTTTCAAGAACTGGTGGGACTGGTCGTTTCTTCAAATAATTCTTGATCTTCTCAAAAGCTTCTTGGCATTGTTCATTCCACACTGTTGAGACCTCCTTCTTGAGCAGTCGAAAGATTGGTTCACATGTCATAGTGAGTTAGGCTATGAACCTGTTGATGTACTGTATCCTCCCCAAAAATCCTCAGATCTCCTTTTCAGTTCTTGGAGGCTTCATCTCTATAATTTCCTTGATTTTGTCAGGATCAACTTCTATTCCCCTCTAGCTTACCATAAACCCTAACAGTTTTTCGGATGTTAAACCAAAAGTGCACTTCTTTGGATTCAATCGTAACTTGTAGAATCAGATTCTTCAGAGACTGGTATGTTCCCTTCATGGTCTTTAGACTTCACTATCATATCATCGATATAAACTTCTACTTCTTTGTGGATCAAATCATATAGCAAAGTAGTGGCTGCATGTTGCTAAGTTGCACCATCATTTTTAAGGCCAAATGGCATGACCTTGTAGCAGTATGTCCCTCATGGTGTGATAAAGGAAGTCTTCTCCATATCTTCTGGAGCCATCTTAATCTTATTGTATCCTGAAAATCCATCCATAAACGATAGCAAAGCATGACCTGCTGTGTTGTCGACCAGAACGTCAATGTGAGGCAATGGAAAGTCATTTCTTGGATTGGCCTTATTCAGATCTCGAAAATCTACACACATTTTGACCTTCATTTCCTTCTTTGATACCGGAACCACATTAGCTAACCGTTTTGGATAGTTGACCACTTTTAGGAATCCAGCATTGTACTATTTCTCTACTTCTTCCTTGATCTTTAGAGTCCACTTTAGCTTCATTCTTCTCAACTTCTGCTTGATTGGCTTCATGGTGGATCTATTAGAATGCAATGTTGTACTTTATCTGTATCAATTCCAGGTATGTCTTCATATGACTAGGCAAAGACCTCTTTGAACTTTGTCAGTAGTGCCACTAATGCATCTTTCTCTGAGGCGGTTAGGGTATTGCCCACTTGTATCATTTTGGGATCATCATCAGTTCCCAAGTTAATGGGTTGGGTTTCTTCTTTTATAGGTTCTAGGTATTTACGTTTTAATTCCTTATTATTAAGATTTTCTTTACCAATTTTAGAAATAAAAACATTCAAAGCCAACAAATAAACAGAATCATAAATCATATTAAAAGGGAAAGAGTTTTTAACAGACTCTACAGACTCAACTGGAAAATTATCACAAATAGATTTAACAAGAATAGAAACACTAGCATAATTAGACTCAATAGGAATGTAAACAATGTTCTTGGCAGGAGTGACTGGCTTGGCGGTCTTGATCTTCTTGGCAAAAGTGACTGACTTAACGGTCTTGATCTTCCTCACAAAAGTGACTGACTTATTGGATCATATAGCAATATGAAGAAGAGAGATTCAACATGCCTCGCAATAATAGTAATTTTGTTAGTATTTCAGCTTTACTTCTATCTATCACCGGTATGTGTCGCAAAATTCTTTTACAATCTCTTCATTTGTTGTGTGAAGGCGCTTGCACTTGCTTTCTTAATAATCTCCGATGTCACGTAAACTCTTTGTGATCAAATTCAGTCACAATAAAGGGAAGAGTCTTGTTGTTTAGTGATTGTCGTTGGTTTTTTTTTTTTTTTTTTTTTTTTTTGGGATGAATCAGCTAGGATTGTATTAAGCTAACAAATGGTACAAAGAAAAACAAGGCAGGCAAGAAGCCTAAATTGAACAAACATCAAACAGCCCTCAGCAGTAGTAGGCACATAGCCATTAGCCAATAGCTAGAGCTACTAAAACCAACAAAGCACACAGCCAAGAACTAAAACTCATCCTAAACATGAGACACAGTCAAGGAATTACCCCAACGGCAGAGTTTAAGACCCAATGCAATTGAAACAAGATACATCCTCTGCTAAACCAGAGGAAATAACATCTGGTAAATCCTCTAGCCAAAGCAATCTCAATGAGGTAGCAGAGCAATTTAAGACAAAGATTGGAAATCATGCAACAATTTAAGACTTTGTTGCACCACATAAGCTGGATCTTGAAGAGAACCACCATGAGTATTTTTATACTTTTCTTCTATATTTTTCAAATGACATTGCTACGTTCTGTTCTCATATAAAGAATATTTTCATTAAGTAATTCCTAGAACATGCTAGAATCACTTTGCAAAAACACCCCCACAAAAAAGAAAAAAAAAAAAGAAGGCATTTTGGATTCATCTATTGAATATAGCTGGTGAACCATTATTTTTTATTTTTTTTTTTGAGAATTAAACATCAAATACTTTAAATCATTAGGAAGTAAACCAACCATGTATTTTAGGCATATGACTGAAAAACATAATTGATAAAGCGTGATTCCCCAGTCAGTAGGAACAAATTATTGATGCTAACCAAATTAAAAAAAAAAAAAAAAAAAAATATATATATATATATATATATATATATTTATGAAGCCATAGCAGTCTTATACTAAATAACAATTTATACTTTTGTTGTTCTTTCAAGCAAAAAATCCAACGGACTGGTTTTTATGTCCTAGTGATTTATATAAAGCATGTAATCATCAATATTACTTTTTTTCACTTGGGCCAAGGTCTATGCAATTAATTTTCCCATACTCTTGGCTCAATGCTCACTAGTATTCTTATGGGATTGAGATAACGGCTATAACTTACCCGTTCCCTTGCTTGCAGGCTTGGACTAGGAATTTACTATGGTATCATCTAGGTAGAGAAAGACACTCCGATCATTACATTCTACTTGTTTTTTTATTCATTAAAAAAAAAAAAAAAAGTTATGTTTACAATATTTTCACAATACTTTTACAACAAACTCTAAATGGTAGGTTGTTATTGCCTATTGGATGTTATAAATAGGCAAAAAAATAATTTAAGTTGTAGATTCAAGTTATAATCAATAACTTTCTAAAAAAAAGAAGAAGTTATAATCAATAACAACTTGTCACTTATTATTTGTTGTAAAAGTGTAATAAAAATATTGTGAACATAACATTTCTCTAAAAAGAAACTGTTTTATGTAATAAATTTGGTTGACAAGCTGAAATAATGTTGTAGTTAGAATCGAAGCTTATTTTTGTGGTTTTGTTGTCAAATTCTTCATGGTTGCAAATACGAAACACTTGGTAGCCAAATCAAGTTGAAACCCAGAATCAAAAGAAATCAGCTGTGACCGTTCTCACAAACACTATGACATTTTGACCATCAATAGCCCAACAGTACTGGACCCAACATTTGTACCGTTCTAGTGGACCCCATAACCTTGACCTAACAAAAGCCCATGGTCGAAAAAGTTCGGCCCTATCCATGAAAATAGGAGACACACACAATGACTCGAATCAAAGAGATAATCCTCTTCTCATGTCCATTAGGCCCAAAATGTGAAATCCAACACATAGGCCCTGGCAATAGTATTCAGTGCGGGCGGGCTCACTGGAAATATCTTCCATAACTTCATTGATGGCTTCATCTTCATCTTCATCACCGTAAATTGCAACGTAGTCAAAATAATATCTTACATGGATTTAATAAGGTTCAAAACAAAGTAATTATGAATGAAAAAATGTCACTTACCTCATCACAACATAATAACAAAATGACTTAAATCCAAACATTATGGGGGTAAAATCAAAATTACCCCAAACATTAACCATTTAAATATTGCAATATAATATCCAATTCATTTATTTATGAAAATATATTAATTTATATGTAGATTAGCAGAAATATGCTTGCCAACTCATTAATACTGGAGATATGGTGGTACCAACTTATTATTCTTAAAATGGTTTTTTTTTTTTTTTTTTTAGAAGAATTCATAAAATGTATTGATGTAGTTTTGTTCTCCCACGAATTGTGTTGCCCTAATAGATGGTCTTGCGAGTCAATTAATCCATGGTATGTTACATGATTGATTTATTGTCCAAAGTGGTGGATCCTAGCCCCCTTGGAATTTTCAGTATGATGGTGAAAGTGGATTGGCCAATGAAAAAAAGGTTTTTTTTTTTTTTTCATTGATTGTAAATGGTTAATGGAGTTGTTGGGAGTTGATTTGGAAGGACTTAACATTGACATGGAATCTTACCAAGAAAATTGAGCAAGGATTTCATTACATATGATGTTCCTCAACGTTTTTAACCTGCCTTAGATGGGAATTTGGTAGATAAGGTGATTTAAGTAATAATTATGGTGCATGGAGTAGTTTACTGGGATATAAAACATACCAATTCCTTAATCAACATGTTGTCTTGGCAATCCATCAGTAGCAGAATTTTTTTAAATAAAAAATCTTAAAGATGGTTGCAGGCTTGTAGCTTAATAGGTTGGCATGTATCTACTAGTATGCCCATAACATTCATGGTTCTAATCCCTCCAACCTCTCCCCCGCCATAACTATTAAATTACCAGGAAAAAAAAAATCATAAAGATGGTTGTATTATAAGATTTTGTAATGCATCTTCATATATCAAGTATAATACGTAAGTTAAAACCCTAAAAATATCATAAAATCTAAAACAAAAAATTCTAGAATAATTATATATTTATCACACATAGCAAAAGTATTTTCCATTAGCTAGCCATATTTTAAAATTTTAAAAACTTTTATTAATTAAGCAATTACATTCAACCTAGTCAAACAAATTTAGGTGTTATGTATTCTATCATATGATCTTGACAAAGTGAGCAAATTGCAAAAGTAGAACCTATGTGAAATGATATTGTGTGTAAAAGTATGGCTTTTAATCTATTTAGGTTTCATTAGTGCAAAAAATCTCGGCTCTAATTGCAGCAAGCCCCTTTAATTACTAAAATTTCAAAAAATCATTACTAGGAGAACTACTATCATTTTATTTGAGAAAACATTTTATTTGATATTCCTAATGCCTATTGTCATTGTTAAGAGTTTTGTAACTTGATAGTATAACTTTTTCTTCTTTACTAGGAGAACTACAGTCCAAATCTCTCACCTCTGATTGTTGTTCAAATTATTTATAACAAAAAAAGGGGGGAAAAAAGACTCTACATTCATTACTTCGATTTACCAAATGTAATGACCTTTAATATGGTAATTTCACCAAATTTTCACCAATTTTTTCATTGTCTCGATTTTCAAATTGCAAATGCAACTACATTCATTGATTCACGACTTGCTTATAAAATATGAGGAACTGTCTTCGTTTGAATATTCTTCTCATGTAATTATTTGCCAACAAAAATTCAAAAAGGTCCTCTAAAATAATACGAGGGACCATCTCCATTTTAATGTTTTGATTCTTAGGTAACTCTTTCCTAACGGTTGCGTTTAAAAACTTGAATTTGGATAAGGATTTTTTTTTTTTTTTTTTTTTTTTTTTTTTTGAGTTCCAACCAATGACATCCGACTAAGAGACACAGATTGATTTTTGGTGTAGGCAGGAATCAAACTTCAGATCTCTTATTTAGCTACAATAGACTTTACTAATTAAGTTAACCGGAACTCATAATTTGAGTTAACTAAAACCCAATAGCTAAAAATAAATGAATAATAACCGAAAAAGTTATTTTATGACAGACATTGATATAGGTCCTGCAACTTTTTACTACAATTCAGTCTTAAATAGTGGTAATAAAAAAGGGCATTCTATCTCTCACAAACATTGAAGCACCTTACCTCCTAGCAAGTTCCACATTGTCTCTATGATTTTGTACCTGATGAAGTGCAAATCGTCAGTCTTGTAGGTTCGTCCAGATGGAGCCGTATCTTCGTCGGTGTCACTGTGAAACTGGTAAGGTAGCTCCCTTAAGGTGGAGACCAGTGTGATGCCTGCCACAACGTCTCCGATGCCAAAGTCAGTATAAGAGAACTTTGAGGAAATAACAAAGTATCAGAATAACTATAAATGCTTTGAGGTGTGTCTGTGTACCTTGTGTTGGTGTTGTGAGGGCTTTATATATGCTCCCACAACCCCTAACCGTTGTGGTTGTTAATGTGGTTTTAATGTCTCTTTTGGTAATGTCTCATGCTTAGTAATGTGTGCCTTAATGAGGCATCCAACGGTCTGTACAGCTGGTCTTGTAACCGCTCGGGACATTATTGGCTGTATTGAATGGTTTTGTTACCTTCGTCAGTGATATGGATGTGGTTAGTTCGTCTCAGAGGACAGCCTCGTCGGTCTCGATGAGGTCGTCCAAGAAAGGTGAGTTTGTCAGTCCCATCAGATGCCCCCCAGGTTCTGTGGTCGTCGTGACGTGTTATGACGACCATTAGAAGATGAAAGGTTTCCTAATCAGACATGGCTCTTAGAGGCAGAGAACTCAAAGTTGAAAAAAGACTTGATTATCGCCATGGACGAGGCCAACACACTAAAGGAGAAGATCAAGGTCATCGCTGTTAAGGCCGTTAAGACTTTTCAGCAGACTGAAGATCTGTTACGATACCTCGTCAAGCACCCAACTGGAGCAAATTTGGGGAACCTTGATCTTGAGGACGTAGACAAAGAAATCTTGAAGACGTCAGTAACTTACATCTGTCCAGGTGGAATCTTGTTACTTAGCCAGTTTTTTTGTGACTTACACCCATTGAAGGGATCTTGTCGTTTTTGTCTTCGTCGTTAACTTACATCCGTCCAGGTGGAATCTTGTTACTTAGCCAGTTTTGGCTTCGTCAGTAACTTACATCCGTCTAGGCGGAATCTTGTTACTTAGCCAGTTTTGGCTTCGTCAGTAACTTACATCCGTCCAGGCGGAATCTTGTTACTTAGCCAGTTTTTTTGTGACTTACACCCATTGAAGGGATCTTGTCATTTTTGTCTTCGTCAGTAACTTACATCCGTCCAGGCGGAATCTTGTTACTTAGCCAGTTTTGGCTTCGTCAGTAACTTACATCCGTCTAGGCGGAATCTTGTTACTTAGCCAGTTTTGGCTTCGTCAGTAACTTACATCCGTCCAAGCGGAATCTTGTTACTTAACCATTTTTTTGTGACTTACACCCATTGAAGGGATTTCATCATTTTTGGCTTCGTCAGTAACTTACATCCGTCCAGGCGAAATCTTGTTACTTAGCCAGTTTTTGTTTTCTAAGCTGCTTGGTTTGCTCGCGCTAAGTCATTGGCTGAATAGTTTTTTTTATTGCTTTCAAAAATGAATACAACTGTCTGTTACATCTATTGATGGTACTTCTTCAAGTGCCCAATGTTCCCTGGTTGCGGTAGTTTTTGCCCGTCTATGGTCTCCAGGTGATAACTGCCTTGTCTGGAGTAATGGGCGACCCGGTAGGGTCCTTCCCAGGTTGGGCTGAGTTTCCCTTGGGCAGGGTCTTTTCCACATCCTTTATCGCGGCTAAAGCATATTCAGCGTTCATGTACTTTTGTGCCTTTAGGAGCATCTCTACCATTGTCTTTGGTGGATTCTTCGCAAGTGAAGCCACGAGATCTCTGGATCTCAGTCCTGCTTTGAAGGTCGTCAGTTGCACCTTGTCATCAGTTTCGTCCACCTCTAGAGTCTCCCAAGTAAAGCGTTTCACGTACGACCTTAGGGTTTCCTTCTCTCCCTATCTAATGGTGAGTAAGTGGTCTGCCGGCCTCTTTGGACGCTGCCCCCCTATGAAATGACGCAAGAAGGCATTGTTCAATTGCTCAAAGTTGTCCACGAACGATGTCGGCAACTTTGTGAACCATTCCCTTTGAGAGTGGTGGGAAAGGAACGACACAATATCTCGTCGGGCGGCTGTTGAAGACCTAGCGTCGTCTTGAAGGTATTAAGGTGATCTTGAGGGTCTCTGAGTCTGTTGAACGACTCAAGCTGAGGTAAACAAAACTTTGATGGCACGGGGCATTGAAGTACCGCCGCCATGAAGGGTGAATCCGTGGCCCTTACTATTCTGTCTACGCTTCGGTCTATCTTCTCCTTGATGGCGTTTCTCAGTTCGTCCATCTCCTTCCTCATCTCTCGAAGGAGGTCTGAATTTTGTTCGTCTGAAGTAATTGGTCTTTGATGAATGCTTCTCCTATAGCTATCCCCTTCTCCTTCCACGTTATCCTTGGATCGATTCTCCTCATGTTGAGCCTGCTGAACCTGTTGAAGCCGTAGCTTCATTTCCTGATTTTATTTGGTGAGTTCTTCAATGGTGGCTATAAGAGCTTGAACTTGCTGGGCCAAGGCTGCGGAATCTGGATTGGGTTCCATCTAAACGTAGAAGTTGATGGAAACTACGTTTTCAAATATGAATCTGAAAATATCGTTCCCACAGATGGCGCCAAACTGATGAAGTGCAAATCGTCAGTCTTGTAGGTTCGTCCAGATGGAGCCGTATCTTCGTCGATGTCACTGTGAAACTGGTAAGGTAGCTCCCTTAAGGTGGAGACCGGGGTGGTGCCTGCCACAACGTCTCCGATGCCAAAGTCAGTATAAGAGAACTTTGAGGAAATAACAAAGTATCAGAATAACTAGAAATACTTTGAGGTGTGTCTGTGTATCTTGTGTTGGTGTTGTGAGGGCTTTATATATGCTCCCACAACCCCTAGCCGTTGTGGTTGTTAATTTCTCTTTTGGTAACGTCTCATGCTTAGTAATGTGTGCCTTAATAAGGCATCCAACGGTTTGTACAGCTGGTCTTGTAACTGCTTGGGACATTATTGGCTGTATTGAATGGTTTTGTTACCTTCGTCAGTGATATGGACGTGGTTAGTTCGTCTCAGAGGACAGCCTCGTCGGTCTCGATGAGGTCGTCCAAGAAAGGTGAGTTCGTCAGTCCCATCAGTACCATTGGAACCAAAACTACTCTACAAATTAATACAAAACTATTCTACAATTCAATCTTAAAGTTTTTTTTTTTTTTTTTTTTCATCCCAATTTTTTTCTTTAAACTACTTAAAAAAAAAAAAAAAAAATTGTTTACAAAGTTTAAGAATGAAAAAGAACTTTTTAAAGTTTAAAAATGAAAAAAGAAAGGAAAAGAAATACTTTTTGTAAAATTTAGGGATTAAAATAGTATTTTACCCTAAATAATATAAAATAAAGGTAAAATTTTGCCGAGAAAAACAGTTATTGAATGAATTGTGTATTCTTGATTGGAATAAAAAATAGAGAAACAGAGCAAAGTAGGTACCTGGTGAGCTGAAAGGAAAAAGTGAAAGGTAATTAATTAGTGGGGAATAGAATTTTTTTTAAAGTTTTGAGAATGAGGAGGTTGTTGACCATTTTGATTTTGATTGCCTTCTTCTGCTACAGGACTACAGCTTCAGCTATAGCTACTGGTATAAAGAATATTGTCATTCAGTACTTCATAGAACAGGCTATTCACTTTGCACTCTAAAATTAAAATTAAAAAAAAGAATTTGTGATAAAACACGAAAAAAAAAAAATACTTTAAATAGTTAGGAAGGAAACCATATATTAAATATCCATGCAAATTAGAGACTCGGACAATGTCCAGAACCAAAGGGGTAAGGTAACCCTCATCTCAGGCCCACCAGGCCCAAAATTTGATATCAAACACAGAAATATTACGTACTCTCACTGAATACCCTATCATAAACTTTTTTTTTTTTATGAGAAACACCCTATCATAAACCTTGATAATGATACTATCACTCGTTACACGGACGGAACTATCATTGGACCGGGGGGCAATGGCCTCCCCCGATATTTTTTTTAAAATATATATATATATATATATATATATGTGTGTGTGTGTGTGTGTCTTAATTTTAGCAATTTTGCTATATAAAATTACATTTTGTTTCCTTTAAACAATATCATTGATTCTTTTAAGCATAATACTCATAATTTTTTTTACAACATTTTTACAAACTGTTTTGATAGTAAATTCTTATTGGTTTGCATAATGGACCCATCACTCACATCATTTTTTTACTTACAAGTAATCAATTATCATATCAGTAATTTATAAAAAAGTTTATAGTTCTAGCAATTTCCTCATTTTAGTGACCATAAAAAAAATTTATAGATCTAAAATCTAAAACAAAATATACAAACCCAAAAAAATAGCTCAACAACAAAAATTAGCAATAGTAAAACTAAAAAAATTAAGCTCAATTAACATTGTTATCCAAAATAAACAGCCATGCCCTTTAAAAAATTCTAAACAAAAATAATTTTGTTCTTACCCACACACAAAAATAAAATAAAAAAAAAATAAAAAATTTTAGCAGCTAAGTAGTAGCAAAGTCAGAGGTTGAAACTGCCGCACACAGCCAATAGTAAAGCCGCCCCTCCTAATTCAAAATTCTGGTTCCATCCTTAACTCATTGTTTCCTTTTTGCCGGTGTGAGGTTTGATCACTATGGACCCTAAATTAATATCAAACTAAAAAAGTTAACACATTTTCATGCCTTAATTGACAAAGCATATGTGCCAAATTCCAAACCAAAACCATCTCTCTAAATTTAACCCTTCAAAATCTAGGCCAATTCTTCTGTTGATTCATCGTAATGGTGGTACAGCTCGTGTACTTGTAATTTCAAACAAAATTAAGTAATATTTGAATATGAAAAGGTTGGTTTTAATGTGGTTATTATTTTTGAGCCAACGCCTATGACCACTAGGCACTAAGTTTATGAATTGATGCATTCAAGCCATGCAATGATTGGTATAAGCCTGGCTCGGTGTTTATGCAAGTGGTGCCGCTTGGGACTGCATGAGTGGTGGAGATTTGCTATGCAAGATTGGCTAGGAAAGTGGGGTGAAAAGCTATTCACCATTTTCCCCAAGATGGTCCTTGTGGTGCTTTTATTTTTGTATATCATCTTTCCTTTCTTTGTATATGCCTGTATTTTGTATATACAAATTTTTGGTTCAGTCAGTTGGATTGGGTCTTGGAAGAGAGGTTCTTTGCATGAGGTTCACCCCCCACCTGGACTTGGTAATTTTATTGTTTCTCAATGCTGATTTGTATTGAAAATTGGGGTCTGTTTCTCAATGCTGATGTTTTTTTAGTAATATGAAAGATTAGCTTTCACCTATAAACATCCAAAATTGAACTGAATACAAATACCTCAAATAACCTGAAAATTTGTTTCTCACCAATACTGAATATTTGCAGCAACGTTAGCAACAAAATTTAAATTAAACCCAATGGCCACTTCAAAATTGTACCTTTTTCTGTTAAATTGTAATGGATTGTTTCATAGATCCCCACATGTTTCGCGAAAATTTGATTTTTGCATCAAGTACATTTTGGCATCAACTAAATTTGTTGCAGGGAAACTGACTAAGTCACTTGTGTTTTAGGTGAGATTGAGGAAGAGATGCAGAAGTTACATTAAGAAGGTACTCGACGAAGTAACCGAGCCGTACTCGAGTTCTATGAACTCGAGTATGGTGGACTAAGTACCTGAGCCAGACTCGTGTTTACGGAGCTCAAGTACTGTGTATGTAAATTAACACAGTACTTGAGTCCTAGGAAGTAGGAACTCGAGTTTAATCAACAAAGAAATCGAGCTTATGACCATCGAGTTCCAGATGGCATTTTTAATGTGCAAAATTCCAACTCCACCACTGCCATGCTGCCAAACTCGGCTGTTCAAAACTCAATTTCACGAAGCTCGAGTATTGAAAAGTGATAGATTGCTAAATATTTTTGAAACAATGGTAGATTGGCACAAAGTTTCTAAAAACGTGGCATTTGGCTATTTTCAACGTACATGGAATATAGGATACAAGCTGAGAAGAGTAGCTTGATAGAGAATTATAACAAGGATGGCATGGTAATAAGAGACCCAGTTGCTTTAAAAGGAAAAGATTGGTCCCTTATGAATGTATATTTGAAGAAACGCATTTGTTTGAAGTTTGAACACTCCGGATTGATTAAAACAAATTTAACCAGCATATTACTCAGCTTAGATTTAGTAGGTCTTGTGTAGTACTAGCAAGTAGCAAGTCAGGAAGAGGAGATTTGAAGAAGTCTCTATTAGATACACCGGAAAATCTTAGTAGAGTTAGAAGGCACTTGGCTTGTATTACTAATAAAATTAAGTTTTAGAAAGCTGCAAATCTTTGCTATATTCACAATGTGTGAGTAATAATTTAATTTACTATATATCATACGGTCTATGGTGACCCTTTTAGTTAGTTGAAGATCGATAACCACCAACAGTTCGATCTCATTTTCATCTTAAAAGGGGGATCTTTTAAATTTTAATGAGTGCCTAAAGACCTATAATGGCATGTCAAGTTTATCCAATAGTTGATAGGGTTAGTGGTCACAATTGCTTGGAGTATATGGTTTAACAAGGAAAGGCTAGGCAAAAAAGTTAAATTGGTAGCCAATTTTCCAAATTATTGATAGCAAATAATTTCATGAGACCACCGGCCTGTTGGCCCAAGTGGTACCCAGTCTCCTTAGTGACCTTCAACTCAGGGGTTTGAGCCCCTGCATACACAATGACCCAGCAAAAAAAAAAAAAAAGGATAATTACATGAGAACCAGAGATTTCAAGGAATAATAGGCCCGCATATTTAATGAGAGGACCTAATCAAAAAATGTTGTACTAATTTGCAGAATAGTTTTAGTTCCAATGGTCCAAAATCATAGAAACAAAGAGAACGTACGATATTAAGGTGCTTCAATGCTTGTGCTTGTGAGATAGAAAGTTCTTTTTTTTTTTTTTTTTTTTTAACAATTATCTATAACTAAATTGTAGTAAAAAGTTGTAGTACTTATAGCAATTTATGTCTTAAATTGACTATAAAAAAAATCATGTAGAGTCCGCGAAGGCAATTGCTTGTAGTTTAATATATGAAAAACATAATTTAAGAATAAGATTTAAATTACATAATTATAATATATTTTTTTATATATAAATGAAGAAAATATTATTAATTATTTTTAAGGTGACAAATACCAATATACCATATCAAGTTATCAACAAACCCTTTTCTCAAAAAAAAAAAAAAAAAAAAAAAAAAAAAAGTTGCCAACAAACCCTTTCAGTAATGAATTTGCATATTTAGTAATTAAAGGGGTTTGCTGTAATTAGAGTTGAGATTTTTTGCAAAAATGAAGCCTAAAAATTTTAAAGCCACACTCAATTATCATTTCACGTAAGTTCTACTATGGCAATTTGCTCACTTTGTCAAGATCAAATTGAAGAGTGTTGAGGTCTAAAAAAATCACAGTAAAATAAGCCCAAGAAAGAATAAGCTAAGCCCAAGAAAGAGTGAGTTAAGCCCAGAAGAAAAAAGACCAAGTCCAAAGGGATTATACAAAAGGCCCTGAGGATCCCGAAGCCCAGAAAAGGAAAAGCAACCAAAGAAGAAAAAGAGAGAACATCACAGCAAAGTATAAGACGCAAGGATCCTCGGGCACCATCAATGAGCGCGAAGAAAAAAAAGAAGACCAGGACAGATCGATAGAAAGAAAAACAAGAAAAAAACAAAAGGACGCAAGCGACCCTTCATGGCGCAGACAGAAAAGGCGTCGGGGAACCAAAACAAGGAAGAAGAATGTTAACAAAACGATTTCAAAAGAGCAGAACAGGATTCCGCCCAAATAGGAAAGAAACGGAGAAGTAAAAGACACCAGAAGTGAGGATGCCGAGAAGGGCATACCTCAGCACATCCCAAAGAGGATGGCCAACCAGAAACTTTCGAAGGAATCAGAACCAAGAGAAGGAAAGAATGAGAGAAAACGGAAAAGGGGACTTACCGAGATGATGAGGATAGAACATACTCTGTTTGCAAAAGACCAAAACAGGGGAACCAACGGTTCCCCAAGACGCCCAGAAAACTCCACTATAAAAGGAGAGGATGGGTTGTGAAGAAGGGCAGCGAGAAAAAAGGGAAAGAAACACAAATAGAAAGAAGAGATTCTCTAGAAAAATTATCAGAAAGTTTAGGCAGAAAGAAAATACCAAGGGAAAACAAATACTGCTTCCCGATATCCTGTAAAAGCAACTATGGCACATGCTCGGATCCAACGAGAATCAAACTTCGCAAGTTTTGAAGGCTGAAATAGTCATTCAAGGCTGCAATTTTTGAGCTTGATTGGACCTTGTATCATGTCCTAGTAAGCTTGCTGTGATCGAATAGATAATGCTTTAATTAAATATTGTTCCCAGGATCCCCACAGTACTTCTCTTTCTTTTTATTGTCTTGCTAATCCTGCTTTTCTTTTTTTTCTGAGCTTACGTTGTTAATTTCTGGCACTCCTCGATATCCTTGTTTGTCATTTTTGTGTGTTGTCAGGAGTATTCTCTGCATTCACTTGATTCTTAAACAGCCATTTAGCTGCGGTGAGTCAAGGCCCAGTTTACCAAATCCTTTCTTTTCATTCAGGTCCGGGATCCTTGGGCCTGAGTATCCTGAAAAAAAAGCACTCTCACATTTTGGCGACTCCGCTGGGGACTGGGCAAAGAAGAAGGAAGAAACAATCCCTTCGCAGAGAATGCCTCCAAGACAAAGAAACAGTAAAGGAACTAACGTGCCACCTACGGCTTCCGAGCCTGTAGGAGAAAACGAGGAAGTCTCCAGACAAGGAGGTGGGATACCCTTGGTAGAACAGGAGGTTGTGTCAGAACAAAGACACGCAAGACAGGAACCAGACCTAATGGCCAGGATGACAGCAATGTTAAAGGATTTGGAGCAAGAAGTTCGTCTTCTCAAAGAAGGCAGGACACAGGAAGTCAGAGATAACATTCCCCCTACTGGCCACCAAGATGGGACCCAGCCAGAAGGAGGGTCAGCAGTAGGAGGAAGAGCCAACCCTCAGTATTTGACACTGGCAGACGTCAATGCCCTCTTGGAGCAAGAAAGGGAAAAACTCTCAGGGATCCCCAAGCAATTCTCTCGGGATCCCTCGTTCCCTCCAGAACTCCTTGGCAAACCATATCCTAAGGGATACAAACCCCCAAAGTTCCATCCTTTCGATGGAAGGAATGGAAGTGCCGTGGAACATGTGAGCAGGTTTGTCCACACTATGGGCCCTTATGCAGGAGATAAAGAATTATGTCTAAGGGAATTTGCCAAATCTTTGGTAGATAGGGCATACACCTGGTACACCACGCTGAGACCCGGGTCCATCAAGACCTGGGATGAGATGATGGAAAAATTCTGCGCCAAATATTACCCTGGTGAAGACAAAATCACTTTCCAGAACCTGCAGATGGTGAGGCAGAGACCTGGAGAAGATCCTGTTCAGTTTATTAAAAGATTCGAAGATGTGTCTCTAGACTGCTATGGAGACCATGAAGAAAAGGAGCTTGTGGAAACCTGTATAGCCAACATACTTTTTGATTACAGGCTCAACCTGGAAAATTTATGTATCACACAGTTTGCTGACCTGCTACAGAGAACCAGAAGGACAGCGCAAACTATGAGAACAAAAAGGCTGCCCGCATCCCAAGCTATGACAGCATCAGCAGGAGAGAAAAGGAAGAGACCAGATGGGAAGGTGTTTGAGGAACCGCCAGTGATCCCATGCACAGCTGAGGAGCTAAGCCATGTCCTAGACAAATGGATTGGAGATGGGGTTGTCAGGCCATTCACTGTGTCCAGGCCACCAACTGAGGAAGAAAGGAAGAATCCTTTATTTTGCAGAATCCATAATTATGTGAAGCACTCCACTAAGGACTGCTGGACCCTTCGCAGGCTCTTCCACAAAAGGTTGAGGGAAGGAACCTTGGAACTCACTCAGAAGGAACCAGAAGTGCAGAGGAACCCCTTACCTAACCACAAAGGAAAAGGGGTGGTAGCAGTAGTAATACATGGGAACCCAGCAGAGGCAGGAGAATCTGAAGGATCCTTCCACCCGAGTACAGTCAAGACCCTCCAGAAGAATCCTAAGTTCAGGTCACTATTCAATCAACTAGGATTCGGACCAGAAGCAAGAAGAGTAGCCACAGAGTCTCTCATGAGTATAGCAGCAGATTTAGGGATGGAATGTTTTACAGCTGAGTCACATGCTAGTCGAGCTTTCCTGGAAACAACCAATGCAATAACTTTCACTGATGAGGACATGGAGATTGAGCACCCAGACCACCGTAGACCCCTTTATCTAATGGCCACCATAAACGGCGTTCAAGTCAGGAGAGCACTGGTGGATACAGGGGCATCACTCAACCTCATAGCCTTGAGTACCTTGGAAGCTATTGGCTTAGCTGACAGAAGGATCCTGGGGACCCCCATGGAGATAACAGGATTAGGAGGATCGGTGGAAGCAACAGAAGGTTACGTGCAGCTAGCCTTAAGGGTAGGGCCAATAGTAGCTTTGACAAGGTTTCATGTGATTAATGCAGAAGTTTCTTATCACGTGCTGCTGGGACGCCCGTGGCTTCATAAACATCGCCTTATTCCATCCACGTTCCATCAATGCATTAAAGGGAGACTGAATGGGAGGCCCATAAGGATCCCTGCCAATCATAATCCTTTCAGCCAGGGAGAAGTGAACTTTGCAGAAACGATGTTTTATGATGAGTTGGAGCCAGATGATGGGAACCCCACCCCAGGGACCCCGGGGGCACCTATCCTAGAAGAAGAAGAAGGAGGAAGGGGCACCCGTGACCTGAGAAACCTTTTAGAAAGAAAAAGACAAAAGAGGGAGCCCAGCTCTTCAGGATCCCGAGAATGTGTGGTGGTGCGGGAACCTGGGGGAAGGCTAATTTATCGTTTGTGAAGGTGCGCGGGACCCGAATGCATTGTGCAGGAAGGTCCCGGACCACCAAGCTGCATGATGGCCCAAGAAGAAATCCCAGAAGAACCAGTTAAGGAGGCCCAGATTCAGCCCGAGGAAGAACTGAAGGAAGTAGACCTGGGAGCAGAACCAGGATCCCGGAAACCTGTTTTCATTAGCAGTCAATTGGTGACTCAAGAAAGAGAACAACTGGTAGCCTTACTTCAAAAATACAGAGATGTGTTTGCATGGACTTATGATGAGATGCCTGGTCTAGACCCGGAGTTGGTAGTCCATTCTCTTAATGTGGAACCAGGGGTGAGGCCAGTAATCCAACCAGCCAGGGTCTTCCACACTGAGGTAGAAGCTCAAATAGTCCAAGAAGTCAAGAAATTACTAACAGCTGGTTTTATCAAACCCATCCAACACCCAAAATGGCTGTCCAACATTGTACCTGTGAAAAAGAAGAATGGTCAAATCCGCTGCTGTGTAGACTTTCGCAACTTGAACAAGGCATGTCCTAAAGATGAGTTCCCCTTGCCCAATATCGATCTCCTTGTAGATTCAGCTGCAGGAAACTCAATGTTCTCATTTATGGATGGGTACAGTGGGTACAATCAAATTCGCATGGCAACCAAAGATGCATAAAAGACGACATTCAGAACTCTGATTGGGAACTTTTACTACACTGTAATGCCCTTTGGCCTCAAGAATGCGGGGGCTACGTATCAACGGACCATGACAGCCATTTTCCATGACATGATGCATGAGGAGATGGAGGATTATGTAGATGATATTGTGGTCAAGTCAAAAACCAGAACAGGACATTTCCAAGTACTTGAGCAAGTCTTTGAAAGATGCAGGAAATACAAGTTACGTATGAACCCCATGAAGTGCGCCTTTGGAGTGTCTGCTGGAAAGTTCCTTGGGTTCCTGGTACATCACAAAGGCATAAGCGTGGATCCAGCTAAGGCCACAGCTATTGCCACGATGAGAAGACCAACTACTGTTAGAGAACTCAAAAGCTTCCTGGGAAGGGTCTCCTATATCAGGAGGTTTGTGCCTGGTTTAGCCTCAGCTACGGCAGGCTTATTAAAATTACTGAAAAAGGGAAATGAATTCACCTGGGGAACAGAGCAGTAGGAAGCTTTTCAAAGAATTCAGAGCATTATGAACCATCTGCCCACCCTCCAGGCACCAGTACGTGGGCGACCTCTGTTGCTATACTTAGCATCGAACTCTCAGGCAATAGGAGCTTTACTAGCACAAGAAGATGACCAAGGAAATGAGCAGCCCATATACTATGTAAGCAAAACACTCAAGGATACCGAAACCAGGTACCCCAGAATAGAGAAAGCCTACCTAGTAATCGTTTATGCATCCCAAAGATTGAAGAGGTACTTCTCAGCTCACCAAATCCTCTTGGTAACCAAGTCACACCCCATAAAAGCACTACTGCACCAGTCCCTTCTCACGGGAAGGATGGCACAATGGCTAGTATTGCTCTCACAATATGATATAGGCACGAGAACTCCCAAGGCTGTAAAGAGCCAGGCCATAGCAGATTTGCTAGCCCAATTCCCAGGGAAGGAAGAAGGCCCGCTCAGCGAAGAAATCCCTGGTGAGGTAGCAGTGATGGAGATCCCAGGAAAGAAATGGACCATGAGGTTCGACGGGTCAACTACAGCAACTTCAAATGGGGTAGGAATTGTGCTAAGCTGTGAAAATGGGGATGTCATGCCCCTGTCTTTTAAGCTTGGTTTCTCGTGTTCTAATAATGCAGTTGAGTATGAGGCATACTTGACCGGGTTGGCTATAGCACTCAGCATAGGAGTGAAACACATGAGAGTGCTGGGAGATTCTAATCTTGTAGTCTCCCAAGTGAAAGGTGACTTTGCATTACGGGAACAAAGCTTAGCAGCCTACAGGACTTGGGCACAAAGACTGGAAATGGAATTTCAAACCTTCAGCATAGAATACACTCAAAGAAGCGAAAACAGGTTCGCAGATGCTCTCGCCACCCTGGGATCCCAAATACCATTTGATGGGAGAGATACACTGATAAGAATAGGAAGGCAGGAACATTCTATTGTGAGGATCCTCCAAGGAATGTACCCAGGGGAATCCAAACAGTGGGACTGGAGGGACGAAGTCAAAGAAAGGATGAAAGAAGTAAATCCTAGGGGGAACATCAAAGAGCTAATGGATTACGCTCAGATAGAAGGAGAATTGTATAGAAGACTGCCAGGAGGAATACTGTCCAGATGTATCACCGAGAAGGAAGGAAAGTTGAAATTAGAAGAATTACACGCCCAAACATGTGGAGTTGCAGAAAAAGTCAGCCTATACAGGAGGATGCAACGCATGGGGTACTACTGGCCAGACATGGACAAGGAAGCAGCAGTCATACAGGGGAAATGTAAAGAATGTCGTTTGGCAATCGATAAAGAAGAAAGCTACGCTGTGTTTGTTATAGAAGATTGGCGGGTTCCTTTCATAGGATACCTGGCTCAGGGTATCCTGCCAACCGACAAGGAGCTGGCCCATAAGCTCAAGAAACTGGCGTGCAGGTATTTCTTGCAGAATGATATTTTGTTCAAAAAAGGATACCACGGGGATCCCCTCAGGTGCCTGGGACCAAAGGAAGCCAGAGAAGTGGTCAGAGAAGTGCACTCTGGAGATTGCGGAAGTCACCCAGGGAAGAGAAGGCTGCACAAGCAGTTACTGTTGTTGGGGTATTACTGGCCAACGATGAAAAGAGACTCTGAGGAGCTGGTCAGAACATGTCATGCTTGCCAAGTCCTAGGAGATGCGATTCACACTCACCCAAACGTCCTACAGGATATGACGACACCATGGCCTTTTCATACTTGGGGGCTCGATCTCATAGGGCCCATAAATCCTCCATCCAATGGTTACATATGGATCCTGGCAGCCACGGAGTACTTTACAAAATGGGTAGAGGCCATCCCTTTGAAAAAAGCTACTGGAGCAGCTGTAGCAAATTTCATTCGAGACCACATCATTACAAGATTCGGGATCCCCAGAAGATTGATCAGCGACAATGGAACCCCATTCATAAACAAAGATGTGAAGGGATTAACTAAAGCATACCACATCAAGCAGGGAAGATCTACCCCATACTACCTACAAGGAAACGGCCAAGCTGAAGCTACTAACAGGGTAATATTGAAAATCCTTAAGAAAATGAAGCATGAGTATGGAGGAAAATGGAGTGACCATTTGGCAGATGTGCTTTGGGCATGTAGGAGCTCTGTAAAGACAACCACAGGATTCTCCCCATTCTCCCTGGTTTATGGAACAGAGGCCATCAGCCCTGTTGAGTTAATCATTCCTACACCAAGGGTAGTTCTTGAGGAAAATCAGGGAGAAAGTGAAGACGCAAGCAATGAAAAGAGATTAGTAGATCTGGAAGGAGTAGAAGAAGAAATGGAACTGGCCAAGAAAAGGAGCCAAAGATACCAGCAAAGAATGACCAGAGCATTTGCACAAGCAGTACGCCCAAGAGTGTTCACCGAAGGGCAACTAGTGCTAAGGATGGCGGAGCACTTGAGGAGGAACCTGCCAGGGCCTTCCAAGTTCACCCCAAAATGGGAAGGACCCTACATCATCAATGCAGCTCATGAAAGTGGATATTATTACCTTGCCAAAGAAGATGGGACAGTCCTGACAGAACCCATAAACGGGAAATGGCTGAAGCAATATTATGCATGAGGACAAGGGGATTCCCAGTACCTCGGGGTCCTTTCACCAACTTCACTATCTGCTAAGTTCCTTTTTATTTTGTCTTTTTTATTTTTCAGCTTTTATCAAGAATTCTGGCCTAAGATAATTTTGTTCAGGAACATGTGATAGATTGACACTTTGTGGTCAATGCTGCACCAAAAGACTTTTGCTTTGTTCCAAAAAAAAATGATTATGTTTTAACGAAATTCCTATTTCTTCAAAGTTTAAGTTTTCTTATTGCAAAGACCAAATGTGGATAAATTTAAGGAAGGATACCTGAGTCAAAAAAAAAAGGGAAAATATGTAATACCCCTTTTACATATGGCCCAGGATCCACCTCACCAATAATTTCAGATATCCCGCAAACAGTTCCAAGTGCATAGGTCTAGGATCACAGAATAAAAGAAAATATCTAGGATACCTAGCCTAGCACTTGGCAAAGGGGGAACCTGTCAAAGTTCATGAACTGGGACCATATCTCAAAAAAAAAAACATACATAGAAAAGGATACTAGTGTACCCAGTTCAGTACTTGCACAATAAATCACCAGGTACCTGGACCAGAACTTACAGTGAAGCCTGTGGGAACCATGGTCCAGGACTCAGAAAAGAAAAGAGTCACGAGAAAGTAAAGGCAATATATATCCAAGGAAAAAGGCAGATTCACATACTAAGAAATAAGAAGCAGTTTTGAAGCACAAAAGAGAAAGCAAAGAGCAGAGCAATGTTTTAAAAAAAAAATTATACAACCCCAAATTGTTCATATGAATAAAAAAAAAAAGCTAAGGAATGAGGCCAGCCAACAGAGAAGCATCTGGAGAAATGGCAGGAACAGCCAAAGAAGAAAGGATCCTCTGCCGCTTGACTTTCAAATCTTGTAAAACTTTGCGAGCATGAGCCAAAGCTTCCTCAGCAACAACTATCTCAGTGTCTATACTCTTGAATGATTGCCTTTGAAACAGCATATGAGCCAGCAGACGCAAGTGATCCAGCAGGAAAGACAAATTAAACTTGGCCTCTAGAAGGTCCTGCACCACCCCTCTCCATTCCAGAAGCTTTTCTTCAGACAACGAATCAACAGAGGAATTCCTTAGAGAAATCAGCACAGCACACAGCAACTCCATCAAAATATTGCCTAGAAAAATGCCTCCCCTGAAGCCACTGGTAAAATCCCCGTGACTCTTGAGCAGGCTCTCTAGCAGTGGCAAGCCCTCCACAGGAACAGAGAAGCGCAGGAAGCTGCCATAAGAAGACCCAAAGACATGAAAGTGGCTGGCAGGAAGACTGTTGAATTCCAAAAAATCGAAGCGAGCCAGGAAAGAAGAAAGCTTTGAATCAAGATCTGAGGCAGCCACCTTCAAGGCATCCCCCATCACCGCGTCACCACTTGCAGAAACCTGAGGACTTGCAGCCTTTTGCTCTGGATGAAGGTCAGCAACTTCAACAGGTCTCACAATTCCTTCAGGGATAACAGGCTCAGAACCTGCAAAGCCTGTATCAATATTCAAAAAAAAGAGAAGAAAAAGAAAAGGAAGAACAGATTTAGAAGAAACAAACCGGTTCCAGTTTCTTGAGGCAGAACCTCTTCTTCCTGATCTCCTGACGTCCCCGAAGATTCTGGGAAGGAACATAAGGCAAGTTGAAGAAAAGGTGAAGGACCGATGGCAAATTGACTAAAGGAAGGGATAGATGCAGGGGGCTTCGCCATACATATAAAAAAAAGAGAAAAGGGGGGAAAGAAAAAAGGAAAACACAATGGAACAGCTTGCACTCACCTTCTGAGCTCTCTGATTCTAAAGAAGAGGCAACACTGGGAGCGGGTTTCTCACTGGTTTGACCTAAAAGGAAAAGAAGGAACTCAAGAGAAACTGGGAAAGAGAGTGAAACATAACGTTATTTCAAAAGAAACAAGCTTTACCTGTTTGTTTGGATAAAGGAGTGTCTCCCAAAGCACCTTTATCTGACGAGGACTGAGGAAACACAGTCTTGATAGGACTGGGAGTGCGTTCGAGATGGGGACTTTGAGATGATGGGATCCTAGAAGCTTTGGGATCCTGAGAGTCCTGGGAACCTTGCATCGGCTGCCCAATTTCCTCAGCAGGGTCATCAGTAGGGGGCTCCTCCCCCATAACAGGAAAAATGACAGAAAGAGCTGTGATAGTTTCCTCCCCCAGAGCCTTGCCAGTCACAGGAGGGGATACCTCCACCTAAAGAAAGGAGAAGCAGAGAAGGCAATACTAAGTGAAAAAAAAGAAAACAGCAGGAATGCTAGCAACACAGAAAGAACAGGAGAAGGGGGAACACACGTACCACGTCGTCTCCAGAAGATTGACTTTTACCCTTCTTATAATCAGACTTGCGCTTGGACTGCAAAGAAAATCACCACTCGTCAGCAAAGATAGAAAATGAATGCAAAAAAAAAAAAAGAGAAGAAGGAAAGAAGTCTTGCCCTTCTCTCTCTCTCTACAGATTCTCTGGAAGTCTTTTGCTTACTACGAGTACGCCCAGAGGGTCCTAAAGGGGGCTGGGATACCAAACCAGAGGATCCTAAAGAACCATGGACTGAAGCAGTCACAGGAACCTGGGGAAAAGAAGACTCTACCTTAGTCTTCTTTCGGGTCCTTGAAACTAAAGGTTCTTTGACATCCTTGCCTTCGTGAGATGCCAAGTGTGCTTGAGATTTCCCCGTTTTCCTTCTTTTTGCTTCAGAGCCTATCTCCACACCCCCTGCACTTTCGCCAACATCAGCAGCTTTCATTTTCTTCAACTTAACATCCTTACCTTTAGCAGTAGCAGCACTAATTGTCTCTGTTGCACCCTTTTTGATGGGTACCCCAGAGGAGGTACCAATGATAAGACTATCACCCAGCCAGGCCTCAGGAAGATCCTGTCCATAAGTCACCCAACCTCCCCTGGAGGAATGCCACTCTGCAAACCCAGTCTTGATGCTTGCAGCAGCAGAAACAATCCCAGCAGTAGGAAGGGATAAACGTCTATTAGCTGTCGGAGCAGAAACAATGCTAGAGTTCGGGACTTCCCGAATTGTACCAGTGCCAACATAGTCAACAAAAGATTTTTGTACTCTTCTCCAATAACCGGTATAGCCACTGGAAGCAAAGACTCCTCTCTGGGAGTTAGGCACTACGAACTGGGGGCTCCTCCGAGACCAATAAGAAAAGGCCTGCAGCCTCAAGAAAGGATCCAAGGAAGGAAGGGATGGCACCACATCCTTGAAAACTGGCGGGATATCTTGATCAAAACCAAACTGTCGAAGCACCCGGTGTGCTGAATAATGAGTGTACTTTGGGCCACTTGAAGAAGGCACGGGAAGCCAGGAGGGGCTAATGCAGGCAAGATAAGCCAGACTGCCCTCATCACCACGGCGCAAGTCGAAGGTATTACCTGTTGAAGATAAAAAAGAAGACAACACAGAATCACACGCAAAGCCAGGACCAAACTCACGAGGGGATCTCCAACATAAGCTCCCTGCTTGGTCAAACAACTCCACAAGATTGAGGCCACCACCTTTTAAGCTAATCCAACGAAAAATAATGGGAAAGGCATCAGTAGAATTGCCACAAAGACCCTTCACTATGTCGGGGGATCCTTGGAACTTGTCCTTCACAAACTTCAAATTTCTACACTTAGTCAAAGTGGCTGCAGAACGGTCCCACATAAAAATCTGAAGAATGGCACAATGAAGAGATGAAGTAATCACATAGCAAGAGTCACCCTCAGCCTCATCTCCATGAAGCTGGTCCAGTTGAGAATAAACGTGACCCAAAAACAGAGGGGCCAAAGGATATTGGGTACCTCGAGCCAACTTGATAGCCAACGGAAAAAGCGAAGACTTAACTCCGTACCCAGGGAACTCACTAAACAAAAATTTACTAAGCCAGAAGGCCAGGAAACCGGCCCACCTTACTTCCTTATCCTTTTCACGAGAGAGGGTCATCACCCATCTCCCCATCCTAGCCGGCTTACCACCAGGAGAGGCGGAGCGACCACCAAAATGACCAAATAATTTCTCTTCTACCACAAGATCCTCACCAGAAAGATCAATATCAAAGGGATTCTCTTCACCAAACACCGGGAGGAGGAAGTTATTAACCACATCCTCCAAGGTGATTGTCAATTCACCAGTAGAAAAGAAAAAAGTATGAAGGGAAGGGCACCAACGACGTACCAGATGCCTGAGCCCTTTGGCGTCTCTGAAACCCTCAAGGTTTCTGGAAATAGCCACTACCTTTAGGATGCCGGCGCGCTCCAAACGACCCACAAACTCGACATCAGACAGTTCCTTGTCTACCCATATGGGCCAATCCTGAATCTTCCCCGCCACAAAATCAAAGAAAATAGGAACCGCCTCTCGGATTCCTTGTCTGATCTGGAGATCGAAAACCTCTCTAGGGTCAGGAACCTGGGCGGAACCAGCGAAACCCGCTTGGCCAGAAAATAGCCAAACGTGAGGGGATGGAGGAGCCTCACCATGAGAAATATGAGGAAAAAATAAACTGGGAGAATACCAAGGATCCCGTAGAGGGAAGGCTGGACGCTCAACAACCTCATGAGAATCGCTCGGAGCAGAACCAGAAGAACCTTCACCCTCAGAAGGACCAGGAGTACGCTCTCTCCTCTTTCGAGAAGAAGAAGAAGCCATGGAAACACACACACTATGAAGAAGAAAAGAGATTGAAGGTGCGAAAAAGGAAGACCAGAGTAACAGAGAAGAAGAGGAAAAGAAAGAGAAACACAGAGAGCGAAATAACCCAGAGAAGCAAAGTGATAAGATGAAACGACTACAATAAAGGCGCAAATAGCAGTTGGAGAAAACAGTTTATGAAAAGACGCGCCAGTTGCCAAAGAATTTAATTTGAAGTAGGGGTTACAGCAATTATTAATGAGAAATAACGGGAAACGAGGAAAGTGGGTAGAGGAGTTTCACCTCAAATATCCAACTGCCACGTCCCGTATAAAGAGGAAGTTGCGAAAGAATAAGGGAATACAACACGCAAAAAAGAGGTGACTAGAAGCAGCAGAAAAAGAGCCGGGATCCCAAGTAAATAGGAAGGGAACCCAGTAAAAGTTGAAAAGGGGGGATACCACAAAAACCTAAGGAAACCTAAATCACTCACGCGTGGGCTTCAGGCAACCCACGAGCTCGGGGGGCTAAATGTTGAGGTCTAAAAAAATCACAGTAAAATAAGCCCAAGAAAGAATAAGCTAAGCCCAAGAAAGAGTGAGTTAAGCCCAGAAGAAAAAAGACCAAGTCCAAAGGGATTATACAAAAGGCCCTGAGGATCCCGAAGCCCAGAAAAGGAAAAGGAAAAGCAACCAAAGAAGAAAAAGAGAGAACATCACAGCAAAGTATAAGACGCAAGGATCCTCGGGCACCATCAATGAGCGCGAAGAAAAAAAAGAAGACCAGGACAGATCGATAGAAAGAAAAACAAGAAAAAAACAAAAGGACGCAAGCGACCCTTCATGGCGCAGACAGAAAAGGCGTCGGGGAACCAAAACAAGGAAGAAGAATGTTAACAAAACGATTTCAAAAGAGCAGAACAGGATTCTGCCCAAATAGGAAAGAAACGGAGAAGTAAAAGACACCAGAAGTGAGGATGCCGAGAAGGGCATACCTCAGCACATCCCAAAGAGGATGGCCAACCAGAAACTTTCGAAGGAATCAGAACCAAGAGAAGGAAAGAATGAGAGAAAACGGAAAAGGGGACTTACCGAGATGATGAGGACAGAACATACTCTGTTTGCAAAAGACCAAAACAGGGGAACCAACGGTTCCCCAAGACGCCCAGAAAACTCCACTATAAAAGGAGAGGATGGGTTGTGAAGAAGGGCAGCGAGAAAAAAGGGAAAGAAACACAAATAGAAAGAAGAGATTCTCTAGAAAAATTATCAGAAAGTTTAGGCAGAAAGAAAATACCAAGGGAAAACAAATACTGCTTCCCGATATCCTGTAAAAGCAACTATGGCACATGCTCGGATCCAACGAGAATCAAACTTCGCAAGTTTTGAAGGCTGAAATAGTCATTCAAGGCTACAATTTTTGAGCTTGATTGGACCTTGTATCACGTCCTAGTAAGCTTGCTGTGATCGAATAGATAATGCTTTAATTAAATATTGTTCCCAGGATCCCCACAGTACTTCTCTTTCTTTTTATTGTCTTGCTAATCCTGTTTTTCTTTTTTTCTGAGCTTACGTTGTTAATTTCTGGCACTCCTCGATATCCTTGTTTGTCATTTTTGTGTGTTGTCAGGAGTATTCTCTGCATTCACTTGATTCTTAAACAGCCATTTAGCTGCGGTGAGTCAAGGCCCAGTCTACCAAATCCTTTCTTTTCATTCAGGTCCGGGATCCTTGGGCCTGAGTATCCTGAAAAAAAAGCACTCTCACAAAGAGCAGCTAAATTTTCCACCCATTTTGTTTGAGCAGGTTGAATGTAATCTATGGTTGCACGATTTTCCTGGCCCAACTTCTATTGATCAGGCCTTGGCCCAAAGCGCAACCCACAATAAATATTTGTAGAGGATGGGTCAAAGAACTTAGCCTCAGTGAACCTATTCGGTCTGATACATGGACAATATTGTTTGCAGAAAAAATAAGAACACAAGAATGGATCTCTCACGTATGATTCTATTTCTTCAGTTCCTAATACAGTTTTTCTGTCCCCTTCTTTGTGGGACTCCACTACATTATATAGTTCTCCTCCTCTCATCTCAACCTTACACCTGTTGATCATCTAAGCATCTACTTGAGCACTTGTCCCATCAGCCGCCCTCATCACTCCCTTTGTGAGTTGCAGAGGCCAAGGTGGTACTGTTCAGGGGTCTTTTCCTCATTAATGCGGCCAAGAGGGTGGTTGGGGCGCAATTAATGTGGTGGTAGCTTTCCATGAGATATTTTGGATTTTATTCATTTTATATGTTGGGAGGATGAACTGAAATGGCTGGGGAGAGTTCCTCGTCAGGGCTTCGTGATGTCCGAGGAGGAGTTACTCCTCGGACAGGTTTCCTTGGCGTTATTGGGATCGAGTAATGCTTCATATGTGATTTTTTTTCGGACAAGACACTCCTCGGACGGGCCTAAATGTGGAATAGCCCATTATTTTTGGGCCGAGCTCCACAATAGCCCCTCAAAACTCCGGTTTTTATCTCCTTCCGAGGAGAAAAGCGGGGTTTTGATGTTTGTGAGAGGATGGAAATAAGGAGATCGTGTGGCGCGCGTGCGGATCGTTACTTTTGACGTGCTACAATTTACGAGGCGCGGCCATTAACTTTTGGAGGCGTTATGTTCCCTTCATCCAACGGCGCGGCGTGGATCGAACGGCCATCGTTTTTTCTCGTATTTTTAGGCAGGAGTGATCTTTTCTCTCTCCTCCCGGCTATATAAGACGTCAGAGGGGTTCAATTCCTTCTTTTTATCTGTATTTCATAAACCTCAAAGGACTCCAGAGAACTCCATCGAATCCCAAAGATATACGAACACTTGCGTCCGTTACGCTACCGTAGCCGTTTTTTGTGAAGCGTTTCGTCCAAGAGAGATTTCCAGGCGTCCCATTGAGCGTTTTGTGAAGGTACTAGTACATTTCGTTCTTCTTGCTGTTTCAATTCCCTCCTCGGACTCTACTTTTCTTCTCGGTCTTTACTTTCATTTCCCCAGTTCAGTTCAGATGGGTAGATTCGAAAAATTAGTAAAAACTCCAGCCGCTATGGAGGCCTTTAGGGCTAAATACCACATTCCCTCGGGGGTTGGGCTGCGGTACTATCCTCTTGAAGGAGTATTGACAGATAGAGGTGAGGGAGAAGTCGTTATCCCCATGATTGCTTTCATAGAGGGAGGGATGACGCTTCCCATGCGTAGGATTACAAGGGAATACCTGTTCAACCATAGGTTGACGCCGTATCAGTGTGCCCTGAATATGTTCAAGATACTAGGCTGTGTAGATGTCTTAGACGAGCGGATGAATCTAGGCCTTACTTGGCACGATGTGGCTCATCTGTACGAATGTCACCGCCTCGGGGATGATGGGTATTATCTTAAATCCCGGAACGAGGACGTTAGGTTGATCTCTTGTCTCCCAGTATCCAATAAGATCGTGAAGAATGACTTCCTCATTGCTTCTGGGGAGTGGTTCGACGGTATTCATTGTCCAACTCGGGCAGGAAACCCAGGTGCGGCGCTTTTAGGATCGGTCCTTTTTGGGAAAGGATTTAGTATTGAGGGGTTATTTTTCTTGCTTTCTTTGTAATTGGAAAATTTCATGGACTAACCCCACTTTTCTTGGTTGTTTGCAGACAAAGTTCACGACGCTCCTCGGATAAACTTTGTGAACGTGCCAGCGTTGAACTATCTTCTTAGGTCGAAGATTTACGTTTCCGAGGACGGACAGTTGCGTGCGGCCCATCTGGTTCTGGGCTATCAACCTCTGAGCAGCGCTTTCCAGGCAATCGGTCACGCTATAAGGGCTGGCAGTCCGAGGCTGGCTAGGATTGACGTGTCCAAGGACGGGTTCCTAGCTCAACACGATCTGCCACCAGTTGTGTTGCCTGGTGTCAGAAATCCCTACTTAGCAGAGCAGCTACCTCCGGTAAACGACCCTGGCGCTGCTATTTTGGTTGAAGAAGAAGCTGAATCATCTCGTCTTTCCCTTGAGGAAGAGATAGACGAGTTTTACTTCGAGGAGGAAATTCAGCAAAACCCCTTGGTGGAACTTTCTAATCCCGAAGCAGAGCAGGACCAACATTCCGCAGTTGGTGTTCCCTCAATCATTATCTGCTCGGACGATACTTCAGATGAAGAGGCAGAGCCCATGGCAGGAAAGGGAAAGTCTCTAAAGGAGCTGATGTCCTCCCGAGGGAAAGGTCAGTCATCGAAGGGTCAGTCATCGAAGGGACCAACTCCATCACAGGTCAAAACCCTTCCCCCCGTGGTCCCTCAGGGCGTCTCGGATCCTGGCCTTAAGGTTAATCCGGACCTGAGGAAGAAGAGGCCGGTTGACACTCCTGAGGAAGGTGAGGTGATTGCCCAGCCGACCAAGCAGCAAAAAACCACACGGGCGCCAAGGAGCAGAAAGGGTAACTCCTCGGAGAGCCGGGATGAGGAGAACCTTGCTGAAGTGCGCGCTACCCCTCGTGCGTGGAATCCCAAGTTTGAGCTGGATGGGGTTGCCATCCCTTTCAATGCTTCGGTTTGAGAGTATAACCGAGGCCGGGCAGGGTACGTGGCGGATGCCTTAGAGCAACCCCTACTCCTCCCTCGGGACATGGAGGCCTATAGGCGGTTCTCTCAGCCCGAGCTCTTCCTATCCCTTAAAAGGGATCTCACGATGGTAAGTAATTATTTTACTGTTTTATTAATTTACTTACCCCAGTTAGATTTTTTTTTTTTTTTAAAACAATCTTGTTTCGTTCGTAGATTACTCAGCAGGTGTTCGTGGCTGAGGAGTTTTGCCGTGACAACCGTAGTCGGGCTGAGGCTGAGACCCAGGCTCGGACGGAGATGGAGAAAACCTTGGGGTCCCTCAAGCACGATCACCTTAAACTCACGGACGAGTTCAAGGAGTCGGAGAACCGGCGCAAAAGTGCAGAGGCTAGTTTGAAGAGTGCCGAGACCCAGGCGGAGGACCAGCGCAAAGAGCTGTACTCGACACAGATTAACCTCGCCACCGAGAGGCAGGCAGTGCAGGATCTCAAGACTGCCCTGCAAAAAGTTGAGGATGAGCTGAGGCGGGTCAAAGAGGAGGCCCAGCTGATCCGAGAGGCTTCTGAGGCCGAGAAGAATGCTCCTCGCCAGCTCGGGGCCGAAGAGACGGAGGCCAGGCTATCCGAGGAGATCCCCGAGGTGTGCAGGGATTACTGCAGTATTTCATGGGCTCATGCTCTCGATGCTGCAGGAGTTCCTGCGGATTCGGCACTAAGACTGCCCGAGAGCATCTTCTATCCTCAGGAAATCCGAGAGAATCCTGATGACGCCCAAGTCGCTTCAGAGCAGGACCTGGCGGTGCCTGATGCCGTCCTTGTGCCTGATATGGCGAAGGATCACGCCGCAGACTCTACCATCGAGGTTCCTCCTCCTCAGCCCGAGCAGAAAGAAGATCCTCCTGCTAAGGCTTAGCCTTTTAGGCTTTTGATCTTTGTACTCCTTTTTTTTTTTTTTTTTTTTTTTTTGAATGAGAGTCGTCTTATTTTTCCATTCTTTTGTAAGGACCTCTCTTTCTAATGTACTCGGAATATTAATATAAAATGTTCGTTTTGCTTACTATGGATGTATGTCAGTAGCGCTCTTTTTTAAACATTTGCAACGATGTAGATACAGGTAAACGGTCAAAATAAAATGGGTTTTTGGGCTGCGCATTTGAGGGTTGCGATGGTGCTAGACCGTGCGCACGCATTAAAATGATTTCCTTTAAGTAATAATCTCCCAATCTATCATAAGTAATAATTTCCCCTAAGTCTGTGGTCCGAGGAGCCATGCAGGACTTAGGTTCTGTTTAAAACTTATGAATAGTTGCCTTAAGTATTAATTTCCCCTAAGTCTGTGGTCCGAGGAGCCATGCAGGACTTAGGTTCTGTTTAAAACTTATGAACAGTTGCCTTAAGTAATAATTTCCCCTAAGTCTGCGGTCCGAGGAGCCATGCAGGACTTAAGTTCTGTTTAAAACTTATGAACAGTTGCCTTAAGTAATAATTTCCCCTAAGTCTGTGGTCCGAGGAGCCATGCAGGACTTAGGTTCTGTTTAAAACTTATGAATAGTTGCCTTAAGTAATAATTTCCCCTAAGTCTGTGGTCCGAGGAGCCATGCAGGATTTAGGTTCTGTTTAAAACTTATGAACAGTTGCCTTAAGTAATAATTTCCCCTAAGTCTGTGGTCCGAGGAGCCATGCAAGACTTAGGTTCTGTTTAAAACTTTTGAACAGTTGCCTTAAGTAATAATTTCCCCTAAGTCTGTGGTCCGAGAAGCCATGCAGGACTTAGGTTCTGTTTAAAACTTATGAACAGTTGCCTTAAGTAATAATTTCCCCTAAGTCTATGGTCCGAGGAGCCATGCAGGACTTAGGTTCTGTTTAAAACTTATGAACAGTTGCCTTAAGTAATAATTTCCCCTAAGTCTGTGGTCCGAGGAGCCATGCAGGACTTAGGTTCTATTTAAAACTTATGAACAGTTGCCTTAAGTAATAATTTCCCCTAAGTCTGTGGTCCGAGGAGCCATGCAGGACTTAGGTTCTGTTTAAAACTTATGAATAGTTGCCTTAAGTAATAATTTCCCCTAAGTCTGTGGTCCGAGGAGTCATGCAGGACTTAGGTTCTGTTTAAAACTTATGAATAGTTGCCTTAAGTAATAATTTCCCCTAAGTCTGTGGTCCGAGGAGCCATGCAGGGCTTAGGTTCTGTTTAAAACTTATGAATAGTTGTCAGTAGATCAGCAAGCAGCGGATAGTCATGAAAGAAAACGTATGCTAAGCCATTCTTATTAATAACAATATCTTCTGAGGTTATTTACATTCCATGGTCGAGGTACAGCTTTTTCATCCAAATCTTCTAGGTAGTAGGCGCCTATTCCGGCCACGGATGTGACACGGTATGGTCCCTCCCAATTGGGCCCCAACTTGCCCCAAGAGGGGTTCTTTGCGCTGCCAAGAATCTTCCTCATCACGAGATCACCTGGACCCAGAGGCCGCAGTTTGACATTAGCATCATACCCTTGTCTCAACTTCTGGTGATAATAGGCCATATGAATCATCGCTTTTTCCCTTTTCTCTTCAGCTAGGTCCAGACTCCGTTCCAATAACTCGTCGTTATCGTTTGGGGTAAACGATCTAGACCTTAGTGTGGGAAAGTTGTTCTCGATCGGGAGCACGACCTCAGCCCTATAAGTCATCGAGAAGGGGGTCTCACCGGTCGATCGTCGTGGCGTCGTCCGATAAGTCCATAAGACGTGGGGGGGTTCTTCTACCCATCTCCCCTTTGCCTCGTCCAGTCTCTTCTTCAGTCCGTTCACTATGACCTTGTTCACGGCCTCGACTTGCCCATTTCCTTGAGGGTAGGCGGGGGTGGAATATCGGTTAATGATTCCAAACTCGCGGCAATACTCCTTAAAGTTCCGACTGTCGAACTGCAGACCATTGTCGGAAATGAGTGTACACGGAGTCCCGAAGCGGGTGATGATGTTCTTCCAGATGAATTTTTGGGCGTCCACGTCCCTAATGTTGGCCAAGGGTTCAGCTTCCACCCATTTAGTGAAGTAATCAGTTCCGACGATTATGTATCGCTTGTTCCCCGCAGCTTTGGGGAAAGGTCCGACTATATCAAGGCCCCATTGTGCGAACGGCCATGGGCTAGAGAGGGGGTTGAGGACCCGTCCAGGTTGGTGGATATTCGGGGCGAATCTTTGGCACTGGTTGCACTTCTTAGCGTATTCTTGGGCCTCTCTTTGCATGTTCGGCCACCAGTACCCTTGGGTGAGTGCCCTGTGCGCCAGCGACCTTTCTCCGGTGTGGCTTCCGCAAATCCCCTCGTGTAACTCCTCAAGTAAGGATTCGGACTCTTCTGGATGTATGCAGAGTAGGTACGGTCCAGAGTAAGAGCGTCGATATAGTTTGTGGTCCTCCGATAGCCAGAACCGAGGAGCATTCTTGCGTATCTTCTCGGCTTCCAGTTTTTCCTCCGATAAGATGTCGTTTTGGAGGAAGCTCTTTATGGGGTCCATCCAGCTGGGACTTTATCTGATCTGATGGACTTGAGCTGGGTTTCTGTGGATGGGACTTGCCTGTGATAGATCTTCAACAAGGATCATTCGCGGCAGATTATGCGCCGAGGACGTGGCGAGAGTGGCTAGCGAGTCTGCATGGGTGTTTACGCTCCTGGAAATGTGCTTCAGGCTGAAGGATTCAAAACTCGTCTGTAGCCGTTTGACTTGTCCCAGATACTCTTGCATCCTAGTATCTCAAGCTTCAAGCTCGCCCATCACTTGTTCGACCACCAATCTGGAGTCCGAGAATGCTTCTATTATTCTTCCACCCAATATTTGAACCATTGCCATCCCTTGAAGTAAGGCTTCGTATTCGGCTTCATTGTTCGTAGCCGAGAATCCGAGTCTTAACGATTTTTCAATGGCAGCGCCGTCCGGCGATATTAAAACTATCCCAACTCCTGATCCTCTCTGGTTGGCCGCGCCATCCACGTAGACCTTCCAATGCATGGTCCCCCCTGCTGAAATTGCGCCAATCGATTTTCCACCCAGGTCTTTCTTTTCGGTCATTGTTTCTATAGAGGGTTCAGCAAACTCCGCTACCAAGTCTGCGAGGACCTGTCCTTTGACAGAGGGTCTGGGCATATATTTAATATCAAAGGCCCCTAAAAGAGCACTCCACATGGCGATCCTTCCTGTGTAGTCAGCGCTTCGAAGCACGGCTCGAAGGGGAAGCTGAGTTAGAACGATGACCGTATGCTCCTGAAAGTAATGAGGAAGCTTCCGGGTTGCATGCACTATCGCCAGAATTGCCTTTTCTAAAGGTAGGTATCGCACCTCGGCCTCATGTAGTGATTTGCTCACATAGTACACCGGTCGCTGCACCCCATTATCATCCCGTATTAGTACCAGGCTTACAGCGTGGGGAGCTACGGCGATGTAGGCAAACAGCACCTCATCTGCTTCAGGACTGGACATGATGGGTGGTCGGGACAAGTAGTCCTTAAGCTGCTGGAAAGCCTGAACGCAATCCTCCGACCATTCGAACTCTTTCCACTTGTTTATCAGGAGGTAAAAAGGCCAACATCGATCCGCCGATCGCGATATGAACCGGTTTAATGCCGCAATCATGCCAGTGAGCTTCTGCACCTCCTTCGGATTCCGAGGAGTCTGTAGGCTGTTAATGGCTTTGATTTGGTCAGGACTTACTTCTATTCCCCTGTGGGTGACCATGTACCCTAGGAATTTCCCAGACCCGACCCCGAATGAACATTTGGAGGCATTCAGCCGTAACCGGTGCTCCCTTAAGATAGCGAAGATTATTCCGAGGTCTTTCACGTGCTCGGACACCCTTTTACTCTTCACAACCATATCGTCTATATAAACCTCAATGATCTTGCCCAGTTGTGGCTCGAACATCCGAGTCATCATCCTTTGGTAGGTTGAGCCCGCGTTCTTTAGCCCGAACGGCATCACCTTATAATGATAATTTCCGATGGGCGTCATGAAAGCCGTTTTCTCTTGGTCCTCTAGCGCGAGGGGTATCTGATGATAGCCCTGGAAGGCGTCCAGGAAGCTCATTCGAGGGTGCCCCACGGTTGCATCCACCAATCGATCGATTCGGGGTAGGGGGAATGGGTCCTTGGGGCACGCCTTGTTCAGGTTCGTGAAGTCCACGCAGACCCTCCACTTCCCTGTCTTCTTCCTTACCACCACCGTGTTCGCCAACCATTCGGGATAAAAGACCTCTTTGATAGCCCCTGCTCTTTTCAATTTTGCCACTTCGTCCCTTACGGCACTAGCGTGTTCCTTTGAAGGGCGTCGGGGTGGCTGCTTCTTCGGAGTGGAAGAGGGGTTTACGTTCAAGTGGTGACAAATGAGGCTAGGATCAACTCCCGGGGCGTTGTAGGCGTCCCATGCGAATACGTCGACATTTTCTCTGAGAAATCCAACTAGTTCCTCCTTTTCTTGAGAGGGCAATTCGGAGCCGACCTAGGGCGTTGTAGGCGTCCCATGCGAATACGTCGACATTTTCTCTGAGAAATCCAACTAGTTCCTCCTTTTCTTGAGAGGGCAATTCGGAGCCGACCTGAAAGAACTTCTCCGGGTCATCGTTGACAGCAATCTTATCTAAACTTTCACACCTTATCTCCTCGGCCATCCCATCGTCTTGCCTTGCCGAGGAGGCTGGTTGCTATAAGCTCTCTGGGACCGAGGACTCGACTAAGGGCCGATGTAAAATGGCGGCCACCATACACTTCCTGGCCACGGCCTGATCTCCTCGGATCTCTTCTACTTGTCCTCTGGATGGGTATTTTACTTTTTGGTGAAGTGTGGAGGTCACGGCCTCTAGGGCGTGGATCCATGGCCTTGCTACTATCGCGGTGTAGGGTGAATAAGCGTCGACCACGATAAAATTCACCTCCACCACTTCCGCCCCAGTTTGTACGGGTAGTCGGATTTGCCCATTTGGCGTAACAATCCTTCCCTTGAAGCTGAGAAGGGGGGAGTCATAAGCTGTCAAATCTTCTGGCTTCAAGTTCAGCCCCTTGTATAGGTCAGGGTACATTATCTCCACCGCACTTCCCGAGTCTACTAACACCCTTTTCACATCGAAGCCCCCAATCCGCAATGTGACCACCAAGGCATCATCGTGAGGTTGAACAGTTCCTCTCTTATCCTCATCCGAGAATCCCAGTATCAAGGAGCTTCCCTTTTTTGGCCTTTTGGGCTCCCTTTGCCTGCCCTCGGAGGGGAGCCGATCTACAGCTAATACCCTGGGGATGGGTGGCCCGGTTCTTCCTGGTGCAGCGAGGATGACATGTATCGTCCCGGTGGGGGGTCTTAAAGACACGTCCCTTCGAGACTCTTGTGCTGCTTGGCCGGGATGGCCGCTCGATGGGTGCAGCAGGTGACGTAACTTTCCTTCTCGGACCAATTGATCTAGGTGATTCCACAGATTCCTACAGTCCTCAGTAGTATGCCCATGGTCCCGATGATAGTGGCAGTACAGGTTCTGGTTACGTTTGGAAGGGTCTCCAGCCATCTTTCCCGGCCACCTGAAATAGGGTTCATCCCTTACTTTCTCCAGTACCTGTTGTACTGGCTCTCTGAATACGGCATTCACTGTTTGCGGGTTGCTCTGCCCAGCCTGTCGCGGAAAATCTCTCCTCGGCTGACCAGGATTGTGACGTTCCGAACTGAACTCATTTGCTTTGGGGGGGATAATCTTCTCCTTTCCCCTCCCTTGCAGCTGATCTTCCTCTACTCTTTTATACTTGTCAATCCTATCCATTAGCTGTTGGATGTCAGTAACTGGTTTCCCGGTTAGGGATTTCCTTAAGCCATGCTCGGTGAGGAAACCGCTTTTGAACGTGCTGATATTATCATGGTTGTCATCTAAATCGTTATACACCTCCCAATACCTATCCGAGTACGCTTTCAGGGTTTCTCCTTCGTGCATGGATAAGGATAGTAGCGAACTGAGAGGTCGAGGGACTCTAGTGTTTGTAATAAAACGGGAGCAAAAAGCTTGAGTGAGTTGCTTGTAGGAGCCTACGGAGTTTGTCTTCAGGCTGTTGAACCACCTCATTGCCATCGATCCCAAGCTGGATGGGAAGATTTTGCACATTAGGGCTTCGTTTTGCGAATAAATCGCCATTTTTTGGTTAAACTGACTCACGTGCTCTACCGGGTCTGCTCTGCCATTATAGATGGCGAACACCGGTTGGTTGAAGCGTCTTGGCAGCTTAGCCCCTTCGATTCTATTCGTGAAGGGTGACCTCGAGACCTGATCCAGCGCCTTCTTCATGGCGTCGTTCCCCGAACCTTTGCTGGATGGGCTCTCATACTTCCGTACAGGGCGTGGTTCCTTTTCGTAAGAAAAGGTTTCACTTGGGGGGGTCCTTGACCTTTGTCTGTAACTCACGTCCTCCGCATTAGAAGACTCACCTGAGTCAGAGGGAGATCGTCTTCGCTGCACACGTCGTAACTTCCTTTTTAGGTCATCTATCTCTCACTGCATGGCCTGGTGACTATTTCGCCTCTGAGACACGTGACTTCCTATCCGAGTGTGACTCTGGCTCGTTCGGATAGTATGCACACTTCCTTCACGATTTCCCCTGCCGCCTGGGTCGGTTGGGTTATTTTGCCTCTGGGACTCGGCGGGTTGTGTTCGTTGGGAGTTAGCTTGGTGAGGATCCTCCTGGTGCGGACCTAGTTCTGCCATGCTCGACCGTTGCACTAGCTGATGCCTTAGTTCTTCCCACAGACGGCGCCAATTCTGGTTGCACGATTTTCCTGACCCAACTTCTATTGATCAGGCCTTGGCCCAAAGCGCAACCCACAATAAATATTTGTAGAGGATGGGTCAAAGAACTTAGCCTCAGTGAACCTATTCGGTCTGATACATGGACAGTATTGTTTGCAGAAAAAATAAGAACACAAGAATGGATCTCTCACGTATGATTCTATTTCTTCAGTTCCTAATACAATTTTTCCGTCTCCTTCTTTGTGGGACTCCACTACATTATATAGTTCTCCTCCTCTCATCTCAACCTTACACCTGTTGATCATCTAAGCATCTACTTGAGCACCTGTCCCATCAGCCGCCCTCATCACTCCTTTTGTGAGTTGCAGAGGCCAAGGTGGTACTGTTCAGGGGTCTTTTCCTCATTAATGCGGCCAAGAGGGTGGTTGGGGCGCAATTAATGTGGTGGTAGCTTTCCATGAGATATTTTGGATTTTATTCATTTTATATGTTGGGAGGATGAACTGAAATGGCTGGGGAGAGTTCCTCGTCAGGGCTTCGTGATGTCCGAGGAGGAGTTACTCCTCGGACAGGTTTCCTTGGCATTATTGGGATCGAGTAATGCTTCATATGTGATTTTTCTTCGGACAAGACGCTCCTCGAACGGGCCTGAATGTGGAATAGCCCATTATTTTTGGGCCGGGCCCCACATAATCCATTAATAAAAGTATTTAAAATTTGAAAGCATAACTAGCTAATGGAAAATACTTTTGCTACATTTGAGATATATATATAAATTATTATAGAAAACTTATAGTTTTTGATTTTATGGTATTTTTAGGGATTTAACTTATATTCATGATATATGAAGATGCAATACAAAATCCTATAATACAGCCGCCTTTATGATTTTTAGTTTCAAAAAATTCTGCCTTATGGTTTTCCAAGGCAACATGTTGATTTAGGAAATGGTATGTTTTACTATATCCTAGTAAACTACTCCATACACCATAATTATCTACCAAAATCCCATCTGGGGCGGGTTTCTCTACATACACACACAAAATGTTGAGGAACATCAGATATAGCTATTATTTATGAAAATTTCAATACAGCAATAATAGAAAGAATGAGTCAAATTCTATCTCTATCTACAACTTTCAGAGCCTTAATTGTGAAAGATAATATATTGACTTTAAAGACCATATATATTAACTAGCTTTTGTACAAGTCCTCTTGACAAAATATTTTGTGAATGAAATGAAACCCCCTGCTCAATTTTCTTGGTTAAGTTTCCCAATCAATATCCATACCTCAAATTCCTTGCATTTTAGGAGATTCTTTGGTTGTCGTAATTGGTCATGGATACTATGAATGGACAGAAATTTGTTAAGTGTAGGAGACAGAAAATTGAGTCATGGGTAATTAAAATTGGTAGCCAATTTTCAAATTCTTAATTGCAGATAATTACACGAGAAGCAGAGCTTTCAACGGAAAAGGGGACCTCATATTTAGTGAGAGAGGACCTAATCAAAACAATGTTGTATTAATTTGCAGAATAGTTTTAGTTGCAATGGTACAAAATCATAGAAACTCAGACACAATGTGGAACTTGTTAGGAGGTTAAGGTGCTTCAATGTTTGTGAGAGATAGAAGTTCCTTAATTTTTAATTACCACTATTTATAACTGAATTTTAGTAAGAAGTTGTAGGACGTATAGAGATTTCTGTCTAAGATGATTATAAAAAAAACAGGTCACATGAACCAATAATAATCAATGGCAAATAACCCCAGGAAAAAAAAAAAAAAAAAAAAAAAAAAAAAATCTCTTTGGCCAATCCACTTTCAACTTTGTACTGAAAATTCCAATGCGGCCTATTAATAAGTTGGCACGAGCATATTCCCACTAATCTACATATAAATTAATATATTTTCATAACTATAATATTTTTTTTATATAAATGTTGAGGAACATCATATACAGCTATTATTTACGAAAATTTCAATCCGGCAATAATAGAAAGAATGAGTCAAATTCGATCTCTATCTACAACTTTCAGAGCCTTAATCTTGAAAGATAATATATTGACTTTAAAGACCATATATATTAACTAGTTTTTGTACGTAGATGTCCTCTTGTCAATTTTTTTTTGTGAATGTAATGAAACCCCTGGTCAATTTTCTTGGTTAAGTTTCCCTATCAATATTCATACCTCCAATGACAAGCTCCCTGCATTTTAGGAGATTCTTTCATTGTCATAATTGAGTCATGGGTGCTATGAATGGACAGAAATTTGTTAAGTGTAGGAGATGGAAAATTGAGTCCTGGGTAATTAAAATTGGTAGCCAATTTTCAAATTCTTGATTGCAGAACTTTCAACGAAAAAGGGGGACCTCATATTTAATGAGAGGACCTAATCAAACAATGTTGTATTAATTAGCAGAATAGTTTTAGTTGCAATGGTACAAAATCATAGAAACTCAGACACAAATTGGAACTTATTAGGAGGTTAAGGTGCTTCAATGTTTGTGAGAGATAGAAATTCCTTTCTAATTACCACTATTTATAGGACCTATAGTAATTTCTGTCTTAAGATTTTTTTTTTTTTTTTTTTTTTAGAGAGAGTTCCAACTTATGGCGTCTGCTCTTGATAATAGCTCTTTATCATCAGACCAAGACACCAATCAGTTTTTGGCGTAGGTGGGGATTGAACCCCAGATCTCTTATACAACCATCAGAGACTTTACCAGTTGAGCTAACTGAAACCCACTTTGTCTTAAGATGATTATCAAAAAAACAAGTCACATTAACCAATAATAATCAATGGCAAATTAAAAAAAAAAAAAAAAAAAAAAAAAAAAAAAAAAAAAAACCTTATTCTCTTTGGCCAATCCACTTTCAACTTTGTACTAAAAATTCCAAGCAACCTATTAATAAGTCGGCACGAGCATTTTTCCACTAATCTACATATAAATTAATATATTTTCATAAATAATAAGTTGAAGAATAAATTTCAATTTGCACATTCACATAATTTTGATTTTAGTCATTAGAATTTGGATACATAATTAATAATTATTATTTGGATTTAATCCCACATTGGAAAATGAGTGCGAGTTATAGAGGTTTAAACTTGTGCTGTGTATCCAAGAGTTAAGTCCTTTTGGATATACATCACCGTTAATTTCTTTAAACCTTCTCCCCTTGTGTGTGTGTGTGTGTGTTCGTTAAAATTCTTAGTATTCTCCAAAATTTATATATATATATATATATATATATATATATATTATGATGATTGTGATGAGATGTATGTTAACTGCATGTGTCATTTAAATTTTTTTTTTTTTTTTTATAAGTTTTATGTAATGGAACATCTAATGTATTTTGTATTCAACAACCAAATATGTATATTGGTTGTTATAAATTATATAATTATAATATTTTTTTTATATAAATGGAGAAAATTTTATTAAAAGGATTTTTTAAAATATGCCATAATTAGTTAACTAATTTGAACATATCCAAGAATATTAAAAAAATATATATACGCCATCATTCCATGGAATAAATGTAACATATTAAATTAAGTTTAAATATATTATATATGTTTATAATTTTAGCATTTTCTTTCTTTTCAAATATATGTACAATGCCTATATTATTAAAACTAGAATTTTAAGGTAATCTTTTGAATATTTATCATTTTTATTGCTTTGGCTAAAATGCAAAACTCAATTTTTATATTTCTCCAGAATTATTTTGAATCCATCAAAATACATCTTCCATGATTCTACTTCAATCCCCATGATATCTTCATTCGGAAATTCTCACTGGATCTCTTCAGCTTTTTTTGGTGAACAATAGGCTAAGTGATTGGTAATTGCTTTCCCCTTCACAGATTTCTGAGTCACATACTTAATATCAAATTATGAAAAAAGCAAAACCCATTTAGCAGTCTTCCCATCTTGCACAGGTTTTTCCATTAAGTACTTCAAAGGATCCATTCTTGCAATCAACAAAACCTTGTAAGCAAGCATATAATGTCTGATTTTACGGGTTGCCATACAAATGCTACATGTGTCTTTTCTAATGGTGAATACTTCTCTTCGTAAGGCAACATCTTCTTGCTGATGTAGTAAATTGCATTCTCCTTTCTAGTGTCCTCTAGGTATTGAGCAAGTAAAGCCCCCATTGCTGTATCTGTGGTAGTAAGATACAACAACAATGGCTTTTCAAGAACTGGTGGGACTGGTCGTTTCTTCAAATAATTCTTGATCTTCTTAAAAGCTTCTTGGCATTGTTCATTCCACACTGTTGAGACATCTTTCTTGAACAGTCGAAAGATTGGTTCACATGTCATAGTGAGTTAGGCTATGAACCTATTGATGTACTGTATCCTCCCCAGAAATCCTCGGATCTCCTTTTCAGTTCTTGGAGGCTTCATCTCTATAATTTCCTTGATTTTGTCAGGATCAACTTCTATTCCCCTCTAGCTTACCATAAACGCTAACAGTTTTTCGGATGTTAAACCAAAAGTGCACTTCTTTGGATTCAACCTTAACTTGTAGAATTGGATTCTTTTAGAGACTGGTATGTTCCCTTCATGGTCTTTGGACTTCACTATCATATCATCGACATAAACTTCTACTTCCTTGTGGATCAAATCATATAGCAAAGTAGTGGTTGCATGTTGCTAAGTTGCACCATCATTTTTAAGGCCAAATGGCATGACCTTGTAGCAGTATGTCCCTCATGGTGTGATAAAGGAAGTCTTCTCCATATCTTCTAGAGCCATCTTAATCTAATTGTATCCTGAAAATCCATCCATAAACGATAGCAAAGCATGACCTGCTGTGTTGTCGACCAGAACGTCAATGTGAGGCAATGGAAAGTCATCTCTTGGATTGGCCTTATTCAGATCTCGAAAATCTGCACACATTTTGACCTTCATTTCCTTCTTTGATACTGGAACCACATTAGCTAACCATTTTGGATAGTTGACCACTTTCAGGAATCCAGCATTGTACTATTTCTCTACTTCTTCCTTGATCTTGAGAGTCCACTCTAGCTTCATTCTTCTCAACTTCTGCTTGATTGGCTTCATGGTGGATCTGTTGGAATGCAGTGTTGTACTATATCTGTATCAATCCTAGGTATGTCTTCATATGACTAGGCAAAGACCTCTTTGAACTCTGTCAGTAGTGCCACTAATGCATCTTTCTCTGAGGTGGTTAGGGTATTGCCCACTTGTATCATTTTGGGATCATCATCAGTTCCCAAGTTAATGGGTTGGGTTTCTTCTTTTTATAGGTTCTAGGTATTTATGTTTTAATTCCTTATTATTAAGATTTTCTTTACCAATTTTAGAAATAAAAACATTCAAAGCCAACAAATAAGTAGAATCATAAATCATATTAAAAAGGAAAGAGTTTTTAACAGACTCTACAGACTCAACTTGAAAATTATCACAAATAGATTTAACAAGAATAGAAACACTAGCAGAATTAGACTCAATAGGAATGGAAACAATGTTCTTGGCAGGAGTGACTGGCTTGGCGGTCTTGATCTTCTTGGCAAAATGACTGACTTAACGGTCTTGATCTTTCTCACAGAGTCCTCCATAGGGTAGGCGGCTCCCTCCCATGCCCAGTTCTTTAACTTGATCATGGCTTCCACAAAGGTAGGTAGCTTCTAGTAAGCTCTTTCTTTCCTCAGCATGAGTACTATGGGATCTATATCCATATAATCCATAGCTTCTTCTTCAACCTCCATGTCTGTAGGATTGTTGGTCACAAAAGCATCCAGGAACTCTATGCTATCCATCCATTCATCAAATAGGTCGTGCTTGCCTCTGTTACTCACATCAGTGGATTGAGGAAGATGCTCTAACTCGCCTCCTTCCATTCTCTCCTCATTATGTTCAGCATTCTCAAGTGTCATGATTCTGAGACTATGGACCATCAGCTTTTGGTCTAAAGCAGCCAACTTGGCATCTATGTCATCCTCCTCTTCAGTATGTAGGGTTGGTGAACTTGGTTCTGAATCATAATACGACCCCAATTCTGGAATCTTTCTTCCATGCTTGTCATACCTTTGGCCAGACTTTGAACTAACATTAGTGATGTCACTCCAATCTGAAAGGTGCTCATAGGGATATTCATCATGGTACATTTGATTGGCTTGTGCATTCTCCTCCCTTGCATTCTCCAACAAATTTATCAATCTGTATTAATCACTATCAGTATCGCTCCACTTGTTAGTTTTTGTATTGTCTTCAATGTCTTCATTATAATAGTCCACATCACTATCATATTCCTTATAGAATAGGTCTACATCTTCATCTTTTCTATCACTAGGGGGTTCACCCCAATCACCTCCATTGTACGGGCCATCATAACTTCTACTGTTGTCGTCACTATTGGTGCTACTATCATCATCATCATGTCCATTATTACTACTGTTGTTGTCACTACTACTATCACTCTTGTCTTCACTTCCATCTTCATCATCACTAGGAGTTGTTCCCTCTTTCTCATCTTCATCATTGGCCCTTAGTTCATACAGGCTCTTCAATGTATGCTGGCAGGCCTCCCAATATTCCTCTTCTTCTATGTTGTAAATATGATTTCCAAGGAGTGTAGTCATGGCATCAAGATCCATGTGATCAGCCTAATCAGTAGGAAACTAGGTTGTATCTTCCTTCTTCAATTCTGGAACATTATTGTTGCAATCAAGTAGTATCTCCAAACCGGGCACCATTGTCTTTGTTATGGGATCAAATCTCGGTTCAAGGAATCCCCAATAACGTTGACTTTCTCCAGCTTTTACAAACTTCCCATTCAATGTAGGAGTGTAGGGTTTCAGAGGTTCTGGAGGACAAGGAAGTCCTTTTGCTTTGGCTTTGACTCGAACCATCTTTCTTACTTCCATCTCTAACAAATCATCATCAGTGTGCTTGTAGCCTAGCCCAAAAGGGGGTGTGGCGGTAGGAATCATCGAGCCCTGAACAGTTGGCTTCTTCACAGTTCTCCCCAAATTCATCCCCAAAAGGTAGTTCATTCTCCTCATCATTGCTACCACATTGTTGTTACCGTAAGGAGCAAATTCCATTGGAATCTTCTTATCTTCTTCTTCTCTCTTTTCAAAGCCAGGCCTTTCAATCTCAAAGCCATCCAAGGTCAACGGCACTTTCTCAGAATCAATACTGTAAATAGGCTTAGGCACAGTTAAAATGTCTCCATATATGGTCACAATAGCCCCTTCATGTGGAAATCGAACCTTTTAATATAGAGAAGAAGGTACGACTTCTGTGTCATGGATCCATGGTCACCCAAGGAGCATATTGAAGCATAAAGCTATATTAAGGACTTGAAAATCCACCTTCTTGACCATCAGTCTGATGGTAAGCTCTAATGTTATGGTTCCCAAAACTTCTCTTCTATTGTTGTCGTATGCCCTTACATGTTGATCAATAGGCACAAAGTCTTCAATGCTTAGACCTAAGCAACTAGCAGTCTTCAAAGGACAGACATTTAAAGCACTTCCATCATCTATCAAAACCATTAGTATCCTTTTCCCCATGGAATCTACAGTGATATGCAATGGGTTGTTGTGGTGCTTGCCCTTCTTGGTCAGATCCTTGTCAGATTAGGAAATGGTGAGTTCCTTATTTATGGACCCAAGCATAGCATTTAGAACCTAGGAGGTTGTGGTTGTAGGGACTTGAATTTGGTTGAGAAGGTCTACTAGATTTTGTCAGTGTTTGTATGAGGCCATGAGTAAACCCCATAAGGATATGTTGGCTTATGTCTTCTGTAATTGCTTGAGGACTTCATCTTCTTTGGAAAGTGTTTGTTAGGTAGATCTGTTCAAGGCTTCCACTAGGTTGTCAGTCTCTAAATGCGGGGGTTTGAAGTGTCTCCCCCCTTGTGATGTGGGCAATTTTGGTTGGATAATGGGGATTGGTGTCTTAGGGTTTGAAGTGTCTTCCCCCATTTGTAGGTGTTTGGCTATCCTCTTGGGGTTTGAAGTCTCTCCCCCATTTGTGAGTATTGAATTGGATTCTTGGGGTTTGAAGTGTCTCCCCCCGTTTATGGGTATTGAGTTGGATTGAGGTTCAAAGTATCTCCCCCCCATTTGTGGATGTTTGGTTATTCTTAGGTTTTGGTATTTCATTCCATATGTCATATCCTGTGGTCGTAGTAGATGTCCTATCCATTAATTCTTCCCATGTCATCATGAAGCATTCGAGTAGGTCATAGATCAAGTCAAATGGGTCTTCCTTATTTTCTTCTTCAATCATCAAACAATTAATCTTTGGTCCTTTCCTAGAATTGTGATTGGGTAAGGGATTGTTAGTGATGCTAGGCCTTGTAAACGCTGCAATCACCTTGTTGTCTATCAGTAACCCTTTTGCTTTTTAGCTTGTCATATACTTGGCTCATGGGCATGTACAACTCATGAAATTCTCTTTTAGGCCTAGGCCCTTATGGTACTTGCACAGGTGCAATGGGTGCAATCAATTGATAAGGATCATTTTTATGGATGTTGGAAATTTCTGCAGCCTTAGAATTAGATCCTACATTCTTTCTAAACCTTGGAAAGTCATTAGTCTTTATAGTACCATTGTTTATAGCATCCTCAATTTGGGTCCCAGCAGCAATTAAAGCTTTAAAATTGGGTAAATATTGTGCAAACAAATACTTGTGGTATATAGGTAATAAATTCTTTACAACCATGGCTAACTGTTCTTCCTCACTTGGCCTACTCATCATCTGTGCTACCTTGGCTCTCCACTTAGTAATGAAAGTAGAGAAAGATTCTTTCGGCTCTTGCTTGGTAGTTTCAAGGTCTCTTCTTGTGATATTCACTTTCATATTGTACTTGTATTGCTTATGAAACTCTCGGCAGATGTCCTCCCAACTTTTTGCTCTTGCATCATCTAAGTTGAGGAACCACCTAAGAGCGGCTCCGGTCAGTGCGTTTTGGAACATCTGAGTAAGTACTTCCTTGGTCACGCCTAAGGGCTGCATAGCCCTTATATACATCTTCAGATGGGACTTTGGGCAGTCGGTCCCATCAAACTTGTCTAGGGTTGGCATCTTGAACTTAGGTGGCAACCTTGCATTAGGGAGTAGGGAGAGAGAATCATAGTCCATAAGTTCCTCCATCTTACGAGCTCTTCTAATCATCTCCATTTTATTCATCCTCTCGTTGATCTTCTTCTCATTCTCTACGGTTGGTGGATCATGATTAGTCTTGTCCTCCACTTAATTATTCTTTGAATTCTAAAATTGTTGCATCATACGGTTCATGTCTTCCCTTACCTGAATCTGACTAGCTACCATGGTGTTGAGTAGCTCTTGGGTGTTCATGGATTCCTTTGTGTTTGGGTGTTCTCCCTCTTCCACCATACTGCTAGGAGCTTTAAACTTCTTGTGGCTTGAATTGTCTTGGAGGTCAAAGATGGGGTTGTGATGTTGCAACGGTGGAGTCTCTTCTATGCTTGAAGGCTTCAGTATTGTGATGGGAGTGATAGGCTAGGAACTGGAGCTACTGGCTTGAGTGTCAGGCTTAGGTTCTTTTTGCAGCGTTCCTTCAAATCTTGACCAGATTCTCCCTTAATGACAGGCTTGGTTGGGTTAATCAAAACTAAGACCCCATCCACATCCATCAATCAACCAAAACAAACACACATAACATGCAATGCAATTTTAACCGGGACTGACCTAAGGGTAGGTTCTAAGTCATTATGTTATAAGGTGGGTTTTTTGTTTCATTGTTTCCCATAGCTAGGACGTTACACCTCCCAACTTGTAATGTAATGAACATTACTTTGGTTCGAACGGCATGGTTTGTCCTTTACAGTCTACAGGAAATGATCCAGTAACTTTAGGCTATAAGTTAGTGAGTTCACCACTGGGAACCTAAATCTAATGAAGACCGGTGATCCATGGTTACTACCACCACAAGTTGTTGAAAAGGGGTACATACATTGTGGTTTGTATGGCACACAATATGACAGTAAAGGAAAGATTTTAACAAACTATACAAACAACAAATACCATACACATCTTAACAATCATAAATAAACAAACAAACAACTATATCACGCAAGACCATGCAAAACAAGGGTACATATTTGGTCACTTAAGTCGAATACGAAGTTTAGCCCTCAACATTCCTAGTGAAGTCGCCACTGTGAGAGACCTCGAAATTTGCCTCTCAAAAAAGAGAGATTTTTTTAGTACTTTTTAGGGCACCTCTCTTTTTGGGTAAGTGATGTGGAGTCGCCACTTATTTTTTTATTCCAAAAAAAAAAAAAAAAAAAAACTAAATATATACAAATACATGACTGAATTGTTCCATTCTCATTAATTGAATAAAATAATACATGTTTGAAAAATTAGAAATTACATGGCTTTAGGTCCTAGTTATAATCTACCAAAAATACATGGTTTTTTGTCCTAGTTACATTCTACCCAAAATAAAAATAAAGACAAGGCTTAGATCTACCTATCCAAAAGAACTAGATTCGGAGGCTAGATTACGGAATAGGAAGGTGTTAGGCACCCATTCAGTCCAGACAGAGTTTGGTCTTCTAGACTCTTGTGACCAATGTACCTTTTTTTATGCATGCTGTGAATGATATGTTGAACATGTGAAACAAAAATTAAATCACATAAATTTATTTATCAATGAATCCTCTTCTTGGTTTTTTTTTTTTAAAGTTCAGATCTGTTTTAGTGATTAAAAAGAAATTTGATTTTGGTTTGTTAAAAATACTAGATCTCTTTTGCAGTATGTAGAAAAAAGTGATTTTTGGAGATAAAAAATCATATTCGTGTTTATTATATAAAATAAAGTCTTTTAATTTGAAAAATATCATATCTGTTTTTAAGAACTAAAAACATTGTCTTGGTTTGTAAAAAAATCAAATCTATTTTTATGATAAATAAAAAAAAAAAAAAGATTTTTTTATGATAGAAAAAACCAGATCTGTTTTTATATGTTTTAAAAATATGGAAAATATTTTTTATGGAGAGAGTTTCACTCATAACATAAATTTATGTAACATGAATTAAATAAAACAGACACAAACATAATCACGTTTAATCTTTTTCTTTATTTCACAAATCTACATATGTTAAAAAATTAGATATGTATCTAAGAAAGATACAAATCAGTTTTTTAATTGAGAAAAACTCAAACTGCATCTAATAAAGATGCAGATCTATTTTTGATTAAGAATAATTCAAATCTACATCTAATAAAGATGCAAATCTGTTTTTAATTAAGAAAAAGAATTGTTCACATGCAAATTATTGACATTTAAGAAAGAGATTTTAACAATTACATAAAAAACAATCATGCTTTAAACAAAACAATGATGAACCATTCATGTTATGGAAAAAACATTCATCAACATAAAGAGAAGCATAAAAAAGGATAGGGTGATTGAAAACAACCTCTTGCATGAGCACTCCTTATTCTTGAGAGGATGTTTTAGGGTTCAAAGAAACTTATTCAATTATCTTTAAAACCTAAAAACCCTAATTGAAGCAGCAAATATTAGAAAGGATCAGCAAATATCAGCAATTTGAGAGTCTCAAAACGTATGCCTCATGGATCGTTAAAAAAAAGGGTGCTAAATTATGAGATCCAGTCTCTATTTATAGAGGCTAGAAAACTTTAAAAAAATAGCCCCAAAGTGTAGAATGCGAATCACGACTCATCCTTTTGCGACAAGATCGAAAAGGGTGTGCCTTATTGTCACCCGAAGGGAGTTGGGCCAAAGCCCAAACGGGGGAAATTTGGCCCTTTTAAAGTGCAGTTCGACACTCCAAAACTGTGGAATTGTGCTCTTGGATGCCAAACGTTCTTCCGTGTTCGAGTGCATTTTGAAATCTCCTTCTAGGGTTTTTTTATCCGGTCCTTGCACCTAGACATGTTTTCGTCCTTAGTCTATGATTTTTATCTCTTTTTTGGATAATTCAAGCTTTTTAAGAACAATTATCTTGTAGATAAATACCCTAAAATAAATCTTAATAATGTTCAGATTATCCACAATTTTATTGTTATCCAATCATCCTTTTTATTCCTATGCATGCATCCCTATTTTAGACACTAATTATCAACCAATCACATAATTATTCAATTAATTTTAATTGTTTAACCAATTAGAATTAATTAAAATTAATCGTGTGTGGTCAACTCTACCCAGACACAATGCATGTTGATTGTGCAAACTTAATCATGCGATATCTTTTAATCAGATGGTCCAATTTAGAAACCGGACACACTATTGTGACTGTTAGAATCTTAAGATCATTTTTATGATATGCAACGAATGAATTGATGCATGTAATGCAATTATGGTTTTTGGGTACATGGATAGTCATTCAAGTCATTCTCCTTGATTAAATCATGGGTGCAAAATTGAGTGTCTACACTTCCCTACTTTGACCAATTACTCCAAATGGTCACACAAGGTTATGCAGTCCTTAGTGTTGTGTCCCCAATCTTGGTGGTATTGGCAATAAAGACTTTGATTGCGCTTGAATGGGTCCCTTCCCATCTTATTTGGCCATTTAAAATAAGGCACATTCTTTATCTTCTCAAGAATTTGATACACCATCCCCTTTAACATCAAGCTGACCACCTGGGCATTAGCTCTTGGAGTTTGGTTAAAAAAATCTCTTCTAGGTCGACTATGGCCGCACCCGTTTGGTCGAGGATCTCTCCTCTTTGGGGGGAAGACTTTGGTCTTTCCCTTTCCTTGGACTTGATCCTCCTCAACATGCTTATGCTTATCAATATGATCCATGAGCTAGCGCATACTTCGGGCGGGTTTCATGGTCAACGATTTTCTCAAGTCGTGGTTCATACGTAGTCCCACCTTGAAGGTTCTTATGGCCATGTCCTCGAAAACCCCATCTATTTCATGAAATGTTTTCCAATACCTATCAGAATAGGTTTTCAAAGTTTCCCCTTTTCTCATTGCCATGGATAGTAGGGAATCCAAAGGCCTGGGAACTCTGCTGCATGTCACGAATCTTGCCCTAAAAAATCTGGTCAACTCCTCATAAGAGATTATTGAACCCTTCTCAAACCCGTTGAACCACCTCATGGTCAACGATTCTCAGTTCATGGTTCATGGGTAGTCCCACCTTGAAGGTTCTTATGGCCATGTCCTCGAAATCCCCATCTATTTCATTAAATGTTTCCCAATACCTATCAGAATAGGTTTTCAAAGTTCCCCCTTCTCTCATCGCCATGGATAGTAGGGAATCCAAAGGTAGGAACTCTACTGCATGTCACAAATCTTGCCCCAAAAACTCTAGTCAACTCCTCATAAGAGCTTATCGAACCCTCCTCCAGCCCGTCGAACCACCTCATGGCAATAGGCTTGAGGCTAGAAGGAAACACTTTGCACATAAAGGCCTCATTTCTCGAGTGAATGGCCATTCTTTGATTGAAGTGACTTACATGCTACACAAGGTCAGTCCTTCCATTATAGATATTAAATGTAGGTTGGGTGAAGTGATGGGGAAGCTTAGCCCTATCAATTCTCCGCATGAAGGGGGATTTGGAGAAATGACATAGAGCTCTATTCATCGCATCATTTCCCATGTTCCTAGGGGATGAGCTCTTACTTCGCCTTCTACTTTGCCTCTCCACCTTATCTAAGCGTGAAGATGTAGTGAAGGATTCACTGGGAGGAGTCCTTGACCTCGATCTGTAGGTGCAGTCTTCTTTTGGATCAAATCCCGAGCTTGATGAAGGCATTTTATCTTATCTAACATGCGCCCTACGATGCAACTTTTTTCGCAGGTGATCAATCTCCAACCTGAGATTTCGCATCTCCTTCTCATGGGACACATGACTTCCAGTCCTTGATTGGCTTCTATTAGGGTGGTCTGTATATTCCGTTTCCACCCTGATGCTAAGAGTTCGATTATGCTCTCGATCTCTTGTCTACTCCAGGCTAACAAAGTGATCTACACACTACGAGCCAACGGATTCCTCGTTTTCTTGTCTGGGGTTAGCCATAGCTTGGATACGAAAGATTGCAGATGATTTCCATAGACGATGCCAATTGTAAGGACTCAAAAAAAAAAAAAAGCCCATACCCACTTAGAATAGTGATGCCTAGATCTTCAAACCGAGCCCAAACAATGAATTTTTAAGAGAGTGGGCTTCTAAGTCAGGTGCAATGCTAAGACAATCACAAGTCTAAGACTAATAGAACCTAAGTAACAAATAGGAGTGAATAGGCCAACAATTCAATGTAAACTCTTCCTCGAGTAGGTTCGAGGATAGATCTTGTATTGATAAGTAACGTTGATATTTCTTTACAGGGTAATTCTCTATTCTCACACTTGTTTCTTTTTTCTTGGAAAATGTTCATCCTTTCTTTCTAGGGGATTCCTTTCCTTATATAATCCCGTTCCTTGCATCTCATCCTTCCATCTATACGTTTAAGGGGAACTCTTTGGATGCTTATCCTATCAGGACCCTTTTGGAGGTGGTAGAAAGAGTTGTGAGCTGTGAAGTCACTGTTCAGGGGTCATTTCCTCATTAATGCAGCTAGTTAGGTTGGTGCAGAGCATTGAATGTGAAGGTGGGAGGTGTCTTCTTCAGGAAACTTCATTCCTCCACCCTTGCACGTCTTGTACCATTCATTTGCCATCCATTCCCTTATTCTTGGTTTTTTGGGGGTGCCAGTTGCCCTTTGGCTCTTTAATTCTCCTCGGGTGGGCATAGTCCTTGGAGTTTGCTTGCCTTTCTTTGCTTGGGTTAGGCAAAGTTATCCTTGGGTTGGGTTCCTCAGTCCTCGGTCCTCCCACAAATGCCATACCTCCTCTTAATATATCGTATATAAGCTTTTTGCCCAAAAAATTAACATACTTTTATATCGTGAGGTGAAGCAAAGACAGATGCAGTAGCAGCAACCTAAAATTTCAATTATTGCAAGCTTTTTTATCTTGTAAAAAATAGCTAAAGAGAGTTTGGTGGTTCATGTATGAAAATTACTTTAAAAAAAAATATGGAAAACCATAATATATATATTTTAACAAAGTATAAGAGAAGAAAACAACAGAAGAATAGTTCATACCTCTACTCGGCTTTAAAAAAAAATATTGGGGTTTGCACTGCTTTTATAGTGTTCATGATTAACCTCGCAAATTTGGAGATAAATTATCAACGTTTGAGTTTGAGTTTGAGTTTAAGTTAGACTTGTTAGAGAGATAGAGTTTCACTCCTTGTTAAGTTTGGACTAAACAAAAATAATTTTGTTTTAAAAAAATGATAATGATGATTTTGAGTTTGAGTTTAAGTTGGATTTGTTAGAGAGATAGAGTTTCACTCCTTGTTAAGTTTGGACTAAACAAAAATAATTTTATTTAAAAAAAAAGATAATAATGTGGCAAGCTTTAGAGAGGCCAATAAAAAGTTAAAGGTTTCGATTATATATATATATATATAAATTGAATTTAAACTTTATTCTATATTTAAACCAAGGTTTTAAAAGATGGTACGGTGAAAGAACCGAAAAAGGGACTGGTTATCGGCCAGTTTTCTTGTCGGACTGGGTTCAACTGATGGTCGAATCAATGACGTAATAAATAATTTAATTAATAATTTAAAAAAATAAAAATTTAAAAATATATATTAAGTTTTTTAACTAAGAATATTCAATTTAAACATATATATAAAATTTTAAAAATAATGTTAGTTTAGTTTTCGTGTATTAAATTTAGGAAATAAAAATAACAAAACCCACAACCCATATATAAAATTTTATAACTGTGAAGAATCAAATTAACAATATATAATATATTTATTATTATTATTATTATTATACATTTAATACATATATATATATATATATATATACTAAGTACTAACATGACATGGCATTTTTTTTTTCCTTTTTACCCTTCCCTTACCTTTATTGAGTTGTCTTGTAAAAGTTTGCTCCTTTTAAGAACTTGTAACGTGGCTCTAGGAGGTGCGAGTCAGACAAAATATATAAATAAACAAAAACTATAAAAGTGATTCACCTACCCATTCTTTCAAACTTTCATTTCTCCTTTCAAACTTGTCCCATCCGAAAGCTAAAGCCATTCTTCTCTTTTGTTTTAATTTTGAAGTCTCTTACATTACAGTCTCATACTCTCACTCTCTTGGTCTCAAAGTATTTTTGTTGAAAAATAAAAAATTTCAGAAAGTTAATGCTGCCAAGGTAATTCATATTTACCTTAAAAAAAAAAAAATCAAGAATCACATTTTAATCTTTAGTTCTTTACCTCTCTCTTTTCATTGAGTTTTTCTTCCTTCCCACAGTTTTGGATCATCAGTCTTATGGGTTTTAGGCTAGATTTGAACGGAAAAAAAAAATGCAACTTTTTGAAAAAAATGTGTAGTTTAGTTTTCAACACAACCGGTCAATAACCGGTTCAACCATACCAGTTCTCAGTTTTATGGTTGAACCGGCCGATTCTCAATTATTTCTGGTTTTTTGGTGTTTTTCGGTTTTTAGTCATAACTAGAACAGATTAGTGGCCAATTCCAATCTGGTTTTTAAAACCATGATTTAAACCTTCCATTAGAATTTTGGTACATCATATTTTTTAATATAATAATATATTCCATATACAAATACAATCATCATAATAAAGATTTTCTTAATATCAACCATTATCATTAAATTTCATATTTACACCCAAAAAAAAAAAAAGAGATAAAAAAAATTATATATAACATTTTTTTTCTTAGAGATAGTTTCAAATTATGAAGTCTGCTTTTGGTGATTGTTCTTTATCATTATACCAGAACTTGGTGTTTGGTGTAGGTAGGTGATTGCTCTTTATCATTAGACCAAAACTTGGTGTTTGGTATAGGTGGAGATCAGATCCAAACCTCTTATTCGACTATAAGAGACTTTATCACTTAAACTAACTGAAACTCTTGAAACAATTATTACATAACTCTGCATGTAAGGCATATCACAAATTAACACTTGTCTCTCTCAAAAATAATACTAATAAAACAAATCAACACTTGGATCCAAAAAAGAAAAAAAAAAAAAAAAAACCCAGTAAAGATAGGTACATGTAACGCATATCATAAATTAGACACTAGCCAACACAAAAATAAAATAAAATAAAATACACACACATACATACAAAAAGCTGAAAGATACTTATCATTGTAACTTTTGTCAATTTTGAAACTCACTAATAGTCAAGGGAGTCAATCTCGTACCAGAGGTTGTTTCGGTTTGGTTAGCGGAATGATATATTTCGGTACCGATCAATACCAGTGTACCGTTTCGGGTTTACCACTATTTTATGTATGTATACACACACACAAACTCTCTATTTACCATAAAACATTACCTCAAAAATCCTTGTTTACCATAAAACATTACCTCAATTCAAAACAAATTATTCATAGTTTCAAACTTTAGCATCAACTAAAAAAAAAAAGCTTAATTGTTCATTGCATACAAATAATTAAGTTAACACAAGTTACATAGGATCATCTACTCCCATCCTTCAAAAGGATCTACATCAGGACCATAAAATACATGAGTACTAGCATTTGTCAACACAACATCATTATCACCATCATCTTAAGAACAATAACATCATCATCATCATCATCGTCCAAAGTCATTGTTGCTAATGGTTCTTCAATGCTAGCCCAATTCACATCTTCCTCAGTTAGTAACACAAGTTCATATTCCTCAGCTACCCAATCCTCCATTAAATCAATATTATCAAGGCTTATAGGATCCAAGTAATCCTTTGTCCTTCTAATGTTCCTACAAAAATCAATATCATACATTAGTGACATTTTCTAATCATTCAAAATAAAAATTGAATATATTTAAAAACATACCTTTCTCATAACAATAGATTATTATGAACATATACCAAGTCATTCAAACGTTTATGCTCAAGCCTATTTCTCCTCTTAGAATGGACAAACTTAAATGTGCTCCAAACTCTTTCACAACCAGTTGCACTACAACACTGACTTAGCACTCGAATTGCAAACTTTTGTAATTCTAGAGTGTCATTTCCAAATTGCTCCCACCAAGCAACTTCCAAAAATAAAAGAAAGTATTAATTTAGTACAAAGCAAATAACAAAATTTCAAATGAAATATATATATATATATATATATACATGTATATATGTATAGATACATATAGTATACCTGGACTTAGTTTTTCACATTGACGGATTGCCATAGGCATTCCAAAGTCACCTAAAGACTTTTTGTATGCTTTAATTTGAGAACTAAGAATGTCTTGCTCATCAAGATCAGAATACAACCTTGTAAAGGTACTAATTAGGCCTTTGTAACATCTTTTTTCTTCTTAAATGAAGGCCTAAAGAAGATTCTAGGGTTGAGATAACAACCTACTGCATGTAATGGACTATGGAGTTGTTTATCCCACCTAGCATCAATGACACTAGTAAATGGTATATATGCAAAAAATTTATTCTTCAACCTTGCTTTTATATTCTCCCTTGCTCTCTCCATTGCCTCATACAAGTATCCCATTGTTGGTTTTTCATCCCCATCTACATGACATAGTACTCTAACCAAAGGCTCACTAATCTTCATTATTTGTTGACATTATAACCAAAACTCTTTATCTTCCAAAACAATTGCAGCCACCTCCTTTCCTATGATATCTCTAGCATATTGAGATTCAACCCATTGATCACAAGTAAACATTTTCCTTGAACTTAGTCAAGCATTGAAGACTTAAAAACTCAGTTGCAAACCTTGTGATGGCTGGACGAATCAAATCTCTACCATTAGTGAAGTCGCTTCTCATCAAAGATAAAACCTTGCCATGGTTGTATATGAATTTGGTAATCTTTTTAGCCTTTTGAATAGTTTCATCAATGATAGGAAAATATCTACTATCTGAAAAATTTTCCAACATTATATCAATTCAATGAGCTACACAAGGAGACCAAAACAATGACCCATATTTCTACATTGGCTTCTTTCCTGCAGACTTGTAAAAAGCATCATTATCTGTAATGAACTGCACAATGTGCTCAACCCCAACTTCTTGAACAACTTTATCAAACAACTTAAACAATGTATTTGCATCCTTTGTTAGGCCTGACACATCAAGGGATTTAAGAAACATGGCACCTCTTGGACAATACACTAAAAAAATAATGATTGGAGCTTTCTTTTGATTTGTCCACCCATCTGACATTATTGAACACCCATAAACTTTCCAATCATTTTTCACATCTAAGAGATAATCATTCATTTCACCCACATGTTTTTATAATAAAGGCCCCCTCAAGTCATGATAAGAAGGTCCCTTAAAACCAAGCCCAATAGATGCTACACTATCCAAAGCTTCTTGATAATAAACAGAGCGAGTTGCATAGAAAGGTATATTAGCATGGTACCACCATCTTGCAAAATTCATTCTTTTCCTCTCAACCATTTACTTTGAGGCCAAAGAAGATTTTATGGATGGTTGAGAACCAGGAGTTGTTCTTGGAGCAAAAAAGGATTTAATGTTTGACATTTCTCCAACTTTTTCTTTCCCTTTGGTGTTATAATTACTAACTGATGAATGACTCTTTGAACCCACTCTCTCATTATCATTATTACCTTTATCATCCTCCTCCTCTAAACCATAGAGATTTGCAATTTCTTTATTCATTTTTTTTTTCTGTTTACTTTTCTTTAAATGTTCAATCAACTGTTTCATTTGCCATTTTACATCTTCAGATACTTTTTTACATGCTTCAACATCACCCGGAATCCCAACTAAATGATACTTGAGCCTAGTAATTCCTCCCCCCCTCATCATTTTACAACAAAAAATACATTGCGTGTTATTTCTCGCATCTAGCACAGAACGACCATAAGCTTATGCTGGATCCTTGGATCTTACAGCTAGGATAGTTGCTACACTTGACTGATTTTCAATCATAATTCATACTACATATATACCATCAATTATTTGTTAATAATTCTAATTTACCTTTTTATTAATAATAATACTAAGTTGTAAATTACTAACCCAATATTTCAAGCTAACCAAAATCAAGAATGAAACAACAATATATATAATGAAACACAGTAACCCAACAACAAAAATAATATGGCTGAAACAACAATAAATATCAACACAGTAATCAATTTTGCTATCAATTCATGAATACATTAATCAATTTGTTATTTATCACATCATCTGAATCACCATTCCACATGAAATATAATTCCACACAGAAAATATTAAGACAAAATTTTACCTGAGAGTGAGAGATAGAGCAGCCGAGAGACAGAGTGGCCGAGATACAGAGAAGCCGAGAGAGTGAGGTGAGAGACAAAGGGAAACAACTAGATTTTGCCAATACAGTTGGTATTTTTTCCGATATGAAATTGATGTGTTTCTGTACCGATATATTGGCTGGTACAGTATATACCGACCAGTACGGTACAAGATTAGCTTCCTTGCTGGTAGTCCTAAAGGAAAGGGTTATAATAATATCATATATATATATATATATATAAAACCAAAACCTCTGAAACTCCCACAATTTTCCACGTCACCACTATTTTCTTTTTCTTTTTATTTTGCGTTTTATTTTAAAAGGCCAACTCTCAGTCTCTCATGCAGCCTCTCTCTCATTTGCTTCTTTCTTCTATCTTTTAGTCACGCTTCACTCTGCTCCTCTCTCAAACCCTAAAACGCTAGCCTTATATGTCTCCACTCCAGTCATGTATCTTCTCCACTATTTGGGTATTGGTCATGTTTCCCTGCCTTCGGTATTTTCCTCCCAGTTGCTTCTCTGCCTTTTGGCTTTCAATTATTTTGAAAAAACACACAGGCTGAAACTTGGTGTATGAATTATATGAAATTTCTAATATGTATTGGTGTTATTCAATTTGATTATATTGGTTGAAACTTGGCTATATGATGTTTTTAGAATGACTTGACTACTTAAATTTTATATGACTATAAAAGGTTTGCTTCTCAGTTGAATGTAGTTCAGCTGTTTGATAAAATTCTTCTTTCAAAATATGCACAATACATGTCTAATATGAGTGTGTATGTTGTGTTTGTTTCTATGCTTTTAAGCATGCATCATTGTTTGTAGTGTGAAACCCAATTGAAATTTTCACCATTTCAATCCGTCTTTTTTGTTCATAATAAACACACAAGATAGTCTGAAGAATTACATAAAAATTATTACTTTTTTGTTTGATAAGTAGTGGTATTTTATTAATGGAACGATTAATATATGCTCAAGATAATGAGCATAAGCACATCGTAACATTAAGAAATTCTGCTTAAAAAGATTGCTTCTTTTAGCTTTATTCTGCAATGTTTTATATTCTACAATGTTCTGTTGATCAAATTCGCTGCAGCCTAATAATCCTAAGTAGGTGACATTATCTGCCCATTTAATAAGCCATTCTTTTTCACATCTTTGCTAAAACTTCTATTTTGTAGAGTGCTTTGATATGCTTATTTAAGCAACATTTTGTGCTAACCTTATATGAATTTTCTAATATGTGTTGGTGTCGTTGGATTTGATTATATTGGTTGAAACTTGGCTATATGATGTTTCCAAAATGACTTTACTATTTAAATTTTATATGTTAATCATCCTTAATTTATTGTTAAGTTGGTGCTAAATTTTATTCAAAATCATATTTTGATAGGTACTTTTTGTTTTTTGTTTTTTGTTTTTTTATTATTTATTATTCCAATCTTTTGTTAAATTTGATTGAAATAGTAACCTTATAATTTAATCCCCATTACGATTTCAAATTTAATTTTTCCTGCTACCAGTTTGATAGTTATCGTCATTGAAAGTGTCAAAGTCTATACTTTTAGTACAAATTTTGTAGTTTGTTATTGTGATTATCATGTTTAGTTTCTACAGAACTATAATAATGATGACTGCGAAAGGCTTATTTCGTTTATTATTTTAATTTATGAAGGGATCTAAGAATATATTCCTCTCTCAAAATGGTTTTTACCTCAATTGTTTTAGGGGCTCTATATATATGAGAGGCTCTTTGAAGTTTGAAGTTTCTAAGTATGCTTTCAATTTTCGATATTAATTTTTGGGGTCTATGTCAAATTTATGTTTCATCCCCCCTCTCTCTCTTTTTGTATCATTGTGTTATTATTTTATTATTTTTTTAATAGTGACTTCTATGTGGTCAGTCAAAAAAAGTGGGAATGTAATATATATATATATAATTATAGGTTATTTTTGGTAGTGTTATTGGAATTCGGCCGTCTTTATATAGCTATTGGGTATGATTTTTTTTTTTTAAAGATTCTATCGATCATTGATGGCTATCTCTGTGCTAAGAAAACAACATACATTGCTTCTTCTTTTCTTTTTTTTAGTTGGTTACTATTGGTTTCATTATATATAGGCGTCAATGTTGGCTGGCACAATGACAAAACAATTGACCATAGATGGAAAGGTGCTATATATAATACTTAAGGGTGGCTAGCACAATGACAGATATGCCACAAAGTGTTCCTACAAGAAATGTGCCAACGAATAAACACCTACTCTTCTAAGTTTATGAAAACTAGTCGCTAACCCGTGCGATGCACGGGAAAATTAATAACTAAGTTTTAAAATAGTGTTATTTATTTATTTTTAAGAATGTTAAATAATACATGAGTATTTATAGAAGTTCAAATCTCTTAAAACACTATACCAATATGAGAAGTTTGATTGCTTTGTTCTACCCAAGTACGAAGTTAAAAACATCTAACTTTGTATAACTTATTTGTACCTTTAGTTAACAACCTCAAACTATTGGTAGGCATCCAATGTCTATTATCAATTGCATCCTTTCTTTCATGGACTTTAAGGTCTCTATCATTTTTTTTAACATAATCCCTTCTATTATCCAGTCTGTTTGCAAAATCCTGGTAATCCTAGTTGTTTATTCCTTGTTCTTGTCATCATCAATGTTGCTTAAAAAATCACATTTAGGACTATTATTTGAAAAGTCATATATGGTGCAATTAGTAAACAGTAGAAAGGGAGCACAACATGCAAACACAAGAATACTTAACATAACTTTATATAAATTACATCCATTTAAATAAATAAATAAATAAAACATATTAAAAGAAAAACATTGAGGACCTTGAACTTGGTGAACTAAGGTTATAATGTTATTACATATAATGTTATTCATCAGCCCTGTCTTAGTCTTGTGTGCACTGCAAGCATCTAATTGTTCATTAGTAGAAACTCCATCTCATGTAGACCAGGCATTATAAAAGTATACATCCTCAGTCTCGTGCCCTTTGAAAGGCAAGAGAAATACAAAAGAAGCTCACCAATGCAACCCTTTTCACCTTAACTATCAAATGAATAAAAGTTAGCCAACCTTAAGCTAAACTCTCTCAATCAAAAAAGGGGAAACATCAATGTGATATTCCTTTTTGTTAAAAAGAGAATAAACAAAATAAATATTCCAAAGTAAAACTAACCTTAAAGATTCCATGCCACTGGTGTGTAGTATAATTAGTCCAGTTCATCACCGGTCAAAATGAAAAGCCATCTTTCTCCTTAAAATTCATAAGCTGCAATAATGAAGTTGTTATACATTCTCTAAACCATGCATATTATAATCTATTGTAAATTGGAAAGAGATATATTCTCCTAGAGATTCAAGATATGATGAGAGGGAAAACTATTATCAAATTTGATGGAAATGAAAAAGAATATCATATCATTCTTAGGTAAAACTAAAACATATAGTTTTTGGGATAGAAATTTCATGGTGTAAACCTAAGAAGGGACCATCATGTATAATTTTACATGATAAGCTACAACTTGAATATGAAGAAAATAGTCCTCTTGCTAATGCTAATTAGCCAAGAAGGTCATATCATCATATTTTAAATAACCCCTCCTTAGTCCTAACAAATCCAATTCTTAAGGCCTTTGTGCACAATAAAGCATTTTGAACTCCTAATGTAGGTTGTAGCTTCACTTCAAGTGAGAACTTGAGTTTAATATTGATCTTCAATAGCTTCTTTTCTTTAATTATTGTCATAATTATGTAATTTATTTTTCTGTTTTTTAATCTTAATTTCATAAAATAGAGTAGCCATTGGGAGAACCCACGGTCTTGAAGAGACAGTGCAAAAATAGAAGAGAGTATATTATACCTTTTTTATACGATGCATATGCAAATTTGAGTAAGCATAGAGTATATATGTCCACTTATTAAACCTGAAAAAGGGACATTGTACAAAATCAAATTGTGGAAAAAGAACAAAAAAATAATGTAATTCATCAAACAATTTGCATTTCCTTTTGATTTACATATAGGGTTTGAATCAACAACAAATTCAAACCAAAAACCCTGTAGATGATGGGGATAAAGTTGAGAATAATAACGTGTTAATAGAGTTATAAATTGGATTAATTGAGCAAACAAATTCCAAAAAGAAAATTTAAAAAGAAAAGAGAAGAACATATTAGAATCTGTGCAGGGAAGACTTCCTGTTGCAGGCTTTCTTGAGAAGAGACCTATGTTTCTTGAAAACCAAAAAAGAAAGAAATTCTGAAATAAAGAAAACACAGAAAACATATAGTGTTTCAAAATGAAGCACAAGAATGCCTTCATTTTGTTCCATTAACACAGTCGTAAACTAATCGGAAAAGCCATTTTGAAGCTTCCATAGACATAAAACCATATTTATTAATTCAATTGGCATCTGTAAGGTACAAAGTATGTGTTCTTAGATAAATTAATTAGTATCAATATGCCATTAATAGTTCCCAAAACCATTCTTTGTTCTTAAAGGGAACAAATATAACAAAGAAATTGGACTTGAATAAAATAGGACACATAATTTTTAAAAATCAATTAAATCTCTGAATCAATTTCAATGCTTCATTACACATCACTAAAACTATCAAAGTTCATAGTTTAATGCATAACTTAATAGGAGATTAGGAGAAAGAGAAACAATAAAATTTGATAAAACAATACCTGCAGTTGTGTTAAGACGTATATCATTGATTGCAAAGTAGCCTTCCTCATCATTCTCAAGCTTCCATAGACATAAAACCATATTTATTAATTCAATCGACATCTGTAAGGTACAAAGTATGTGTTCTTAGATAAATTAATTAGTATCAATATGCTATTAATAGTTCCCAAAACCATTCTTTGTTCTTAAAGGGAACAAATATAACAAAGAAATTGGACTTGAATAAAACAGGACACATAATTTTTAAAAATCAATTAAATCTCTGAATCAATTTCAATGCTTCATTACACATCGCTAAAACTATCAAAGTTCATAGTTTAATGCATAACTTAATAGGAGATTAGGAGAAAGAGAAACAATAAAATTTGATAAAACAATACCTGCAGTTGTGTTAAGACGTATATCATTGATTGCAAAGTAGCCTTCCTCATCATTCTCAAGCTTCCATAGACATAAAACCATATTTATTAATTCAATCGACATCTGTAAGGTACAAAGTATGTGTTCTTAGATAAATTAATTAGTATCAATATGCTATTAATAGTTCCCAAAACCATTCTTTGTTCTTAAAGGGAACAAATATAACAAAGAAATTGGACTTGAATAAAACAGGACACATAATTTTCAAAAATCAATTAAATCTCTGAATCAATTTCAATGCTTCATTACACATCGCTAAAACTATCAAAGTTCATAGTTTAATGCATAACTTAATAGGAGATTAGGAGAAAGAGAAACAATAAAATTTGATAAAACAATACCTGCAGTTGTGTTAAGACGTATATCATTGATTGCAAAGTAGCCTTCCTCATCATTCTGAAGCTTCCATAGACATAAAACCATATTTATTAATTCAATCAACATCTGTAAGGTACAAAGTATGTGTTCTTAGATAAATTAATTAGTATCAATATGCTATTAATAGTTCCCAAAACCATTCTTTGTTCTTAAAGGGAACAAATATAACAAAGAAATTGGACTTGAATAAAACAGGACACATAATTTTTAAAAATCAATTAAATCTCTGAATCAATTTCAATGCTTCATTACACATCGCTAAAACTATCAAAGTTCATAGTTTAATGCATAACTTAATAGGAGATTAGGAGAAAGAGAAACAATAAAATTTGATAAAACAATACCTGCAGTTGTGTTAAGACGTATATCATTGATTGCAAAGTAGCCTTCCTCATCATTCTGAAGCTTCCATAGACATAAAACCATATTTATTAATTCAATCAACATCTGTAAGGTACAAAGTATGTGTTCTTAGATAAATTAATTAGTATCAATATGTTATTAATAGTTCCCAAAACCATTCTTTGTTCTTAAAGGGAACAAATATAACAAAGAAATTGGACTTGAATAAAACAGGACACATAATTTTCAAAAATCCATTAAATCTCTGAATCAATTTCAATGCTTCATTACACATCGCTAAAACTATCAAAGTTCATAGTTTAATGCATAACTTAATAGGAGATTAGGAGAAAGAGAAACAATAAAATTTGATAAAAAAATACCTGCAGTTGTGTTAAGACGTATATCATTGAAAATTGCAAGTCATACAGGGGGCGAGAGTGCAAGGGCCAGCAAAGATAATTGGCAGTGATACAAATGAGAGGAAAAAAAAAAAAAAAAAAAAACAAAGGGAATAGCTTTTGGAATGACTGATTTTATAAACCCTAAGGATAATAATAAATCTATTTCCCAGCTAATCAAAGAGTTAACAGGGGATTTTATAACCCCTCCAAGCCACAAAAATGGTTCGTACCTAAATTCAAATTTACATGTTCCACTAACCTGTGCTAAGCTAAATTAGATGTGCTAAAAAAGAATAGAGAGAAAAGGGGGTTAGGAATTGAAATCCCTAAATTGACAGAAAAACCTAATTAAAAACGAAATCTTTAAATTGACAGAGAAACCTAATTAAAGACAATAGGAAAAGAGATTATTCATAGATTAATACAGAGATATGGAGAGAGAATGGTCTGATATGGGGATCGGGTCGGTGATTGAAAACGTTGGCTCCCATCATCGTGCCCTTGCAAGCTTTCTGTGAAATAGTTGGATCTGCGTTTAAGAGAGTGTAGCCCTTGCAAGCTTTCTGTGAAATAGTTGGATCTGCGTTTGAGAGAGTGTAGAGGTCTGTGTTTGGTGAGTAATGTCGAAAGGGGAGGTGTTGGCTTCGGTTTTGTTGAGAGGAGAGGTTCTGTTTAGTTTCTGAATTATATCGGGTTTGCTTGGAAGAACTGAGGGTGAGAGAGAAGGGAATAGTATTTGGTTTGAGAAAAGAGTATATATATTTTAAAAAATAAAAATAAAAATAAATAAAAAAATGATGATGTGGAAAATTGTGGAGTGGTCTAAGCCTTTGGTTAAAAAATCAAATTAAAAAAATGATGATGTGGAAAATTGTGGAGAGGTCTAAGGCTTCGGTTTTATATATATATATATATATATAGATTATTCTGAAGGAAAAATGTCTACAAAAACTTATTTCTTTCACTAGGTCAATTACTTACTTTCAACAAAAACAATTATCAACAACTTGCTTTAAATTATCCCAGAATCACACGGGTTAGCGACTAGTATATATATAATCGAAGCTTTGACCATTTGTTGGCCTGCTCCACAATTTTCCACATCATCATTGATATTATTTATTTATTTATGTTTTATTTTTCTTTTTCTTTTACATTTTTATTTTAGTAATATATATATATATATATATATTTATATGTATGTATATAAAACCAAAGGCTCTGAACCTCACACAATTTTTCACGACACCATTATTTTCTTTTTCTTTTTCTTTTTATTTTAAAAGGCCAACTCTCAGTCTCTCATGCAACCCCTCTCTCATCTGCTTCTTTTGTCTATCTTTTAGTCATGCTTCACTCTGCTCCTCTCTCAAACCCTAAAATGCCAGCCTTACATGTCTCCACTCCAGTCATGTATCTTATCCACTATTTGGGTATTGGTCACGTTTCCTTGCCTCCAGTATTCCCCTCCCAATTGCTTCTCTGCCTTCTAGCTCTCAATTATTTTGAAAAAACACATAGGCTGAAACTTGGTGTATGAATTATATGAAATTTCTAATATGTATTGGTGTTATTAAATTTGATTATATTGGTTGAAACTTGGCTATATGATGTTTTTAGAATGACTTGACTATTTAAATTTTATATGACTTTAAAAGGTTTGCTTCACAGTTGAATGCAGTTCAGCTATTTGATAAAATTCCTTTATCAAAATATGCACAATACACGTCTAATATGAGTGTATATTGTGTTTGTTTCTATGCTTTTAAGCATGCATCATTGTTTGTAGTGTAAAACCCAGTTGAAATTTTCACCATTTCAATCAGTCTTTTTTGTTCATAATAAGCACACACAAGATAGTCTGAAGAATTACATAAAAATTATTACTTTTTTGTTTGATAAGTTGTGGTATTTTATTAATGGAAACGATTAATATATGCTCAAGATAATGAGCATGAGCACATCGTAACATTAAAAAATTCTGCTTAAAAGGATTGCTACTTTCAACTTTATTCTGCAATGTTTTATATTCTACAATGTTCTGTTGATCAAATTGGCTGCAACCTAATAATCCTAAGTAGGTGACATTATCTAACCATTTAATAAGCCATTCTTTTTCACATCTTTGCTAAACTTCTATTTTGCAAAGTGCTTTAATATGCTTATCTAAGAAACATTTTGTGCTAACCTTATATGAACTTTCTAATATGTGTTGGTGTCGTTGGATTTGATTATATTGGTTGAAACTTGGCTATATGATGTTTCCAAATTGACTTTACTATTTAAATTTTATATGTTAATTATCCTTAATTTATTGTTAAGTTGGTGCTAAATTTTATTCAAAATCATATTTTAAGAGGTACATTTTGGTTTTTTTTTTTTAATTATTTTTTTTATTTTTTATTCCAATCTTTTGTTGAATTTGATTGAAATAGTAAGCTTATAATTTAATCTCCATTATGATTTCAAATTTAATTTTTCCTACTATCAATTTGATAGTTATTGTCATTGGAAGTGTCAAAGTTTATAATTCTAGTACAAATTTGTAGTTTGTTTTGTGATTATAATGTTTAGTTTCTATAGAAATTTAATAATGATGATTGTGAAAGGCTTATTTCGTTTATTATTTAATTTATGAAGGTATTTAAGAATATATTCCGCTCTCAAAATGGTTTTTTACCCCAGTTGTTTTAGGGTCTCTATATACTTGACAGACTCTTTGAAGTTTCTGAGTATGCTTTCAATTTTCGATGTTAATTTCTGGAGTCTGTCAAATTAATGTTTCATCCACACCCCCCCCCCCACTCTCTCTCTCTTTCTGTATCATTGCGTTATTTTATTATTTTTTTTAATAATGACTTCTATGTGGTCAGTCAAAAAAAGTGGGAATGTAATTTATATATATATATATATATATATAACACTAGTCGCTAACCCGTGTGATGCACGGGAAAACTATTAGAAATAATAAAGCATGTATATATTAAAAGACAATTTAAGTTCATGTGTGCTTGCAAGGGATACATACCTAAATAGTTCTTGCGGTAGAAATAAAAGCTTTATCTTTGAGATAAAGAACTGATGTAAACAAACTAACCTTACATAAAACAAATTAATAAAAAAAAAAAAAAAAAAAACATAAAACTGATGTCACGGGAAATTCAGCCACATAGTAGTAATATATAAATCTCTTAAAACCTAAACCTAAACGTAAGGACTAAATATTTATGCGCCTTCTCTTGCTTTCCTGATGTATTTGGTTAAAAACATAAAATTGATGTCACGGGAAATTTAGCCACATAGTAGTAATATATAAATCTCTTAAAACCTAAACCTAAACCTAAACCTAAACGTAAGGACTAAATATATAAATAAACTAACCCTACAAAAGCTGAACTTTATAAGCTAAAATCTATACTGTGAGTTGTAGATCTTGAATACTATACCGTGCGTTTAGGGCTTCCTACATCTGGAGAGAGAGAGAGAGTTTGCAGAAACCAAAGAAAATATCTCTATAGCTTAAGAAACACAATATAATAAAATCAAAGAAATAAAATTTTCAGAGGACAAAATATTATAGATAATTTAAAAGAATTTTGGTTTAATTTTTGAAGCGCAGTTAGAATTTTGGTTTAATTCTTAAACACTGAATTGGAAATTGATTATATGAGTATTCAATGGTGAACAAAGTACTATGTATTAATTAATATATAAACAAAACTAACCTTACAAAACCTGAAAATGCTTTAGGGCTTCCTACGTCTGGAGAGAGAGAGAGTTTGCAGAAACCGTGACTTTATATTTCTTAACTTGAGAGAGGGGTAAGGTTATTAGGGTTTTGAGGAGTTATAATTTTTATTTATTTTTTATTTTTTAAATATTATGCTGACGTGAAAAATTGTGGTGCCAGCAAAGGCTTCGGTTATATATATATATATATATATATATAGATTATAGGTTATTTTTGGTAGTGTTATTGGGAGTTTTTTTAGGTATGATTTAAAAAAAAAAAAAAAAAAAAAAAAAAAAAAGATTATATTGAAAATTGACGGAATGCAGTGACTAAAGTGAGACTTTGAATTAGAATTTCAAATAAATTAATTTGTTGGCTATCTCTGTGCTAAGAAAACAACATACACTGTTTTTTTTTTTTTTTTTTTCTTCTCAGTTGGTTACTATTAGTTTCATTACATATAGGCGTCAATGTTGGCTGGCACAATTATGACAAAACAATTGACCATAGATTCAATAAAAATAATTGTCAGCAACTTGCTTTAAATTATCTCATGCATTCGCTCAAGTTAATGACTAGTGTAATAGAATAATTGAGTTTAAATTTAGAAAAAAAAAATGGTTATATCAAGTGATTATCTCCTCTTTTCAAAGCTACACTATCGTTAATCATTAAATTAGTTCATATTTATATTTTATCTTTCTCTCACCATGACTCTCTCTCGGCAAATTTTTAATCCACTGTTGCATAATTTTATCCCCTACATAAAAACTTTTCCCCTTTGTCTTCCATAAATCATAGAAAACCCACTCTCCAAATTGTAGCTGCTGCTTCTTCTTCTTCTCTTGCTATGGATTCAAGCAACAATACTGAAATAGCCCATGACTACTCTCCTTTTTTTAAGATCTACAAAGATGGTCGAATAGAGCGAATCGTAGGCTTAGAGATCGTACCACCATCTCTGGATTCCAAAACCGGTGTTGAATCCAAAGACGTGGTTATCTCACCCGAAACAGGAGTATCTGCTAGGCTTTACATTCCAAAAACCACAAAGGAATCACAAAAAAAGCTTCCTCTCCTTGTTTACTTTCATGGTGGAGGGTTTTGCGTCGAAACAGCTTTCTCTCCACTGTTCCACAACTACTTGAACTCGTTTGTGGCTGAAGCCAATGTTGTTGCGGTCTCTGTTGAATATAGGAGAGCCCCAGAACACCCATTCCTATTGCTTACGATGATTCATGGGCTGCGCTTAAATGGGTTGCGTCTCATACTGATGGAAAAGGTCCTGATGAATGGTTGAAAAACCATGCAGATCTTGAAAGTGTGTTTTTTTCTGGGGACAGTTCTGGGGCTAATATTGCTCATCACATGGGGTTGAGGGTTGCATTAGAAGGACTTGCTGGTGTTAAGCTTGATGGGATTGTTTTAGTGCATCCCTTTTTTTGGGGCAAAGAACCAATTGGTGAGGAAGATACTGACGCTGAGAAGAGAGGAAAGGTTGAAGCTTTGTGGCGATTTACATGTCCAGCAACGAGTGGCGTTGATGACCCGTATATAAACCCAGGTACGGATCCAAAACTAGGGAGTTTGGGGTGTAAGAGAGTGCTAATTTGTATTGCTGAGAAGGACATGTTGAAGGATAGGGGTTGGTATTACAGTGAGTTATTGGGTAAAAGTGGATACAGAGGGGTTGTGGAGGTCATGGAAGCACAAGGAGAGGACCATGACTTCCATTTGATGAACTCAACTTGTGAAAATAGTGTTTCCTTGCTCAAAAGGATTGTTTCTTTCATCAATCAGGGTCAGGCTTGAAATGGTTCTGTAAGGTTGAATTTATTCAACCATCTAATTGGCTTTATTCCGTGCCAAATTTGCTTGTAATTCAGCATTTAGTAACCCTGTATTTAGGTGGGTTTGTTGTAAGGGTAGTGAGTGAGATAGAGTGAAGTTTGCTCAAGAGTGTGCAAGAAAACAGAGACTCGCGGCTGGGACTCGCGGGTGACTTGCGGCTGCAAGCCGCCAGAAGCAGCACACGTGCCAAGCATGCTGGAAGATGAACAGTCATGCTAGCTGGAGCACTACAGGACAAAACAGGACAACTGGCCATACGGTTAACTCGCGACTGGATCTCGCGACTTAATCAAGCCGCGAGCCACCCCTGTTTTGTAAAACCTGACATTTCACATTCCTCTCCCACTCCAGTATAAATACCCCTTTTACCCAAGATTGAAAGAGAGTTTCCAGAGAGAATTTTGAGAAAGAAACCCTAAAGAAAAACCAGATTGTTTCACCCACAATCTCTACCTTAGAGTCTCTTCAAATTCCTCAACTCTCTTCCTCTCCATTGTTAAATCCTTGAGAGGCATTATACCAAACCTGGTTCTCACCATCATCATCACTGTGAGACAATTGTTTGGATTTCTAGGAAGCAGTTAGGAAGGAACCAATCTTCATTGGTTGATGCTACGGTTTAGTAGCGGAATCCGGGAAGCTAGAAAAGAAAAAGGTTCGGCCCAACCTCGTTGGAGCAAGAAGCTTGGAGGGCTTAGGTGCACTGGGTAGATTAGGCTTGGAGGGTCTATTGTTGTCCTTGTATCCCAACTGTATTTTCTAGTGGATTGATTACCGCTTGGAGGACGGCGGAGAGGTTTTTCGCCGAGGACTTCGGTTTCCTCTTCGATAACACATCGCGTGTTGTCTTTTTGTTTGCATCTTCCTTCCTCTCTATCTTTGCCTTTTTATTATCTGCTGTGGTTTTATTTTATTATGGCTTAGATAGTATTTAACCAAATTCGTATTATAGCATGTATTAAGTTTCCGCACACTAGTTGTTTGACATATTGCTTGTATTGGTTAAGCTGTAATTTGGGGGTCTAAACGTTCAAAGGTGTTTTGTACACGTTTTTGAATTTTCAATTGGTATCAGAGCGGGTACACTGCTATTGGTTTCATTACCATTGTGTGATCCTTGACTCCCTTTTGAGATGGATAGGTCTCAATCCCTAAATGCACCTCCATATTTTGATGGTAGTAATTATGCTTTTTGGAAGGTTCGCATGAGAGCTTTTCTGTGTTCTATTGATGAATCCGTTTGGGATGCTGTTGAGATTGGTTGGACCAAACCTGAGGCAGCCAAATCCACTTGGGATAAGGCAGCACTTGTTGCATATAATGCTAACAGTAAAGCACTTAATGCTATTTTCTGTGGTGTGTCTCCAGATGAATTTCACAGGATTTCTCACATTACCATTGCCAAGGAAGCATGAGAGATTCTGGAAACCACTTATGAAGGCACGAAGAAAGTGAAAGACACCAAGTTACAAATGCTGACCACTCGGTTTGAGGAGCTCAAAATGAGTGAGGATGAGTCTTTTGACTCTTTCTATGGAAAGCTAAATGAGGTGGTTGTCAGTAAGTTCAACTTGGGGGAGAAAACGGAGGACTCAAAGATTGTAAGGAAGATCCTTCGATCATTGTCGGAAATTTTTCGTGCTAAAGTGACAGCAATTGAAGAGAGCAAGGACCTTGATGACATCAAAGTACAGGAGCTGGTTGGTTCTCTGCAGACTTATGAGATGTCGCTGCCCAATCAACGAAAGAGTAAATCTCTTGCTCTAAAGACCATTAATGAGAAGGTGGAAGATTAAGACTCATCGGGAGAAGATGTGGTTGACAAAGATGTAGCCTATCTTGTCAAAAATTTCAGAAAGTTTTTGAAATTCAAAAATAATGGCAAATTTGATGATAAAAGAAAATTCCAAAGTTCTGGAAGGGAGAAGAGGGATTTCAAAAAGAAAGATGGAAAAGAATCCCAACCCACACAAGGTGTCACTTGTTTCGAATGTAACGGGCATGGATACTTTAAGAAGGAATGTCCGAATTATTTGAAATCGAAAGGTAAAGTGTATGCCACAACCTTGAGTGACTCGGATTCGTCTGACTCAGAATCTGAAGAGAGCTGTGATGGAGAGGGGAACCATTCAGCTTTTATGACTATTGCTTATGTTGAGTCTTCGGATGAGTTAAATCTGCTTGTACGAGACCTTGGAGAACATAGTGATGATGAATCACTGGGAATTGTTGAAGAATCAGATGCTGAAGAAGATGAAAGCACAGCAAATCTTCAAGAGAATTATAACTCACTCTTGGAGAAGTCGGGTGAGTACACAAGGGTGGCCAAGGCTGCTGTGAGAAAAATGAAGAAGGTTGAGGAGGACTACAAAAGTCTCCTAATTCGATATAGGGAGGCCAAATGTGAGATAGAAACACTGAATGGTGAGTTGTCCGAAGCTTACACAAAAGTGAGATTTCTTGAGAATGAGGTTGTGCAAGCGAATGTTAAAATAGAGAGGGTCACCACCAAGAAGCTAGATGATGTTATATCATCTCAAAAAAGCTTTTCAGACAAATCCGGATTGGGATATACCGGAGGAAGTAGTTCATCTGGAAATGTCACTAAAGAAGTGAAATTTGTAAAGGCCAAAGATCCAGTTGTAGCTGACCTTACTGATGAGAAGCTCGAGGTGAAGGAGAAGAAGAATGTGGTGAACCAACGGATGCTGAATCCCCGTAATCAGTCTGTGGGCAGGTCTGAATCTCGTGCCAAGTCACGTCCACGACCACAAAGAGGTCCTAGAGGAACTTATGTGTGCCATTATTGCGGACTTCAAGGGCATACTCGACCAAATTGCCAAAAGCTGAGAGCAAAGAACAGTGCAACTCCTCAAAGGTCAGGAGGACCCAGAAATGATAGGAGAATTTGGGCAGGCGATCAATCTAGAGATCAAAATGGAGATCCCGGAATGATGAACGTGATGAAGATGATTGGTGCATTCACCAACTGCTTGGAAAGCTTCTCACGAAGGTTTGAAAGCCCTAACTCCCGTACCCAATCCTCTAAGGAAATCACCCCAAACGCAAGTGACGTGTGGGTGAAAAAGGGTACTCATGCATAAGCATTACAACATGTCCATGCATTAATACTTCCTATGCTTTGCGACAATGTTTGTTTGGTTTGCTTGCTGTTTTTGATGTTGGTTGTTTGCTTGTCTTCTTGTGAATATTTTTTAATTTTGTTTTATCAATCTTTTTGTTTCTTGTGTCAAAAATCCAAAAATCACATAAAAAATTAGAAAATCAAAAAGCTTGATTGACTTTGTTGAGTTTTGTCTCAAAACTTGTTTTGCCTTGTACCTTTGTGCTAATGGCTTTGTACATTTTCGAGCATTACTTGTTTTTATGCACTTATATCACTGTGGGAAAAATCTTG